>NW_025791660.1:4457773-4776685 GCF_921293095.1 Ischnura elegans | reverse complement strand
CTTTTGAGAATACTTGAGGAGAAAATAATGCTGTCCTAATCCTTCTACGTGAGAGAACAACAATTATCAAAATATTTAAGGAATATAATTCCTTTAATGTTAAATTGCTCCAGATTTTAAATATGAGTTTACTTTTAGCAACTACATATTACTTTTCACACCAATAAGTAGACATTTTTCATAAAGTACTTAGCAATGGAAATCACGTGTGCCATGGAAGAGGCCACAGTTCATGCATTTCTATTTAAAAATTCACACCACTTTTTTCTCAAAAAAAGGAATGCATCAACCATGAATCAAGCGTAGTTAACAATCAGAGGTAAATTTGATTAAAAAAATAAAATTTCTTAAAAATTAAATAATTTCCCCCTTTTGTCCGCTTGAGGATAACAGTTAATAAGTCATAATGGTAGCAATTACATTTTTCCAGGTTGGATATGATATCCATCTAAATCATTTCCTGATCAACCTCCTGATGAGATCCACATAAGTATATTGAAATATTAGGTATTATCATTCTTTTAATCAATAGCAGCAAACTGTAACACATAAGTTATTAAAATTGAGTTGTGCTGCATCTTAGCTGTATTGATTTGTTTTCTAGTATTTACTTCTGAAACCCATAATATATCTACTTACTATCTGTTACAAAGTATTTTCTGACATGATTCACTGTTACACCTAACCAAGCAGTTGCCATGCCTACAAAAATAATTGAATAAGGCTGTGCATTCCAAACTTCAAGCTAATTTTATAAATTCAACATGCTAATACCACTTCTGGGCTTACACTCTCAGTACCTTGTGTTCACTAATTTGGCTGTAATAAATGCTAGACATCCATTTAAGATTCAACAATGCTTAAATAATTTTAGTATTTCTTTCGGAAGAGTAAATTTTTGAAAATCATTTGCAATATTTGGTAAAAAAAATGCACAGGCAATGCAATGAGTTGAATGTGGATTCGTGCTAACAAAGGGTTCTACGGTCCACTCCAGTGGTTGGAGTAAGGGACCGGCTGGGTCCCAAATAACAAGGAAAAGGATACCAGGGTAACTCAACCCCAAAAAAAAGAACTCCATGCGGAGAGGTTTCAAATATTATCATGCTTCCCATAGCACAGAAAACGTTTTCCTTCCATAGACACAGGCCAGAAAGAGTTCAGAATGACATTTGAGTGTCAAAACTAGGCAAAAAGTAGGCGGTGGAGTAGTGCATAAATGGGTGGAGAGTACTACCGGTGTTATGTATTTCAACATGGATGTATCGAATTTCTGCCAAAAGAAGTCGGAAACAATTTTATTCCGTCATTTCACTGAATTCCACCCACATGTTTTATGCAAATACCACCCTTAGCTGTACAGGCACTGGTTTCTCATGCTAAGCACTCATAATGGATCATTAATAATTAGAAATTTTTGTCTATAACACCAGTCATAAAGAACTCATTTGTTGAAGTTCATTGACTGGGCTAGAGTGCAGATCTTATACGAATCTTTCACTGCCATTAATGCAATATTTCACTAAAATATGAAATTTTACTAGTCAATGGTCGCACAAGTTAAATATCAATAGACTTCAGCAGAAGAAAATATTTTACATTAAAAGGACTTCTACTATACATAAATGTTAAAGGAAATTGTGATAATTCATTACATTAAATACATTAAAATTCATATTACTAGAAATCCAGACCACACAAGTGTAAAGATAAACATTCTCTCATATTTAAGTGACATGTTAACTAAATAAAACAAAAGTTACACATGGATGACTAACTTAGGTTCTTCATGCTCCAAAAAAGTTACAACACCCTCTCTACGCACATGTATTTGCAAGACCTAGAGTTTACTCACCTATAGCCTCAGTCATAGAGTCATTGGTCATTTCAGAATTACCAATCACTTTTTCGACCTCTGTAAACATAAGCTGAAAGTAGGAATCAACTCATTAATCAATGCACATAAGAATCAATATTCTTTTCATACACCATTCTTTTACAATATAGAACTATCATCCACACATATACAGCAATGAACACTTTGCAATTTCTTTGAACAATGAGACAGTCTTTGAATAATGTTCATTCTAAGTTGAATAACTGTGCCTTAAATACTGTGCCATTCCTGTAATCATTTATACATTTTTTATCGTTGACTTCATTTTCTCATGATTCATACCGAATGTAGAGCTACTTTTATAGCAGATAGTAATTCCATAACCCAATGGAAAACTAGCCACTGTCCATGGAAGCGATATACATCAATAACATTACCAACCCTACAAAGGTTAAAATTCCTGATTCTTCATTACTTCTGTGGGTACACGTCAGAATCCCTTAAGAAAGCAACCAGAATCGCTCTGTTACGTTCGGCCATCCCAGTAATTGACGAGCCCAAAAGTTTTTATTCAACAGTAATAATTCCTGTGCTACAAAGAATAAAAGCTATATTTTGGTACAGGGCAATCCTTTTGTAAAGTAAATATCTGAATAAACGAAGCAACAATTCTTGTTTTGGTCCTTCATACAACTAGGAGACTTTGCTATTATTTTGTTATTGCCTGAATCGAAAGATTATTACCTCTGGAGTACGCATTTAACACTTTATATTTTTATATGACAATATCTATTTTTCGGGATTAAATGAAGTGAAAATTTTCAAGTGCGCAAAAATGTGACAGCTAAGTATGAATGATGGGAAAAGCCCACGTGACTTCATTCTGGTTCCCGCTGCCATCGTGTGAGGTAGCCTTGAGGCGATGATATGTGAGCTGTGGTGATGCAGGCTGCTAGCAGGTAGCAGAGTACCCTGCTTGCAGATAGCGCTTGGCTTGAATAAGGATTATCAGTACCTTATCAAACGAAGGAAACTTGACAACCATAGGCAGTTTTATTGGTGATCATTAAGACATGTTTTCCTGAGCTCTGTGCCTCGTGCATGCATTGGTAATCTCAGAGATTGTAAAACTCGTATCTACTCATATAAAAACTAGGTCCCAGTGATTTCACATGGATTGGCATCGCATGGCTGCCAATCTGGCCTTTTTCAAATCAGGTAAGAATGGACCATTGCCATACGTCTAAAGTGGGATTTCTATAACGAAATAATTTGTATACTATGAATTCACTAATGGTGGGTAATGAATGCACCAATGACTTTCGTTTTCTACGATGAAGGAAACTACCCGATTGGTTACCTATACATATAACAGTATTTTTAATGCTACCACCAGATTATGGTAAGCAATGTTGGTGTGGCCATTACTAGCTGGAGGTATGAAGAGAAGAATGAAATTATCATTTTGAAACAATAGGTGTGATAATGCACAGCAACGAAGCTTCAACAGAAAGGAGGAGATTTTGAAGGAGGAAAAGTTAAGTTATTGGTAAAGTTACAAAATTTTCCCTTGGGATTGATTGGCCAGTGGAGTGCGACTACTGCTTCAAAACTCTATTCTATTCACATCTGTCCTAGTCAGCTCTTGGCACTGGGAATGCAAAGGATGCATGTTCCTTCAAGTGCAAACCATGCTAAGTTTTCACAGACCCAGCCCCATGAGTGAAGTGGGATTTACACAGATTAACTCCTGTTACGCAGCCAGGCGGCGTGTCCCCCCCTGGAGATGCTGACCCCTGAAGGAGTGACCGTGATCCAACTGAGGTGGCTCGAGGGGACGCGTCGAGAAGCCGTAAGGACAGTTGAGTCGAGTGAGCCGAGGGACATGGAGAGTGTTCGGGCTGGAGAGTCCCCTTTGTATAAGTGCGAAGAATAAAGTGTCACAGAAGTAAAAGAGAGCAAGGATCATTTCGAGAGTAACCCAAGGTCACTTTAACACTCTCATGCCCCCCTCTTTTCTCCCCAGATAAACATTATTCAAATCCAAACGCAGAATTTAAAAGTCAGAGCAAACACTAGTTTGATATATTTATAACATTATCATCGGCAAATAAATGCATTTTACTGCTTTTTCAAAGGAGCAAAATTCAAACATGTAGGTAAGGAACAAAAGGGACAGATTACATTACCATGTGAGACAAAAAATGAGTGCTTCTACTAAATGATGTCAGGAAAGTTCCAGAGAGGAATGAATTTTTGAGACAGAAAAACTTAACATGGTAAAAGTGCACTTACCTCGTCGTCAACTTCCAGGGGGTCTACAGCATCACTTGAGGTGCCAACTGCATTCGGTGAGATAAATGCAGGATAATTCTCCTCATTGAGGAGCTCTTCATTCCCCTCTTTCTCGTTAAACTAAAAGGGAATGTTGAGTGTCACTCAATAAAAGCCATATAATAATTACGACATATCGAATCCATAATAATAGAACCATGTCCTATTCCAGAGGCCACTCGAGCTGGTCAAAGCTGTGGATGCCTGAGATTCTTATGACCAAACTTAACCCTTTCACTGCCAGCCAATTTCAAGTGGGATGTACCAAGACTGCCAAGGCTATTTTCTGAAATTAGCATCATTTCAGATTTAAAAAAAATTACAGCTACTCAATTTTATTTAATGCATATAGATTTTTTTCCCAATTCCTAAGATACAATTACTTCTTATAAACATAGATAGATTATGGGGGTTTACATAAATTACAGCCGCTGAAAAGAGCACAATCAGGAAAAAAAGTGAAATAATGGGGAACATGCATGAAATTTGTTCATCATGCTAGTTAGTCTCATTGAATAGAAAATTTTCTCACAAGTCCAAATATATGAGCCAAAACTCTCCTAGTACTCTGCTTACGTCAATAATTGCTAATTAAAAATGCTCGAATATCGCTTGAAGTCACATGACCTGAAACGCCTCCTGACGTCATCGCACGGTACACCATTCACTTTGCTAAAGAGAGTCTTAGAGTGGTAGAGCCTTGAATGCAAGATCGAAGTAAAAATCTTCGTCGAGCTGTGTAGTAGTTCCTAAAAGGACAAATTGACTTAACAGGGATATAAGAAACCAAAATACTTCAGTTTACATTAGCTCGATTTCCTCATGGTGGCTAATTTTATTCATTCCAAATCTCTCCAAACAATCCCCTTTATTTATTTCAACAACGCCTTGGCAACCCAAAATATTCAGTCTGCATTTTGTCATTACAACAGCAATTATTTTCGCCAAATTTGCATTTGAGCCCTCGTAGATCGATTTTCTATCCACTTCCTCAGTGTGTCATCAGTGGATACCGTGCCGTGATGTCACGCTCCGATGACGTCTTTTTTTCAAGCAGCCGATGAAGATCAATTTTTAAAGACTCATAACTCAGCTGAGAAGCATTATTCATAGGCGAAAGTTTCGGCAAGTACATTTGAGGTAGAGGCCTTCTTATTCTAGTACTTAAAAAAAATTGCGCATGCTCCCCATTAGGGCCGATAAATTGGCCCCTGGCATTTTTCGCTCAACCAGCGAGGGCAGATATATCGGCCCGATGGCAGTGAAAGGGTTAATACACTTGCTGACTCAGCAACAGCAAGCAAACATCGTCGCCTGGAAACCCAGGGGTTGTATATTTTGTTCTTTCAGCTTCACCAACCTAGATGTTTCAACATTCTCAATGTTGGCGAAAGATGCTGGTGGTCTTGACACCAATTCTCTTTTCGCTCTTTCATTTCTTTCCACTATTTCTGGAAAATTGTCATGCATTTCGTAAAATTGTAAACATTGAGACAATCCACATGTATCCTGAAAATGTACGGAGCTTAAGTGCAGAGTTTAACCCTCATATGGATTTACGAATTTAGTTACGTCACAGGATTTACGGTGCCGCAGAGATGGTGTTTCATTTTCAGTTAATTTCTTTCAAAGTTAGCGTTTATTTACAAATTTTCTACTGATAATGGAAGAAACTGTACTCTCGTTATTACGAAGTCACGGGACCGAAAATATGTAGATTCGTAATAACGAAGTTCGTATGAACGAGTCTTTCAGGAATCGTTGAAAACTCCGTGGATGATAAATGCGATTGAATTACGCGGAAATATATATAAACAGGAAAATTCGTTTCAGTTTCGGCATGCGGCATGACGTAATCGAGGGCTGATATCCTCCCGAATACAGTAAGCACCATTTACGAACTCGATGCGTTCCACGACCTTGGTCCTAAGTTGATACACCCACGGTCCGGCCGCCGAGAGTTGTCTGATGACTGGAAGAATAGTCTACGTTGGGGCAGCGTTGCCAGGTGAGTAAGTGAAACGCCTATAATGGCTTCCGTGAAGAAAGGAGACGAAAAGGACGACGAGCGTGATCAGGCTTATTTCGCTGCTCTGTTTGCATTTGACAACGTTATAAGACTAGGCGAAAACGTGAGGTGCGTTTGGGGGACAGCGATTTGCTGCAAACCGTGCTGGCGAAGGGTTATCCGCACCTCCTATTGTGCCGTCACCTGTCGTACTGTATGGAAGGCATTGAGGAGTAGGGTTATCCTGCAAAATGCAACACTTCACAAAAATCATGCGCTAACTCACGATTGTGACGAAGTGAACTAAATGGGCGTGCAACGCAGCCTGAGCCGAAAAAATCATTCTCCGCGGCAAGCAACAACGGGCGAAACGCTAGTCAGTTCCTAACTTCACACCGGAGTGAATGATACTTTGTTCAAATTATGCCCAGAGTACGATTTCCTCTACGCCGCACGGCGTAAAACGGCCAAATCAAAAGGCGCCAAATTCCAAATTTGAAATTATTAATGCTGTCACACCTAAAAATTCTTAAATCGAATGTGCGTAGGAAGAGAACTAACTGTTCATCAAATTGACGAGCTGTAATGAGTCTGTCACCATGATCCCCCAGGAATGAAGCTTATGGTAAAACTTTGCGCGAATGTTGAAGAAATACCATAAATGACGCTCTCGATCACAGTACACGAGGACAACTTAAACGTGGCGTGATTATTAAAACTTAGCGTAGTGAATATCAATCTAAATGCTATAGCTTATGCGTGGAACTTCGTAATAAAGTTCATTTTTTAACCGCCAGGACCGGGACTGAGACTCGTAATATCGTAAAAACGAAAATTTCGTACTAAAGTTTCTTTTCCTATAGCTAGGATAGGCCTTTTCGTTGAGGCCAACGATTTTCTTTGTAAAAACGAGTACTTCGTAATAACGTTGTTCGTATTAACGAGAGTCTCTGAACATCTAAATCTTTCATCATCATCTTTCCATCGGAATGGAAAATTTTTACACCAATTTTAAAACCACGAGCACTGCTAAGGTGCAGCGAATGCATATAAGGGTTAAAGACCTCTGGCGACTACTATCACATGCCTCATGAGTGTGGAGACATACAGATTGGTGAAACTGGAATAACTATTTAAACCAAGATGTCAGAGCACAAACGTTGCATAAGACTTAGATACCCAGATGGATCAACAGTAGCCAACCACTGTATCGCATACAATTACGCCATTCTGATTGAAGCCATATCTTTCATCTATGCAGATATATATTGGGATCGGATCAACAAAGAGGTGATTGGAATTGGACTCTCAAAGAATGGAATTAATAGAGATGCAAGGTTTCAACCAGAGCAAAACATAATAAAAGGAATGGGAAGCATCACCTTTCTATGAGAAAATTAGCAGGATTTTACAACAAGGATCTAATCAGGTGAAAAAGATTCGTGTTTAGGCTCTCTGACATAGCAAAGACTTTTACCTTGAAAGTAGACAAAATAAAGTTCACCACTGGAGTACTCAATGGAATGAAACACTTTTCTGTCAGAAGAATAGTGATGTTGTACAAAAAAGATTGATTCACATGAAAATGGATAAAGATCTCAATGGTTTTGCAATATATTGTACAACTGGAAAAGTTGCACTACAGAAACTCGCACATCTGAGGGTGACTTCCAATACAAATGCATATATACACTCAACGCAATCCTAATTTTGTCATACAACTAAGAATTTTACTCAAATAAAGGCCATGCTACTCCTAGATGAGAATAAAACTTACCACAATATTGGCTCTGGGTAACTGGCAGTCTTGCACGGGAATGTATATTTCAGTCATTTGAACGGAGCATGCAAACTGTGAAGTTTCTTCAATCGCATCTCGAATACATTCTTTTGTGCCAGCAGAAGATCCCGCACTGTCATTAGCTGCCTCCTCCTCTTTGATGATCTGTGCAGAAAGTTAAAGTGGTAAACAAGTCACCTACATCAAAATTAACAAATGAGTCATTCTCATCAGGCAAGGCCGTAGCCAGAGCAGGGGGATCAAGGAGGTTTGATCCCCCAGAATGAAAAAAATTAAATAGATACTTCATGCTCGCTTGGTGCTCACACGACGATATTATATAGCTGTGCAGGGACATCTAGTAGTCCAATGCGACTTAAGTCAATAATTATCTAAGCAAATTTGTAGGTGCAGTGTGCGTAGTTGTAGTGCAGTGTGTGAAATAATAGTGCTGTGAATTAGAAGAGAGGTAGGTGACTTAAGGGCCTCGTGAGGGACCGCAGAATTGACATCGACACCGAGGAATTGATTCATCGTTTTACATTCATTACACGTTTTTAACTGAAAAACATCTCTATTTCCTGTCATTTATCGCATGCATAGCGTAAAATGAGACAGCTTGTTGTGGGTTGCCTACCTTCAAAACTGCTTTCAGGGACACGAGAAAAGGTCATTTTCTCAATAATTAGAAGGAATAGAGCTGTCACGTTTGGTCTAAAATATCAACGAAAGACCAATTTATAAGCTTGGTAACTAGTAAAGCTAGAGCTTTAACGCTAAGCATGAGCCAGTAACTAGCAAGCAACTATGTGAGACTTTTGACACCTAAATGATGGGTAGCTTCTGAAAATCACAGGTATAATGTGCCATCACATGAATAACAGCACACCCATGAAACACTTTGGACCACCAAGGTGCACCAACTCCCTACTGGAGGGCTAATGAGGTTAAGTTTATCGGTCCTAGGATTTTATATGGTAATTTATAAGGCAAGAAAAACTACTACACAAATGTACAACATTTAAAGGAAAAAACAGCCTAATTTAAGATAAGATAACTTGTTTGAATTATTAATTACTTTGAATCGAATGGGTAACCTTTGAATCTGTGTAAAAAGCAGAATGTTCTATGATTTACAATGACAAATGTTTAGATTTTTACCTTCTATCTCCTTCAACAAATAATTAAATTCCATTACAAGGTTTCTGTACATACCTGGGCATTCTCCTCCAGAGATAGTTCCTTCTTTGCCCCAATCAGCGTTGCGTCCAAGACTGCCGCAATATCTCCCCTACTCTGAGCTTCCACCTTTTCACCTTGGGAAGCAGCTAAGGTATTGGGCTGCAACATAATCCCCAATCATCATCATTAACGATTGAGATACAGAAACATAGAAATGCTTTTCAGAATTAGTCACTCGAATAAAATAAAAGTGAGTTTCAAATGGATATATTCTTCACACTATCCAGAAATGTAATTAATGTCAGGAATTGATTATGTTTACACTTGTTATTAAATTTACCACTCTTAATTAAGTATCTATACCCCTAATGCTTCTTATTTTCATTGCAGAATCCCTGAAGAATCCGCGTCGTTATTCTCTGGGCAATAGTTGCTGGAGATGTAATTCTCCAGATATCATCTTACATATAACAAAAACTTATTTTATGGGAACACTTTGCATGAGAATCCAGAGCCCATAGGTAATAACGTTCATTCAAGGAAAATGAAAAGGGGCAATATAAGAAAATAAATTTAGTTTATTTTGGTTTATAATTTGGTTTAGAGACATCAAAGACTTTGACAAAAAAACTTACTCACACGAGATATAACTGAAGGCCATTTTGAGTTAATGAAAAAGAGAAATCTTTAGATTAACATCTAATAGGACAAAAGTTGCATAACTTCAATGGGGAAATATGAAGGTTTTTTTCTCTGCATGTAAAATTGATAAGTGGTGCTTTCTTGAGGTAATTCTACATCCGGACTCTTAATTAAGTATCCATGATGTATATTTCCACAAAACAACATTAGTTTGCCCGAAATTAACTGAATCCTTCACAACTTATTAGTACAAATGTTTAGACTGTGCTTTCAATCAAAACGAATTGAGTAAATGCCCTTAATTCACCATAAATTATAAACAACAAATGATAATTTCTACAATTCAATATGAAACTCCACCACTGATGAAGGTTACAATACCCTATGTCATTTTTAAGGACCTCTCTATTCTCACAAACAGACTGATAGATTATGTTTAAGGAAGCTTAGTTACCAGTGATGATGAAGCAAGAAAGAAATAGTCAGTAGACTAGCACAGGCACAGAGAGCACTCTAGAAAAAGGAAGACTCTCCTCACAATTGAGAGTATAAACACCAAAATAAGGAAACAGTATATCTGATATTACATTTCGAGCATAGTAAAAAACGATAGCCATGTTTCAAAATGGACAGCTGCAGAAAAGTCAAGATTGGAAGCTTTCAAAATGTGTCGCTCTAGAAGATTACCAAAGATAAAAAATGAAAACAAAAGAAGGAAGTAAAAAGAAGAGTGGGAGGAAAGGGAAGTCTTCTAAAAACCTTATCTTAATTGGCCAACTCATAAGATGTGATGGCCTTATAAATACAATAGTCAGATAATAAGGAAAGGTAGACAGGAAGAAGGGAAAAGACTAGTTCTGAATGTTTTTCATGGGCCAGGTGATTGAGTATATATAGAAAAGAAGACCATCTATGTGAAAAAGATAAGCAGATGTTAGACTGGAATTGAGGGCTGTAAGAAACCAATTTTAGTTTTGCTGACTTATGATGGTGATACAGTACAAAATAAAGCTCATTAATAGTATTACCTGATCAAAAGAGTCTTGATGCATAAGTTTCCCTGAGGCACCATCAGAGCAATCATTGAGTACATGTCCTTCTTCATCATCGCTAATCTGATCTTTTTTAACAGAAGAGCACTTGCATGTTACCGGATCACTCTATTGGAAAGAGGGACATGGATACCCATTTTAATCAATTGGTATACAAATAAAAAGTGATCATGAACAAAGCTTGAATTACATGATCTCTGTAGAAAATAAATTATTCCTGATGAATGATTCTGGCCTCTTTGTAGAAAACAGATTGACTTAATAAACCAAAAAGATTCAGCCAGTAAAATTCTTATTCATTCTCAAATAATCTAATAACAGTCATAGTATGAAGGAGAAACAACTTTATTGGGAAAATCTTGGGAATAAATAGCTTCTTAAGTTGTGAACTTCCCCGATTATTAAAATTAATTTCCAAAAGGGAACAAGGCCAAGAGCACTAACTTCTAAAAAAAAATAGATAAAAACCTAAGAATAAGCAAAATCTTAATATTTCATTAAAACTAGAAGGGTTTCAAGACTATGAATAACAGCAGCAGAGAATGCAGTCAAAGTAAATAAAAATCAGTAAACATCACTAAAAATTGATATCTTTTGGCAATCAACTTGCATTGCAAACATCAAACACCCCATTCAAAATTGGCAAAGAAGGTTGAATCCCTAGCCTACACAATAAATTCCTGTTCTATTTCATCACAAAATCCGAATCTGCAAGAATCTGATTCCTATAAACATCAATCCCTCATAAGGAATGCAAGTTAAGTAGTTGAATCTGGTTAGCAGCTACATCATGTCATGGTCAATTTGTTTCAGTGTACCTTCAATAGTACTCAGTTTAACTCTCAATTCCTAATCCCCCTTCCACTCTGTGGTAAACGGAAGTGAAAACGGGTGTTTGTATGATCACATTACAAATGACTGCTCAGTGCCGTGATGACAGAGAGCTTACTTGCTCAGTGGGTTTAGCGGTCAGTTTGGCAAAATACACCAAATCTGTTCATTACATTTAATGTTAATGATTCAAACATGAAAGCTCTTCCGTAGTTGTTCATGATTGAAAAGGCAAGGCAAAATACTGTACGTTTCTGCTGAGAGGTATAAATAAATACATAATGCATAAAAGAATGACAATGTGCCATAGGAAAATTGGATTACAATTGGCAAAACAACACTCACCAGGTCATCAGTCATCAATGGGTCCGACACATCATTGGAAATTCCAGCTGGATCTAAAGTGTACTGCATGGGATTATTCTCCTCACTGAGGTGACCTTCGTTCTCCTCTTTCACTACTAGAGACTATATGAGAAAAATGGGCGTCACTCAATGAAAGCAAAACAATAATCTTATTTCAACATAAAAAGGCAAAACAATAATTCCCTCAATCAATAATGAAAACTCCTCTTTTAAGTGAGACCACTCAAGCTGGTCAAAATAATCGTGAGATTCTTGCAACTCAAAGATCAAACTCTAGAATATTAATTTCCAAACAAGGACGGGGAGCTGCGTCACCAAGATCATGTTCAATGATAGTTTTGTAGGCTTGAATGAGAGTTTTGGTCACTTACAGTAGGGGCACAACAGTGGGAATGATAGATCAAGGTTCCAGTGGACATTGAATTGTCTTTATAATTTCATTACCTAGGCTTATAAAGAGGTGCCACAACAATTTATGCTAATTCCTTAGTACATTAAAGGAGGAAGATGGCTTGAACAAATAAGAGGGCAATCATGAGACAACCTGGTAATAGCCACCACCTATGGCTTAAACAGATATTTGAAAAGGGTATCCAAAAGTCTACTCCACAGGATAAGAAACATTTCTGTCAACACATTAGCAGTGTTGTACAACTGTTATTGACTTGTATGAAAAAAGATTTGTATGGTTTGGATTTCTACCTTGTGTGTTACTACTAGAAAAGTACAACCACTGAAGGTTGCATATACATTAGTGACTTCCAGTTGAAATACTTACCTCTATGACGGACATACTATCTTTCTTCATACGACAGAGAAATTTGTACAATTGAAGGTGTATCAATGTAGGTTTCATTGTGTATAAGAATAAAACTTACCAACTTGTCATCCCTGGGTAGTAGGCAGTCTGGCACAGGAATGTATATTTCAGTGGTTTGGGATGAGCAAGTGAGCTGTGTATTGTTTTTAATCACGTCTTGAATGCAGTCCGTAGTCTCCACAGAAGGCCCCAAATTGTCATCAACTGCCCCTTCTCTTTCAAAACTCTGCAGACAAAGTAACAGTGACAAAAATCTTATCTCCTCCAAAACACATACACGGGATGCACTAGAGCATTACAAAAAAGGATGCTGAACATAATGTATCTGGCTTCATGTAAAAATGGAGAGTTGTCTGCACACCTATTAATCAATCACTGAAAAGCTACAGTGCCGACTGAAATGAAATTTAGCCAGAAGATCCCTGATATTCTGAGTTCATGCAGCGTCTTTTTTAAATTTATTTGTGCCATAATAGCCGGCCCTTCACTGCAAACTGTACAATAGACAATGTAGATCACTCAGATATATCATTTTCCAAATTATGAGAAATCAAGCTAAAGATAAATGATTCAAATTCTTGTCGTAAAAAACGAAATAATCGAGTTTCTTACTGTTACACACAATTTTCTTCAGCAATTATAATTTTTGGAGAAGTGTGATTTGTTAGGCCAAAATCGCCATTTAATCTTTTCTCAACAGTACAGTTGAAGAAAAAACAAGTGGAAAATGTTTTCAATGCATTCATTATGTCCTAGACTCCCTGCTAATATTTAAATATAAACTCTGGAGGAGAATACTGGGTGTATTATTTATGCAGAAAGAAAAGAAACCTCAAAATCATCTTGTTTACCATATATTTTTTATTAAACTGTTTTTTAAATAACACTGATACTATTAGCCTTAAAACAAGCTAAACCAATCATACAACAATTATGTATTATGCGATATGCAAAGTTCCTGCTGTCTGTCAATAGATGGCAATAGCACTGATTGCTGGTCGTTTTTTAAATACCAGAAACATCACGACTCAAGCTTAGACATTTGGTAGACAAACAGCTCGATGACCATGATGAATACACCTTGGTAATATATAATTAGTGTTGTGAGAAAATGTCTAAGTTTGAGCCAATTAACCATCATTTGTGAAAGCAAATGATTTCCTTCTTTCATTCAGAGAAAACAGGGGATGAAGTTCATCAAGAGTTCCTTTAAGTTAACTGAGATGCTGCTTCACAAGAAGCAACGTTAAATGATTGGTATCATTGCTTCAAACACGGTAATTCTAATGATGATGACCGTCCATTTGAAGGAAGACGAAAAGCCTTCAACGAAAATTCATTGGAGGTATTGCTTGAAAAAGACGAATGGAAAACTTAAGAAGAGTTTGCTTTGTATTTCGAGTTACCCACCCAGCCATTGCATGCGTTGTTAATTTAGTATTAAGCAAGGAACTTGAGTTCCCAATCATTCAACAGTAATTCTAAAGCATATAAATGATCCAAGTCGCATTAAAAAATCCATTAAAACCTAGCTGAAAATAATCAAATGTAAAGGCCAAATGTTGCCCGCAAATCCTCCAGGCATTGCACTGTCTGATTATTACTTGTCCCATTCGATGGTACATGGTCTGACAGGTCCGCACTTGCACCCACGTGAATACATTGAAAAATGGCTTCATTCATGCAAAACCTCAAAAGATGAACACTTTAACCAGCATGATTCAAGCTCTGCCACAATTATACAGAAAAATTTCATCTGACGATGGACAGCTTCCTTCCTTTTATATGTTACCCATTAGAAATTTGGATACATAGCTCCGTTTTTATCATAGGGTGGACAGAACCTTATTAATCACCCAGATTTTTTAATTATTAATCAAATGAACCATTAAAATACAAAATAAATACATACACCTAGCAAACAAAATCTTTAACTCTACAGTTACATGAAAAAGTTTCTCAACACAGCTATCTGCATAAACTCAAAGACACTCTAGAAAAATATGAGCAAAAAACATTAACCATTCCAATTAGTACATAGAAAATATTTCTGTCTTCACCCTTCAAACTCCAAGAATAAAATTGAACCACAAATTAAAACAGTATCCCATTCAAATTTTCACACAATCACTACACAAATGTCATAAAAGCAGATTTAAAAAAGGTTTCAAGAAATTGACCTCAAAATAGATTAAAGGAATTTAAATACTTTGATCATACATTATTTCGCCTAAATAAAGTCGATAGCCCCAAAAAATTATACCATACCTTGCCAGGCATGCATATCATATAAAGGGTTATCACAGGTTTTCCAAGCGTAGACATCTGTGGAAGGTTACTCAGGAATTCCACCGGATCAGGGGCCGTATTCTGTATCTCCAAACTGATCCGTGCAACACCGATTCGCCAGGTGGGACATCATACAGACTCCGGGTAAGTAGTCCTGCGATTCTGTAAGAAGCCGATGGGTGCAGCACCGACGTGAAAATAGAAGGTCATCGCTAGCCATACCAATACAAAAAAGGTGTCTTTAAAGCCACCGACTAGTCGGTTTCATGAATACCCCATGCAAATTGTGTGTTTTATTTTGTTTTTCCCTCATCACCAAGTCATTAAAGAGGTTTGTGACAATTTATCTTTCTCTCAATTTTCTATTTCTAATTATCTCTTTCTTTTATTGTGTGAAGGGAGTAAATAAATTATGATTGAGTGAAATAAAGCCTATTCCAAGTGAGTGAAAGCGATATCATTAATGAGGGAAAATGATAAAATGATGGCAGATCTGATATTTGTTAACCAATACTTATATTTATGCTAAGGTAATGAGTATTTGATGTTACAGTAAATTATACTGGCCTATTTAAAGGTTGATAAAGATTAAACATTGCAGAAAGCCTCACATTTATTTGTTGATGAGGGAAAAACAAAATAAAATGTACAATGTGCACGAGGGGGATTCCTGAAACCCCCTACTCGGTGGCCATTCCGATACATTTTAGGTGTCCATACGGCTATCAATGATCTCTCTTTTTCTTGTTTGTGCTGTACCGCTTGGGTTTGTACAGAATCACACGACTGCTTACCGGGAGTCGGTGTGATGTCCCACGCGACGATCGGTGCCACACTGATCGGTTTGGAGATACATAATACAGCTCCTGGAAAACTCGAACAAAAAAATGTCAGCCAATATGGAGTTGGAGAATCTGACCAGGTGTAATTACAGGGCAACCTTCTGCATATCATATATTTGCCACGATTTTGGAGACTGTTATGTGGGATGAAAAACTCAGTACCTAAAAATGTATTTCCCAAAACAGGTAACCTTTAAACTTATTTAAATTAAGGTTATATTTAAAGTTGTAAGCCACAAAATTTAAAGAAAACTTTTAAATTTTATAATGCATTTTTAAAATCAGAATACTGTTTATCTGAGAGATTTTTTAAAGAAACTGTTTTTATAACCACAAATACAAATAATTTTAATGAAGGCACTAATAGAAATGCAAATATAAAAATAATATTCAAATATAGGAAGATTTTATGTATAATAGAGTTAGCAATTACAGATAAGATGTATCACATCAAAAATCCTATTTTCTTTTATTTTACACCTAAGGATGAATATGTTTTCTAGCATAATTTTTGCGCACTTAAATTAATTTCCAATACTTTACCCATCATGCCTTCATTGTACCCACCATGAAATGCCTTGAATAGAAACAATGAATTTCCGAAACGTCGCAAAGATGCTTTTAATTATAAATAACCGTAGCCTCATGAGATCACAGTTAAAGGTGAGGGAGAGGCCCCGAACAAAAGAAAGAAAATATGTTTACATGCACATGAGACTTTATTTGACAACGCATAAACAATTTCCGGGTCTCTGACACTTCAATCTTTAGCAGCAAATCGTCAGGCATTTCTTTTTTCACTTAAGCATGCTCCAAATACATTTCAAGGCATGTTTTTCACTACATTTTATCATCATCTACCTCATTATAAAAATAAAAAATAGACGCAACAAAATGCGATAAAATGTTATTGAAAGTGCAATTAAATAAAAATGAATGTGCCATTTTCATGCAATGTCAGTTTTAAGTATAATAATAGTATAATGGTTATTTGAAAAATATCCTGATTTTTTAAATAGTGTAGGCATAGGAGATGATTTTTTTGCTTTCAAATTGTATTAATTGGGTCATTGGTAAATAAAATAAATAGAGTTTAGATCATAAGTTGCACTGACCTAGAAAAGTAGTGCTCTTAAGTAGTAGGTAATATTCTAGAACAGTTATATGACAAAATACAGAATATTTTAAATAATTATGTTGTAAAATAAAAATAAATTAAGGAACAAGACATATAGTGGCAGAGGTGTAGCTTGCCCGTGCCTACTTGTAGTTCGTGGCCATGTCCAGCCAACTAGCAGCTGGCAAGTGGCTCACATGTTTTAAGCAGTGAGTGTCGGCAGAGCATTCGAACTGCGCTTGGCACATAATGTATGAATTTTGCCGTCTTAAAGGCAAATTTGCGTAAAAATATCATAAAAGTCCAGTGACCGCATCTATCTCGCATTTATTTGCGCATATCGCATCCATATCGCTTTTGCGATATTCACGCGTCTCAAGCGATGGCTACAGTAAAGAAAGATTAAAAAACTCAAATTTTGAAAAAAAATTGACCTGACATTGTTGAACTTAAGAACCTGACAACATTACATTGATCAAGGGTAAGTTCCATTATAAAAAAAAACTTTTCAAAGCAAAGAAAGTTGATTATAAACAACAATAACTCCTTCTGTGAACAACGAAACTACCAATAAACATAATGATTTGGATAAACACCATAAATCAGTTCTTAGTTTCATACACAGATCTACCTACTCATGAGAGCATTTAATTCTTTTTAAAAATCATTACTAATGTATCCTTATATGAATACAACATTAACGTTTCCTAACATTTCTCTAATGAAATGAATCAAGTAAGAGTTCCTTTACATTACTCAAATACACTTTGCTCCATTGAAGTAAAATCACTCCTTATAACTGTATAAAACTGAAGGTAATCATTAAAATCTGTTGAGATAAATAGGAGATAACAATGCAGATGAAAATTTTGAGGAAAGAAGATTTGAAAAATTATTTAATGTTAATGTCGACTATGGCCACTTAATGAAAGCATAGATAATTGAATTCAAATAAAAAATGGGATCCCTGAGGCAACCTGATATCACCATGACGTATCTCTTACAGTCTCATGGAGACTTTGTGCAAGTCATGTCAAGAAAGAAGATGACACCTTTTTTACTTGAAAGTACACTATTAGATAGGAATACTGTTGAAGGGTTTTGTCCATATACACCCCGGTTTGAGGGAAAAAAGCATTTAAAATTTAAAAATACGATCACATTGAATTTAATTAAACAATTTGGCTCATTGTTTCAATGCCAGTTTGGCCTAGTGGTAACGCACCGCACTTTCATTTTGAAGAACCAGGGTTTGAGACTCCGAGAGAGTAATTTTTTTCCAGTCAGCCACCTCCATTTTTGTTATGTTCAATCTTCTTCAGATTAGTTGATTTCAGACGTTTCACATTTTTTTTACTTGACTGCTTAACGAGAATAAGCCCTATACTGACACTGATGTCGCCAAGATTCATCCAAGCAGGAGTGGTAAAACTGTGGTGCTGGCATCAAAATGAAGGGAACTTATTTTCAGAGTAAAAGATTTTAAACATACTGTCTTTGAAGAGTTGCCCAGGTTTCATGTGGGAGAAAGATATAAAATCAGAGAACGAAAATTGACAAGCTTGAAATGATCGACAGATGGGTATACGATCGCTTTGAGGAAGCCAGGAACAGGAATGAACAGGTGATGATGCGGAATTTACAAGAATAGGCTATTTCAGGGTGATTTCAGCACACATCTCCAGGATTTGAATTCTAAGCCAGTGCTTCATGGGTAGCATCTTTCAAGAAGAGACACCGAACCGTGCAATGCAAAATAACAAAATACGTATCAGCGAGCGAGCGTCTGCTGAAGAAATATTACACATAGCAAAGTAACACACTCATACACATCACAATATGATATTATGGCCTCAGGAAAGCTGCTTCCTACAGTTTTTATTGTGCGTGTCATAACCTGGTGGTGATTTTGGAAAGACAGCCATTAAAATTAAAATGCAAGATATCCCAAAAATATACAAGAAAAGATGAACTTCCCATTCATGTAGTTCATTCCAATCTCAACTCCAACAATTTGTCCATGCACTTCAAATTCATTAAACAAAATAGATCTATAAAATGACATACATCCCATTCCCTATGCCATGAAGCTATTTGCAAAAAATTTATCTGTATAAATAATAAGCATTTTCAAAAAAGTTGACCAAAAAAATGTATCATGAGAATCAAAATCATCACCTCATATTTTTAAGGCCTGTTTACACCACACAATAACATATGCAAGTTGATGTGTGAATGCATGAACAATGAATGCAAGAACCAAATCAGACAGGTTCTATTTTCTATTCATGCATTCACACAAGTTGGGTGTGTTACACAATGCATTCTTGCGTACATTTCTGGATTCATTTATTTAGACAATAACTAGCACAGGTAAGTTCATGGAGTAAACAGACCTTTAACCTTCAACCGTAATGAACAACCCCTACCAATTTAAGAAGCAATACAGTGTTTAATATCCCCAGCCACATTTATTACGATTCTTACAAGGGAAAAATATCTCATTACATAAAAAATTGTATTTCATCACGAAAAACATCTCTTAAAATTAGGATACATATATAAATGTACCCATTTTTACAGCGTAATAACTAAAAACCCAACTCTCACTAAATAAAAACCACACTCTCAATAAATAAAAAACACACTTTTGGGTACGTAATTTTGATAGCACCAAAATCATGTGCACAAAATATTATTAACGAAGAATTGCATGAATTAACGGTTTATATAAGCTAAGACATAAAACATTTTATAAACAGCTGACAAAGATAATTTTAGCAAATACTTAATATTGTTAATTAATCAAACAGATATGTTAAAAATAAAAAAATGCATATTCTTAATATTGTAACATAGCAACGAACAAGTTTTCTTAACCTGTCCTAAATATTTTAGATCGATTTGTTGAAAAATTTCATTGGATATATCTTCGTGCATTTCAACTTCAAAATGGTAAATAAACTTCTTAAAGTCGGCAAGTACGATTCTATAAATTATCTAAACTGTAAGTGCTGGAATTTAAAACCAAACAGGATGTAAAAAGCAAAAGAAATACATCGAAAACATATTCCACAAAATTTTCATGATCGTTGATATCTATTTTGAGTTGGGCATTCATGAACTCAAATGATTCACTTTTTCGGCTATGATTGAATTGTAAACACTTAGTTATACCAAAATAAAAAAAACGACTTCACTCTTCACCATTGAGTAACCAGCTGCGGGTTAACTAATGCCTCGTCAGGATTAACTAATTCGGAAACACTATGTGGGACATTGGACTCTTTTCACTGTTCAGTCGATCATGCACAAGGGCCTTTATGTTGTTCATCAACAAATTTAATACCCCATTAACTTTTGATGCCTAATCAAAGCGATTTTTAACAAACGTTGCACGTACCAGTTTGCTACAGTCATAAAGCATTATACTTACCCCGTCGTAGCAAGTGATTCATCAAATACACAATTAAGTTACTTTTTAAAGTAACTGTTATAACCAGTTCAACCAACAAATACAAACATCTTGCCACATTTTTCATTCTCGTCGATATGAAATTGAAACTACCATGACCGGGCTACACGGTACATAATCACGAACGAGTTAATATCTGTTTGCGAGAATGATTTAACATCATGTGGAAGTTACACGAGGCATCCAATGAAAAAAAATAAGAAGCACTCACCCTGAAGTAATTTCTGGACGAAAATTTTCTCAGTTCTGCGTCCGATTCATGGCAAATATTCCTGAAATCGTAGAATTCGATGATCTTTTTCAAGCACAGTGGACATAAAGTGGTAGGCAGGCCATCTCCGACAGCAACCTAAGAAAGGAATTAAAACATATGCAAGAGATTTCAGACGTACCAAGGAAAATATGTACTCATATAACGGAATAAAACAAGAGGCAAGGAAATCGATAACATGTAACCCGCCACTTACTTTTAAGTCGACTAAATCATATAAGGCATCCTCTACAGTTATCTGGCTTGCTACAATTGAAGTGAATATGTTATAATAATAATCATTTTTCTTCATGCAAAGTCTGCACGGGGTGCCCTCGGAATTCCTGTCTAGAGAATCCGAATAATTCCCAGTGGTAGCATTCATGTTGTCACAGTCTCTAAATCAGTTCACTCCTCAAGCTAAGCATCCACACAGCACTCAGTGATTACTGAATTCCTAATAAATTACGATCATTTCCATGAAGTACAACAATGCAAAAACATGAGACTTATTAAGAAAAAGGGCGTTTTAGGCTCACATTTCAATGTGACCTCAAAAAGAAATCACATCGCAACAGAGTAATCAGCAAATACTTCAACAAATTCTATGTTTAAGCCGTGTCCCAATTGGCCATTTGGCTATGCCAATTCCAGGATTTAGCCATGACGCCATCTTGGAAGGATGTCCCAACTCGTTAGCCAGCATAAGGGAGGGAATTTAGGCAGCTAACGCGGCCGCCAGATTTAGGCATCGAGGAATGCATCCTTCGCCCCACTTTTCCCATGATTCAAAGCGTGCAAAGCGTCTTCAGGAGAAAGGGCATCATGGCTGTCAACAAGGGATAGTACTTGTTTGCAAGTAGTGTTGATATTTTGAGAATTGTTCGAATAATTATTAATTTTTATTTTGTTTATAATAATGAAATTGCGTTAATGGAAGTGTAAGAATTACGGAGAAATTAGTTAAAGAGAAGGCGGCGTTAATTTTAATGCTAATTAATGTTTATATGCTTCTAGTGTATGTATATGTTATTTTATAACTTTTTATACCGATCACATGTTATCTTTTGCTACCGTTTACTTTTCTAACGTGTTAAATAATGCTTATTGATGTTTATATGCTTCTAATATATTCTTAATTATGTAACACTATGTCTAAATTCTTATTTAACACTTTTTGTACATTAGGTTAACACCCGTAAGAATAAACAATATTATTATATGTTATTGGACAAAGTCCCGAAATTGGAATCGGAATAAGTAACAAAAATGAAAATCTATAGTGATTAAAAGATGATACCGAAACCTGATTTATGTACGTAAACCATACTTTAAATAAATTTTGAAAATAAATCCCAAGTCAGACGGTGACCGTTTGAATAGACTAAATAGACCTGTTCTAATAATACAAAACTAAAAATTAAATTGCAAAAATATAAGGAATTCAAAAAAGTACTTGGTTGAGAGACGATTGAAATATTACAAACCAATTAAAAGGGATATACCTTAACATTTCGCCACAAACTTAGCTAAAACCTCTTTAACAAAACCATACGGAACTAAAAATACGAATTTGAAAGTATACCCCTACTTTACAATTACAAAAAGGTTGTCTAAGATACTAAAATTATGATTAAATACTCTTCTCCTCTCAAAATCACATTTTAACAATTTAGGGTTGGTTTTGTTCATCATTTGTTCAAATCATTCCGATTATCTCTTGTTTTGCATTGGCCTAGTGCCCAGTAGATGGCAGCTTCTGCGTAAGGATGTCCCAATTCATGCTCCCTTGTGGTTGGCTGCCCAGAATCTGGCTGGCTAAATACATGATGCCTAATGGCTAACGAGTTGGGACACGGCTTTATTGACGTTCTACGATATAACAGACCAAGGTAGAAAGGTTTAGTTCAGATACCACACTTTAGTTGCGTTTCTGACCACTAGAGGATAACGTACGCAATAGGCCTACAATCGATAAATGAGGTATTTGCAACTATGAGATGTATCTAATTGAGCTTAATTGCATTATTTTTAACATGAATATTTAAAAACTCTTTAAATTCAGCGTTCAAGATGTTTTGTAACCTTTTTCATATTTAAAGACCGTAAATGAACTGTGACCATGTGCAAGATGAAGTCGGCCTTAAATTCAGTTTCTGGCCTAAGCATAGAATAATAATTAAACATAAATTATAATACTACCAAAATTGACGAATATATATTAAATGTCCCTTTAGTTTTTCAAATGGAAAGAAATTTGTCTTGAAACGCGGATGCTTGGCCTGTTCTATAGGTGTGCTATTTGCGGATAAAATGATAACTAGATATCATCGATTCTAATCTGAGGCTCGATTGCATGTTCTTGTATTAACAAGTAAACGTTGCGGATCGATCTTCGTCGTGCAAGTTGTGTTCGTAAGATTTACAAACATGTCATAAATTGTTGAAAATATTCTCAGCCCTTGCTATTGAGTCGTGAAATGTCTCTCAGGCGATTGTTGTTCGTTGTTGGCGTCGTTGGTCCTTTCGTTGAGCATAATAATCATAAGTATTTTTATTTTTAAACATCAACGTACTGAATGTAGTTTCCTTGTGTGATTTTGAGATCTTTGTCAGTGAGTAGATGATGTCTTTGACGATGTACCTGATTAAAACAGTGAATGAGATTTCGAAGTGAAAACATGAGTCGCACCAGCGGGATTTTCACGGAATCATCTGGAAGGAATTGCTGACTTTGTAGGAAAAATCATGATTATCATTACAACATATTCACTTCGGATGTAGCATGCAATAGTAACTGTGAAGGATGCCCTACATGATTTAGTCGGCTTACATGTGAGTGGCACATTAAATGCTATCGATTTTCTTTAAAATGGTGCTTCCTTCATTTTGTTTTATCCAGGATAATTACGAGATCTGTCGATGTGTAATGATGCATGTGCCTTTATGACCAAAATCACTTTTGTAAATGCCTAGTTTATTTTCTGTTTTTAAGTTCATTTGTGGTTTTGTTTATTTGTGAGCATGTTTGTTTTTATTTTGATTTCTTTGTTTGAGACGATGCTATGGTGATAAAAGATAAATAATAAATTGTTAATGAGAGAGCCATCTAGAAGTGGGTGTAATAAAAGTGTATTGAGAATAAAACAGAGTGTCTAGTGATATTTACATGAATTCAATCGCTGTGATACGTTATTAATTTGTTTACTAATATCTCAGATTGCTGTGGGAGATGGCCTGCCCACTACCAGACCAGTGTACTTGAAGAAACTTACGGAATGCAGTGTTTAAAAAAGATTTTATCATCATCAGACGCAGTTCTGACAGAAATTTTGCCGTGTAGTTGCTGCAGGGTGAGTACTTTTCTTATTTGATGACTGACATGGTGTAAGTATGGCAGAGTTAAGGGTAACACTCTTCGGTGTTTGTCGACAACAGTAGGAATCTTGAAAGATAAATTTTGCGGAATGAAATATTTGTTGTATGAAGTTGTGAGGATTAACTCTATATTGTGATCGATTAAATTCTTGTTGATACAATTGGAGAAATATAATGTTGTAGTACATTAATGGGAATGCTAACTATAAAGGCTCTTCCATTAACGGTCAAAAGATAATTTAGCATACCTTTTGGTAATCTACAATAATAGGGCACATGAAAGGTCCTCGTCCATGGTCTACGGAAAAAATGTAACAAGTCCAAGTTCCCATAAACGGTTTTTCCTTATCTCTGAGCACTTGGCAGGATGCTATTTATGTTGCAGTTAGTAAGACATTTCATGTTCTGGTAAAACTTAGTGTTTAATAGACCATGATATATAGGAAAGTTTGGGATTCGAATTCACCCTTTATCAACTTAGCAAGGGAATTCACACACATGGCTCTTCCATACTCCATTTTTTTCAGAACAAAGAAACTTCTGACCATATGCTGCTAAATAATGAAATGTGAGAGACCTTGAAAGTAGTTTGTCGATCAGTAGTTAATTTTAGTTCGAAGTGCATGTAAACTTATTATATTTCTTTTTTCTGTGTAAGAAAAGTTTAGAGGGTAATGCATAATTGTTGCATGATTGGTTTTGCAAGTTTTAAGGATATGAATATCAGGGTTATTTAAAAAAATATTTTCATGAAATAATTTTGTAAGAGAAGATGACTTTGAGGTTTCTTTTTTCTAAAATAATGTTCTTGGTGCAACGGTAAAGGCCTGTTTACATGTTACCTACCTGTACTAGTTAATGTCTTCATGTAGGAATGCATAAATGGACACGAAAATGCACAATTTGACCACCCAAGTCGTATAAGTGCACGAAGAAAAAATAGAATCTGTTCTAATATGGTTCATACATGTGTACTTGTTCCATTCTGGTGTACTATAATCGCCCACACATTATCTTGTTCAAGTGTATGCATGGTGTGCACAGGCCAGAAAAGAACGGTGGTTATTTGTTTTCTCATGATTGCTGTGTAATTGTTTTTTTTCAGTTATAAGGGTTATTTGAAAAAAATCATGATAAATAAAATATTTTTAGCATAGAAGATTATCTTGTGTGTCGTTTTTGCAACTGTATTAAGTAGGCAATTAACGGTATTACTCCCACTCATCTCTATGGTTTGGTTGAAGAATAGTGGAATTAGAATATAAAATTTTCTATCCTGGATATAGTGTATCACAACTATTTAAAAAAAGGGTTGTTTACATGCAGGCATACTAAAATTGTATTGATAGAACTGGGTCATTCCATGTCAACTCAACCAATTTTTGGGGGGTCCCACGCTCACCATCTCAGATTTTGATAATTTTTTCCCTTTTGTTAGTTTCAACCTTAGTTAAGAAAAATCCAAAATATTAAAGACCCATTGCAAGTATTTTCCAAGATATGAGTGTTTGAAGTCAATGAGGGGCACACAAAAATTCTGCGCACCGGTCATATTATTCAATACTACCATATTTGTGCCCCTGTAAAACCTAAACCAAACGAGTGAATCTAGTAAAAATTTTAGAGCGTATAAACATGCTGCTATAGTTTTCAAAAATGTTATGAAAACGATTTTCACTTGACAACTTTTTTTTCTATAAATGTTCAAAAATTGCACTTTTGACAAATTTCAACAAAAAAGTGACATTTTCAAATCATTGTAAAAATCACATATCAAATGAAAGCCATAAAAATCACTGTAAGCATGGTAAAGACCACCAACTTTAATATAGGGGGAGGTTTTGGGCAATTTTGGATTTATTTGTTAATAAATCTTATGAAAATCATCATTCAGCTAGTGTTTTTTGTTGAAAAATGCCACTTTTTCAACTTCTAATACCAAAAAAGGGACACCAATTAGGTGACTGAGTTTTTTAACATAACTTGCTCTATACTCCCTCTTTCAGTAAAATTAAACCTGAAGTTGCTCCCATGATGGATAGTGCTTCTATGATTTGTTTTAATGATGGTTGTAAAATGGCGGGCTACAGCACTTATGTTTCAGGGCTTCCCCCAAAAGGGGAGTTGTATTTGAGTGTCAAAGTTCCTTTAAATCCCTTTCATTCTTTAAATTTAGCAGGCAGTCTATTTTTAATTTCCAAATGGTATAAAATGGAAACATTTTAGCAAATACATGGATTTACTAGATATTTGCAATTGGGCAAAAATTGGTTGAATATGTACCTATTTGAAGGATAGGTACATACCTCTGACCTCTAAGCCTGATGGTAAGCATCCTCTACTGTTTGAATAACACAGCCATTGTACCATCTGTTTTTATATACCATGGTGACATATGTTCCAGGGTTTTTAATAATGTTCTTGGCACATGATTTTGCTTTTCTATTTTGTAAATCAACTTTTTTCGGCACTGTGAACTTGGGCAGAGAAAATCCACTGAATTGTTACTCATTTTCACTGAATGAAATATGTTAGTGATGAGGTCTTGTACCTTAATTGTTTTAGAGTTTTAAAACCACATGTTCTATTTTGGTTTCCAAATCTCTACATCATCACTGGAAACATATGATGTTTTTATGCCTTCAACATTTTTATCAACTCACTCAAATCACACATTGATAAAATGTTTTGTCCACTGGGTTGTTGTAAACAGGCCCTTGCAGGTGAACATTTTACCGCTCCCCCGATTCATCACATAAACTTTTTACATGACTTGTAGCAAAAATGCCATTCTGCTGACAAATCAAATCCTGATTAATGCAAGCATATATTTTTTATATTTTTGAATTTTTATGCTGGCTTGCAGTTCTGTCACTAAAATATTTACATTTTGTTATGCCAAAAAATATCTCCTTAATGAACTTAATAACTTATCGGATAATGGCATCCACTATGAAAAAATTTTGTAAACCTGATACAAAATTTTATACATTCTAATACATTGCCATGGCTCATTCATAGGGGATATTCTGCTACTGCACCGTGATCCAAATAGTCACTGATGATGCGAAGGTCATGTAGGACACATTTTCATCAACTTTATTATAGATATTAGTGGATGATCTGTTGCCTAACAGTTGTCCCAAAAAAATCCCTGAACGGCATCTTGCACAATGAAAGAGAAATTCTCACCAAAGTCAAGTAAAATTATGACCTTTACGATATTCAATTCTTCTAAAAAATTTGGCCTGAGATACAGCAGTAAAATTATTAATTTTAAGGTCTTTCACCATATTGGCAAGCCGGTCTATATAATCATGTACATTTACTTGTACGTTCTCAGTTATGGAACGATCTGTATGTGTTCTCTGAAAATAAGTAAGAGTTAAATCATCTGATAACTACTTAGCTAAATGGTTGCATAGCAATTCACGCAGCTGATTTTTACCTGGGCACTGCTCACACCTGTGCACCATACACCGATTTTTACCAAAGTCACAAACTAGGCACTTCATTGCATCTTTGTATTCCATTTTAACTGAAGGAAGTACATCTCGCATAAGCGTAATATTCTGGTGTTCCATACAAACACATACTGAATTTAAAATTTAATTACACCTATTTTGATATTATCAGCTAGCTGTTTTCCTTTTTTCCAGGCCACATCTGGAAGTATACCTTTCCTTTTCTTTAGAATTCGAGCTTGCTTCACTTGCTATTTAATTACATTGCAAACTTCAGCAGTTTTTGATATAGTCCATCCTGTTGGCGCCAGTGTAAGAACTTAAGACTGCTTTTCCCAGTTTGATTCTTCACATATTTTTTAAGATCATCTATCATTGCATTGAAATCAGAACAATTATCACATTTAAAATCTCTGTCTTAATTATGAAAACTATGCCCTGGTACATCAAAGCATGTGCTCACTTTTTCTTCCAGGAGTGAATTGACTACTTGACAAGAGTGAATTTTGTTCCTACTATCATCTGTTAGTCTTACTCAAATTTTAAATTTTGATTGGGGAACAGCTAAGACTTTCAAAACTTGTATTAACATGCTTCAATGTATCTTCATGCTTGATACAATGAGGTGGGCAGTATGTATCTTCAACCTGAATGTTCTCAAAACTTGAAACCAAAGCTGAACATGAAGGGTATAAATTTTGACCATGTATCACAGATTTTCTGCTGTGCATTTCAATTTTTCTTGCACACTAATATCCCACAAGCTTTTTCTTAGTGGTCTAGAATGTGCCCCAAATGGAATGCAGCATTATTGTAAGAATGCATATTTTTCCAAATACACACACTTGTGGAGGAGACAAACCTAAAATTCTGGTGAGACAGTTCCTGTAGAGGAGATATGACAAAACCCCCTTCTCCATACTAAGTTACCTTTCAATTCCAATCGAAGATCATTTATGTAACACAGTCCTTGTTCTTGAGTTTAAGTGGTCTAGTGACATTTGTCTTCCAAAAGTTTTCAAGTAAAGCGGATATCAAAAACCTCCATTACATAAAACATGTAAATTCAAACTAAAAAGTTTCACAACCTCCATGGATATCCGAATTCATAAAATTAATAGTCAACACACCAGAACTCTAATCTTCACTGTCAAAGACTGATGGTCTATATGATGTCTACTCTGTGTTGAGAGCTAAAGCATAGCACCATGAAACTTGGGATTCCAATGAAAGTAACTAACATATTGAAAGTGCTCAAACTCAAAAGCAGACTTGAACTACAAGTGTCTAAACGTCTCCACTTCCCATACATTTTCATCATACACCTGGATATTATGTCGCTGCTTTGTATGAAAACAGATGGTACATTGGCTGTGTTGTTAAAACAGTTGAGGATGGTGAAATTCTTGTGAATTTCATGACACCAGATGGTAAGGCTAGGTCAAACATTTTGCCAAAACATTTGGATTAGTGCTGGGTAATGTTGACTGATGTGTTAATACATGTACCAGAGCATAAGACCATCACAGGAAGGCAGTGTACTTTACCAGATTCCACAGTCACTGCAATTGAGAAGGCCTGGGATGCTTACCATCAGGCTTAGAGGTCAGAGGTATGTACTTATCCTTCAAATAGGTACATATTCAACCAATTTTTGCCTAATTGCAAATATCTAGTAAATCCATATATTTGCTAAAATGTTTCCATTTTATACCATTTGGAAATTAAAAATAGACTGCCTGCTAAATTTAAAGAATGAAAGGGATTTAAAGGAACTTTGACACTCAAATACAACTCCCCTTTTGGGGGAAGCCCTGAAACATAAGTGCTGTAGCCCGCCATTTTACAACCTTCATTAAAACAAATCATAGAAGCACTATCCATCATGGGAGCAACTTCAGGTTTAATTTTACTGAAAGAGGGAGTATAGAGCAAGTTATGTTAAAAAACTCAGTCACCTAATTGGTGTCCCTTTTTTGGTATTAGAAGTTGAAAAAGTGGCATTTTTCAACAAAAAACACTAGCGGAATGATGATTTTCATAAGATTTATTAACAAATAAATCCAAAATTGCCCAAAACCTCACCCTATATTAAAGTTGGTGGTCTTTACCATGCTTACAGTGATTTTTATGGCTTTCATTTGATATGTGATTTTTACAATGATTTGAAAATGTCACTTTTTTGTTGAAATTTGTCAAAAGTGCAATTTTTGAACATTTATAGAAAAAAAAGTTGTCAAGTGAAAATCGTTTTCATAACATTTTTGAAAACTATAGCAGCATGTTTATACGCTCTAAAATTTTTACTAGATTCACTTGTTTGGTTTAGGTTTTACAGGGGCACAAATATGGTAGTATTGAATAATATGACCGGTGCGCAGAATTTTTGTGTGCCCCTCATTGACTTCAAACACTCATATCTTGGAAAATACTTGCAATGGGTCTTTAATATTTTGGATTTTTCTTAACTAAGGTTGAAACTAACAACAGGGAAAAAATTATCAAAATCTGAGATGGTGGGTGTGGGACCCTGGTTGAGTTGACATGGAATGACCCAACTCACAATGCTGGTTTAAGTAAAATCTATGGTAATCTGGATAGTCGAAGTTGGTGTAAATATAATAAACGTGATTATGATGTCACAAATTAGCAACTTACATACAAATGGAACAAGTACATGAAGGTATTTCAGATATATTTTGTTAATCTGTTTATAGAATTTTAATTTCATTTTTTAGAACTCAATATTGGACATTTTTTACTACGTAAAATAAGTTTTTAGTGCTTGACCACTTTTAATTTTTTTATGCTCTAATCAATTCACATGCATAATAGAAAGTAGAAAATAAATTTCTGTAGGCCAGCAAGTATGTTTTTCATAATGATGTAAGCCCCAGAGATAATCTTTAAACACAAAGAAGACATCAAGAATGAAAGAAGTATATCGAAAGCATATGCTATGTCAATGGTTTTTATGGTAAGGCTTGGGCTTAAATAAAATATATTAAGTGATATTGATAGTTTATCACTATTTACTCAGAAATTCCTGATATTCTGATTGAGTGCAGGAATAAAAAAATGTTCATTTTCATTCACTTAAATGTGACAATGACAACCTTCATCAACATTGCTGTTAAGAATATAATTACAATTAAATTAAGGGAATAAAACCACATCTGCACGACCCCTAATACTCTAATCCATATGCATAATATATTTTTCTATGAAAGGACCCACTTTGAGGGCTCAAAGGTCGTTACATTGCCTGAATACGAATCAAGTTTACCTGGTTTCTTCCTGCCAAATTAAATTTCATTTGGTTCAGTAGTTTTCAAGCCACTTAGCTACAGATGGACGATGCTCAATATTTATTTGAAAGTGTAGATAGAATATTTGGAAATCCTGTTTCATCAAGATTAGGAGCATCTCTTCCTTTTTTACTGTGATGGAGGTGAGTTGCTTATCACAGTTACTTTCTCTGAAAGGAGAGGAGGCAGCTGGTGACGAGTTGGATGGGGGCTGTGAAGTGCCTTCAATCGCATCTGCATTTGAAATGCGGTTGGAGGCACTTCACAGCTCACATGCTTTGTCCTTACAACGGTGGCACACATTCCTGTACCCGACTAATCTACTGAGAGCCGATGTGTTGGTTAGTTTCTTTCTCATCTATTGTGAAACCTGAGATAAAAAACCTCCAGATGCACTTAGTTCTTGGTGAAAGAAAGGAAGTGAGTTTGCCTAGTAGAAATATTTCTGCGGGAAGTCACTGTCAATTGTGCGAACTTCAGCGGTATGACTTGTATGATATGAGGCAAAAAGCGTAACCGTAATTATTTTCATTTAAGTCACTCTTAGTTTTAAATCACTAAAACACTGCTAATCTCCTAGGAGAAATGTCTTGTATCTAATTTAGTAGGCCAATGGTAAACAATCTCAATTCTATTTTCAAGGCAATAGTGTTTGGTAAAACATGGCTGGAATGAAAGATTGTTCTGTAAATGTTCAAGCAAAATTCATGCTTTACATCAGCTAAAGTGCTAACTCTAAACCTACTGTCGCCTCTTAATTAGAATGGGAAAAGTGAAGGAGAACACAATCCAATGTATTAATGAAGTAAATGGTTCTACTAAAGATAATAATTACCTGGATTTTGTTATCACTGTGCATTAGCAACTTTGCTCTAAAATCTAAAATATCCCCAGAAAAGTCATCTTGTGGTGCACAGGATATAAATTATATTGTAATGCATTAAAAACACCTCACTTAGCATGAAATGTGCTAGTATGAAACTCTTTAGGAACATGTTTATAGTTACGTGAGGGGTACCTGAAATAGAAACAAAAATATTATGGGAAGAATTTTTTCATTTGCATGGTCTGATTTACTCACGAGAAGGCAAAAAATTAAAATGAGAGTATGGACTTAGTTGTAAATGTATCATTTTTTTGCTATGAAATTTGAAGACTAATTTATGATCGAGTTTTTGAAATTCCTTTCATCCACAGCTCAAATCCACACTCAGATATTTGGGAGATTACTTGACTCGGTTGCAAATACTTTGGGTACTGTTTGTTAGAAAACTTGTATGTTTACTAAGTGTGGCCTGACGGTGTGCTGTCTATGGCGTGAAATGCAGCCAGTGCTACATTAAGGCAGCTTTCAGACGAAACAACTTTTCACCGGCCATCATTCACAGCATGATATGCTCAGTGGTACGAAATGGTGACAAGCTCAGTTCCAGCTTAGATTGACCAAATACTTAAGTCTGCTCCTGAATCATTGAAATTAAGCCAAATGATTTAGCCTTAATTTTTCAGCATTCTTTCTGTAGCAGGCATTGGGGTTTATTTTTGGTCTCTCTGTTTATGCCTCAGCATGCCTGATGTGAAAGGAGATTCCATGGGTGATGGCGTGACCAGCGACAGCACTAGTTTTTTTTACCTAAAATAATTGAAGGTTAAGGTTGACTGATTCTCTCTCTTATAACCTCTTACCAGCTGCATTGAAGACATAATGCATTGCATTACAGTACCAATAAGTATTCAATTGAGCCATTGGTTCTAAAACTAGCAGACATTTGCATCATTAAAGCATCATCTTCAATTTTCATGGTTTTTAAAATTTGTCACTCTCAAACAGATGGAATAATTTTAGCGTCCTTGCATCCAAACTGTGAGTCATTGGAATGAAAAATAAGGGATATAAAGGCACTCAAACTTGGGAAACATGAATTTAAGTGCAATAATTATAATGAGAATAAACTAACATGTAATGAATGAAGCACTATGGAACAGAAGATTTTTATGACCTATCGCAACTGCGTTCTCTCTCTCATGCTATGGTGGTGGTATTGAAATTGATTGCTTCGTTCAGGCAAAAGAGATCCTCAGAATTGGTTGTCTTGTTTAGTAATACACTATGAATTAAATTTATCACATTGGTATGTACAATGTAATGTTAATTTCTTTGAATGAGGACCTTTTTCCTAGTAACCTTTGGTCATAAATCTCGTCGTTTGATATCCACTCATTGTATTGGAAGGTTTCCCACTTCTTCATTTTTGAATTGTTCGTAATGGATAAGCAAGATATAATAACATGGATGATAATAAGATAGCAGTGTCTCCATGGGTTTCCATTTCTATCTTGGGCAGTGTCTTTTACTGTTGTGAATTTATTTGATCTAAATGTGTAAAATAACGTTTATTTTTTCAGGGTTTGTCGGCCTGCTGCTATTAAAATACAAGGCATGGACATTTAATGATACCCCTCCTGGGAGCTGATGCACAGCTGTTGATGTTCATATTTTACATTGCAACTAGTGCCAGATTGATCTCAAACATCATCCCAAATTTTATGCAAATTATTTGACTAAAAAGCAGATAGTTCTGTTTGATTTGTCTGTAGTGATTATAAATTTGAATAAGGATATCATGAATCAATGTAAATCACCATTAAACTCCAAAACTGATAATGTGGTAGTGCATCTGGGAAGACTTCCTGAATGGATCAGTGAACAAAAAACGGTGAAAGTGTTGATAAAATCTCAGGAATGTGTAATTACCTCTCTACCATCTTCTATAACATGGAAGGAATATCGATTTATGAACAGCTTTTGTGGGAAAAACTTGTTGCCGTCACAAAACCAAGATTTGGTGAATGGTCAGAGGTTAACTCACTCTACTGGTGGGAACGTGACAGTGAATTTCATGGCCAAGTTACCTGATGACATAAATTATTGTTGTAAAGTAATAGGGGCTTGCATTAACCCTTTCTTTGGATTTGATTTGTCTCATCATGCAATCGACTTACTGAACAATGAGGCCTTCCAGTGTCTTAGAAAAGTACAGGAGAACATGGATTTTGTGCTTAGTATGGCCATCACTGAAGCTCAGTGTTCTGATGTAGAGTGCAAAGAATGTATATTGCTGATGGATGCACCGTGGCTAGCAGCATCAAATCCTGGAGGCAGCCTGGTAAGTTTTTGAGAGCACCAGGGAAAAGGTGGGAGTGAAGTTAAGTGGAATACATGTGGTCAAGTTATTAAAGAGTGAGGAGACATAATTTTGTTCTGGTAATGGTCCACTGAGTAATAGGAAAGCAGAATGTGGTAAAGACTTTTGTGGTCTGGGATGCATGGGTTGCAGATAGAAAGTTAAGGGGAAGTGTGTGCATTGTGGCCATGCTGATTGCATGTTTTCAAAACCTTCTTTAACTGCTTCTAATTTTACCGCAAGAGACTCCATTTTCTTAACAGATTTTAGTGCTGAGAGGTCATCTGAGAAGGGAGGGATCATTTTGATGGCAATCAATAGTGCGTAGTATTGGGGAAATATTAAGATTCTTTATTGCTAGCCTATTAAGTATTCAGGGAGTGTGTTGTTCTCCAATATGTATCCTGTTACCTGGTCGGTGGGAAAAGTGGTTTTGCTAAGATAGTGTTCAATCTCTTTCTCTCTCCCAGTGTTGAAATTTCCTTTGCTGCTTGGTAATTCATGGAAGAGGCTCAGGTATTCATCCAAAATGACCCTTCTCTGCTTCACGTCTCCCTTTTCTAGCAGTTATTTGGGTAGAATTCTTAAATAAACCAAAGAATGAAATGTTAGCTGAAGAGTACACCTTAATAACCATACCTCTGTACGTGTACTATTCCCATACAGCACAAGCAGTGCGAAACCCGTGTAAAATCGTAATAAAACACGGGTAAAAACTCGTGTATATTCCGTTTCTACTCGTGTAGGACTGGTGTAATTGCGGTGTATTTCCGGTACTATGTCCGCTATTTCTGGTGTATACACGAGTATTATCCGTATATTATTCCATAGGTCCCACGTAGTACCACGATTCCCGAGGGCGACGCCACCGTCGCAACATTGAGTTACTTTCAAATATGGCCGCTAGTGGGCAGTACTATCGCTGCAGCCAAATCGATTGGTCGATTATATCGAGCTATCGATAGGTCGCTCTTGGCGATATATATTAACTCATCGATAGGTCGCTCTTGACAATTACTCGAACCTGAACGATTAGGATGAAATAAACATTGCTATTCCACAGATCAAAAAATTAAACTTTGCAATTACACTGATTTCTGTGGAATTACAAAGTTTAATTTTTTATCTGTGGAATAACAAAGTTCAATTTTTTCATCCAAAATGCAAATTCCATGAAGTATCTATAGGGTGATCTATATAACCTAATAATATATTCTGTTGAATGACAAAGTTTAATTTTTCACCCAAAAAGATTAGTAAACTCAATGAACGATCACCAGAAACCACCTATGACCCCGAATGCATAAAAAGCGGAAGCTTGTAGTTTACCAGTGAGTACATTTAAAGTGGTACATTTCGAAGGCTGTCGTACCACTATGTTTTTTCATTGGAAGAAGGTCCTTCAGCATTCCTGTAAACAAACGTGATCCTCTCAAAATGCACCATTTAATGTGATATGGTGTTTAATACAATGAAAGCAAGTAGTAGAATTCACAATCAATGCAACCCCCTAAACTTACAATTAAGAGGTCAACTAAAACTATCCTGGATCTATAAGTTCCTATAGATCTAGACCCTAAAGACACTAACTTCCCCCGAACTATTAAATTAATATCCCAAGTGGTTGATTTTGCTCCCCAGGGGGCAAACAATGCATACTTACCCAACTCCCCTTGGTTGCCACTGGCGTCCGACATCTCATGGATGAGGAATGCTTACCAATCCTAAGCATGAGGACTTACACAGAAAAACTCACCCATTAATGATGGTGATCACTGAAGAAGCCCACCTAATGCTAGGTGACTTATTTCAACCAAGTAAATGGGAAAACCTTTCAAATGCAGATTAAAAATTTAATGACACTTCAATTTAAGAAAAATTTATTTGGACACTATTAGGTGAATGGCAGAATACAAAACAAAGCATACGAAATACAGAATAAACAAAGCATACATGAGACTTCATTCGCATCCCCAGCAATCAAGAGACTTAAAATCCTTAGTGAATTACAGTCGGTCTGTGAAACTTCATTGTGGAATGAACCACTCACTATCAAATACAAGGGGAGACCACGAAAGTTGCTCCGCCTTTTTCGATGCCGTATTTTTTATGGCCTTCGGAATGGTGAACACATCCCTGAACTAGTAGTGGTTCCGTTGAATGGGCCTTAGTTTGGCTGTAATTAATTAATTTTCATGCGGTACTTTTCACAATCCGCATATAGTCCCATGATATCACGTTCATCTTAAGCTGGTCGGGTGGGGTAGTGGTTAGCGTTTACGGCTGCCATCCGGGGACCCAGAGTTCAAGGCTCCGTAATGGCATTTTATTTTCTTGCCTCCACTGTGATCATACAGCGTCAACTTTTTTATCAATTTTAATTGCGACAAGCATAGACATGAGACTATTTTTTTATCACCATAATGGCGTTAGGTATTTAAGCATTGTCATTTCAAACACGGAGATACGACGACTACACTAGCATGGGGTTGGTGTGCGCCAAATTGTTAATTTTTTCATTGCTTATACTGATCAACTTCCACATTAAAAATGGAAACCACTCTTGCTAGAGCACATGCCATTAAAGGCTCGCGGCGACCAACAACATCCGTACAGACATAATTAATAAGAACAAAAAACGATTATAAAATGCCATATTTCTCGAACACTTGTAATTCACTTTACTCCAAAGGGAGTTTACTTACACAGTACCCATGTGCTAAAATAACCATTCCGAAATATAATTTCCAATAATAAATAGGATGAAATAAAAGTTTATGACCCTGGACCGGACGTGGTAGCGTATAAAATACGTCAATCTTCGAAAGCCAAGGATTTCAACATCGTGCTTACATTCTGGGCCAGAATGGTCTCGTGTATTCCTACAATGTACTTTGACTGTCTATATTGCGAGTTTTCAAAGTTCGAGGTATTGTAGCTAATTTTTTTAGATCAGCAAGAGGAACCCGTCACACGTGGAGTATAAATTACGCCGGGAGACCGGCCATATACCACCTCTGTACCTTTATATCTGTATCACCTATAAATGTACAAGATTTTACTAATTTCTACAAGTAAAGATTAATTTTAACAAAAATCGAGTATTGTCATATATGCACATAACATAGGCAAAGTACGCCATTCGCCCGGTTGTGAAGCAATAACAATCGCGCCCGCTAGAGGGTTAAAAGCAAAAATTACACCAAATGTGTCTTGTGCTCGCCGCTTCCCAAAATCTTCCGTAGCCCTTCCAATATAATAACAAGATATGCACCAACAAATGTCATTTCTACCAAAAAAAGCCACTGTTTTAGCCCCCCGTTAATCTTTCGTTATGTTTTTGAGTAGAAAGTGGAGCCTTCACTTCTCCGCGTTGAAAATGACACTGCTTAAATACCTAAACGTCATTATGGTGATAAAAAAATAGTCTCATGTCTATGCTTGTCGCAATTAAAATTAATAAAAAAGTTGACGCCGTATGATCACAATGGAGGCAAGAAAATAAAATGCCATCACGGAGCCTTGAACCCAGTTTCCCCGGATGGCCTTAAACGCTAACCACTACCCCACCCGACCAGCTTAAGATGAACGTGATATCATGGGACTATATCCGGATTGTGAAAAGTACCGCATGAAAATTAATTAATTACAGCCAAACTAAGGCCCATTCAACGGAACCACTACTAGTTCAGGGATGTGTTCACCATTCCGAAGGCCATAAAAAATACGGCATCGAAAAAGGCGGAGCAACTTTCGTGGTCTCCCCTTGTCAGTAGCATCTACAATCACAAAAAGGGCTTCATTAATAGGAAAAACCATACCCGTGATCCCATACCATCAAATAAAGAAAGAACAATCAAAAGAATTATACTTCTATGTAAACACGAGGACCATACTATCACCTGCAGAGACAAAGGAAACAGTTTGGTTATATAAGAGTGAAAAGAGTGCCATGACAATGTCAACAATTCAATGAGGATAATGATTGTGAATCTTTAATATATGTACTAGAGACAAATGAAACAAGAGCTCAACAATTGTTACTTCCCACTGACAGGCAGAAAAAAACATGATTTTATCAAATAGTGCAAACATTCCACAGAGTTTTATCAATATTAACCCTTCATCATCACGGTTATTTGGCCTCCTTAAGATACAAAAGAGTACTAACCCAGATAGACTAAATCTACTAATGCTCTGATAACAGATAGGCAAATGAAGAACTCTCCGCAGATAGGCTAAAAAATTTCATGGATAAAAAAAATCAACTATGAAAGTTCATGTGTAATTGATTATGGACAACCATAAAGTCAAATCTCTCTTGATAGCTATGAATTCCATAGAGGTAATCATGTTCATGTTGTCTTTATACCCCCGCATAATCACAGCCTTTGGATTTTTTTTATGATTCTCTCAAGAAAGTGTTTAATTTACAAAGGGACAGGCCCTTATGGATTAATGACCTCCAGAAGATTTCAGTAAACGACATAACTTTGACCCTGAAAAAACTTTCATCCTTGTTGCGACATTCATGAAGCGTATATTAAGATCCCAAGAATGCAAAATGGTGTTTCAGGATTCAGTGTAGCAGAAATCTTTCCCTTTATACCGGAAGAGTTCAATGACGTGGACTTCATCTTTGAAAAAGCTTTTCAAACACAAATCATCATTGACCCAGAGAATGTTGACGAATCAATGAATGACGAAACTGATCACGAACACTATGATGCTGTCAATGAGCAGCCAGCAAACCTTAATAAGACATGTGTTGAAACTTCACATCTGTATGGGTATAACCCAAAAGATATTGCTAAAAAATTGAATCCAAAAAAACAGCCAGCTTAAATTTATCAGAGCTGTACGAAAATCCTGTTGGTGGTACTTCGCGACCTAATTCAACACCCAAGTCATTCCCGGAACCAACTCAAGCCCATCTCATTTCAAAGAAACCCTAGAATTGACATATCCTCCGCAAAAACCACACAGTGACTGAAAATAAAATCTAAGAAGGGACAGAAAGCAACACTCAATAATTAGGACTTCTACTCCTATGAAATTGGTATCAAAGTGTCAAAGTATCAAAGAGTATATAGGAACACATGCAGGTAAACAAAATTGTAATTAATTTTCAAGTACTTAAATGAAAAATGTAACAAAATATGTAAAAAATCATAAATTTAAATGTCTTAAGGAGTCAAAATTGTTCTGGTCTACCATACCATGCTAACATGTTTTTATCTTCGTACTAGCACTCATCAATGCCAATTCATCCCTGAAAAAAAATAAAAATCATAATTATTGTTGAAGTAGCAAAGCTATCAATCACTTCATTTATGTGCTAATACCTTTTAATGCAGAAGCAATACTTATAGCATATGAACAATCTTTTTCACATGCAATGACGAATGACATTGCAAAGCCTACAACTAGTAAGCGTTCCAACAAAGATGCCATGATGAACACAACAAAAAGTTATAAAATATGGAACCTGGTGCAAACTGGTCGAACAAACAATTTTATATTACAATATTTAGGCATCATGTGAAACTAAGTGCCAACTCCCTCCCTGAGATATAACTTTTGAATAAGTATTTGGTACCTGTATTCCACATCACGCCACAGAGTATGGTCTATACCCATTTCACCAGACTCCTTCCTACGGCCAGCTTATATCAGCCAGCTTTGAATGTTTATCCTCCTCCATCAAACGACCGTAACCAATGTTTCCTATGGAGCTTCCTAGATTTATAAATGCAAAGGACACATTAAAACATTTTTATGATTACATATATGGTCTCAAAATTATTTCTTTACACCATGTCATGCCATCACTTAGATCAATATTCACAAGAGAAAACGAGACACAGTGATATATATAAGAAATGGTATTTTAGTCTCTCAGAATAGTTTTTTATTAAAAATATGAGGAGCACGTCTAGTACCTCACCAATTAAAAAAGTACAGTCATTTGCAGCAAGGCTGATGACCCTACATATAATATTGAAATCTAACCAACTCTTAAATATATATGAACTGAAATATGTCCTAATCATCAGGAAACAATCCTCTTGCCGTGAACTTTCTATATTTAACAGAGCAGAAGACTCTAGAGTATGCTGTGACCTTTGCTGGCTCATAAGTGAGCATGCCTCAGAAAATACTTTTTCATTATACCAGCCTCAGTCTTGCCTCCAATCCTATTCATAGTATTCTCATGTGGATGAGACTAAGTTACAAGTAGTGAGTCCATCTCCACCCACCCTTCTCTAAAATGAGTACACTTGAGTGTTTAATTAATTTGGTGATATTTTTACTAAATCTATACTCAAGAAAAAGATAAATGCAAAAAAAAGTTTATATTGACAGAGAGCAACATTTTGATATATCACACAGTTACATTATTTTATTTATATTTCTTAGAACTTGAGGAAGAAGAATGAGAGAGATCAAATTTATTACAACATAAATTGCAGTGTTTTGGTGTAGTTCGATGGCAGGTAATAATGGACACAAAAATGGGGCGAAATTTTTGTATTGATGTTTGGAACTCTAAAAGTTATAAAAGAAAACAAATCAGTGAATTTGATCTTATCCAACAATATGCCATTTAAGTTGAACATTCCAATTTGTCTTCTACGATTTGAGGGAGCTTGCAAATTCAATAAATGCACATATCTATAGCATCCTGGGTCTTTCTGCAGTATTTTCTCAATATTGTAATCAAGTAATTTACAATACTTATTTTGGATCCATTCAAGGGAATATATGTGTGTATGAAAATGTGGGTTAAAAATTCATAAAACCTTGGCACGAGATTGTAAATAAAAAATAATTAACACCTTTCTATCAGGATTACTTTCGAGTGTTACTACGAAATTAACGAAATGTAATTAGCTTATATTATAACAAATATCACCGTAACAAATGATAATAACAGCAACGAAAAAAGCTTTCATTTTTTAACCATTCACGAGCATATTAACAGCGACGTTAAATCGTCGTGGCAACATGCTACACACTAGCACTCATATACTTGATTCTCCAAAATATCAATTGAAAAATCCGGACCAAATAGCCCAATAAAGTCACCAATTGACGCCCAAAATTATAACACAAATAAATCTCCCGGCAAACATATGAATTGCGTCGAATAACGGCTCTACTTGTGGTAATTAAACCACACGGATGAGCAATAATGAATTAAGAGCCAATAAAAACTCAGTGGATGAAACAGTAGAATATTTTATATTTTAGCAATGGCTAAGAAAAAGGAAGGCTGACAATGAACCTTCGGCCATTTTCATGACGCCACGACCTCAGGGAAAGCAACACATTTGTAAAGTTAACTACGTATGATAAATAAATGTGAATCGAAATCGAAGCAAATTGAAACCATAGAATCAGCCAAGAACCTTAACATAGTTACTTAAAGGGTACTTGGAATTTTGACGCTCAAAGATTTATGAAAAATATACCTATCACCGGACGAAGATAGCGTCGAAGTGGAACCGAAGACGAATACCGCCGAATCCCAGCTGTATATTAAGTATTTATATCACACAGATGAGAAATTATAAATTTAGATCCAATAAAAATCCCAAGGATAACATAATAGAATATGAATAATAGAACTACAAATGCGCTATTACCTAATGGCGTCCTTCGGCCATTTTCATGACATCACGAACCTCACGGTAGAGGTCACATTTATAAGATTACGTATGGCAAACAAATGTAAGTCGCATAAAAAATTGATAACTCACCTTTTTATGAAAGCAGCAAGGAGCAGTAGACGGCAGAGGTTGCAATATTAGCGCGTTGTGGTACCTGAGGTTTTATCGTTGCATCTTGCGTCCTTGTCCTTGTGTTTATCCAGCGACACGGAGCGCCACACACGGTGCTAACAAGAACTCATAGTCCAACATGTCTGCTACCATCAGCATCACGAAATATCACGAAAAACATTATCTTCTTTTATTGTAAAAAGAATTATGCGCCAATATTAAGTACGCTCATCAATTTACATCTGAAACAATATTTATCAAGGTGGCAATTTTTGAAAGGACGATCCAGTCATTTGATCAAGTCACGGACGTATTTAAATAAATATATTTTTTAAATTATACGTTTGCCTATCTGGAAGCACGCAAGCAATTTAAAAAACATAAAAATTATGGCATGAATGGATTTCATTACGGAAGTATAGCAAAATGTGCGTTTAAATGTAGAATACTTCTATACACGGGATTTATTATGATAATATCCGAGTTTTATTTTTACACCGCATTTACACCAAAAAAACACGTGTACATAACTTCTCGGTGCTGTCTGGGATTGTCACCCTGAAATATCCTCACCAACGCCTCGTGACAGTGTTTTCTAGGTCTTTGTCCTTAAATGCAGTTGAAGTGGAGTGGCTTAGCAATGCATGCTTGGCCCTTAAATCTAACATAATCTTTTCTAGTATTAGAGGTAAGATTTCAATAATCCTGTTTCATTATATCTAGGTGTGCCCCTAATTTGTTGACTTTGAAGAAGGTGAGTTGTTTATCTCCATTACTTTCTCTGCAGAGTATCAAAGAAGAGGAGACAGGTGATGACAATTTACGGTCTTCTACTGACTCACAGGACTGCTTGCAAAGTGCGAATGAAGGCTCTTCACAGCTCCCATGTGCATTCCAAACTACTGAAATATACATTCCTGTGTCAGACTGCCAAGAAACGAGACCAGATGCTTTGGTAAGTTTTATTCTCACCTGCAGTAACACCTGAGTTGGACGACCTTGTGTTGTGTAAATTTCTCATCTGTATAATGAAAATGGGTGTGCCTGACATGAATAGATACTATTCTCAATTCTATTCTACAACTCTCAGTTGTACGGAACAGCAAGTTTATGCGAGTCAAATAGCCTAACCACTATTATCTATTTACACCTGTGGCGATGTTTGTTGCAGAACAGTGTTAATCTTATGGCACAAATTTTGCTTATCCAATGTAGGCCGGAACTGAGATAGCTTGAGTCCGCTTGCAAGCTAATAAATATTCTTATGCATAACACTGATTGGTTTCAAGATACTTCCATGTTTGTTCAATCTTCCCGCTTCACCTTGATTATGAAACGTGCCTAAACTCTCATGTTACCTCTTTATAGGCATTGGAAAAGCAAAGTAGAACACAGTTCTATGTATATCAACTGATATGAAGTAATAATCTCTACAAAATTCAATCCCTACCCATCCTTTTCCCCTATTCTGGTGTCAATTTTAAAATTCATCGAGTAACAAGGAAAAAATAATAAGATAAACAAATTATAATTTGCACCTGAAGGTGATGATAATCTGTTGAAACCCAGGTTGCGCTCTGTAAAAAATAGGCAGTATAAGTAATTTTGTGATATCAAGGAAAACTGATATGTAGTTTCTCATCTTCCTGCTTTGCCTCAACTAAGGAACTGGCGAAAACTCATGGCACCTCTTTTTAAGCACGAAAAAGGTAAGAAGAACACAATTCAATGTATTTATGAAGTGATGTGCTCTAAACATATTATGAACACTTGGATTTTGAATCACTGTGCCGTAACAATTGTATTGATGGCTATGGATGTGAAATAGCCTCCAGAAAAGCCAGCCAATCGCACAGAAAATGTAAGTCATACTGCTATGTTTGTGTTATGTGTTGGATACCGGTATTAGGTACACAATATAATTTCAAGGCATTTTTTTTACTTGGGTATCTCCTCATTTGCTTGCAAATGGTAAAATATTAAAAAGAGAGAGCATGTGTGTAAAGGATTCATTGACAGTCACTATTGACAGTTTCATGGTAGATTGTTTGACATTCCATCCATAAGCAGCTTCAAAAATGTGCATGGATAATTCATAGTTTCCTTTCCTTATGAGGAAATATTTTGATTAAATTGATCTCTTTGCACTTATTGCTATGCTGTGCACATTTTGAAGACCCTTTAAAATGCATCGTAATGAAAACAAATCAAGGTTTTACAGGATGGAATGGGGCCTTTCTTTATGCTTTCCTAATGACTATCTATGGAATATTGAAGGTTTTCTCTTCCTCATTGGAAAATATTTCCTTTCGGTGGAAACAGCTAATTATGGTTTTGCTAATAGTGGCCCTCATTGCCCCTAAGATGGGTTTCTGTTTCTACATCCCCTCCCTTCCATCCCTATCCTCTCCCTGGAGACATTGTCAGGCTCTTATCGAGGTGGCTCCTACTATTCTTTTTCCTTCACTGTCCTTCTGCTCCCGCAGTGGGCAGGTGAAAAGGAAAGACATACAGACCTAGCCTTTGGAAGAGTAACCAGGCAAGCCCATCCTGGGTCCTCATTTCAATTGTCCTGATGTCTATCTTACCCTAAATCCCCCTTCATTGCTACCATCCAGGCGTCAAACGTATTGTGAAAGAGTTAGGATAGAAGTTTATGGCAGGTGAAATTACTACCTTGATCCCAGCACAACTGGAGTGTCTCAATTGTAATGTTGTATTGCTTCACATAACACCTGTGAGATTAGCAAACAATACACTATTGGTGTGCAATGTGAGTGGCAAGTATAATCATCTAAGGGAAGCTAAGTGGCCATTCATAGGTGATTAAAGTTAAAAATAATTTTAATGTTAATTTAAAGTTAAATATTAAATTCGTTGATTTTCATTTTTACATGTGCCTAATATTCCTCCTGGGCTCAATGATGCGTACCTATCTCACCTCATGAGATGAATGTGATCAGTAAATCTCTTTAACCCTTATATGGATTTAGGAATTTAGTTACGTTGTCAGATTTAGGGGGCTGCAGCAGCACTGCATTATTTTTTGTTTTTAAAGTGTCTTTCAAAGGTAACCTTAATTTACATGTTGTCTGATAGATTATGGTAGTGACCGAATAATTTCAACAGATTTCTGGCTTCAATTGGTGGAAGTTAGACATATTTAAATAAATGAAAGATCGTAGCACTTTTCCACAAGAATTTTTAATGTGTACAACGCGTTTCGGCTCACTGAGCCATCTGGTCTTGTACCAGATGATGGCTCAGTGAGCCAAAACGCGTTGTACGCATTAAAAATTCTTGTGGAAAAGTGCTACGATCTTTCATTTACTTAAATATGGTAGTGACATCTATTATTTTCATTTCTCGTTGTGTTTTGCTAGATTTAACCTGTTATTGGGGAAGTTGTAGCAAAAAATCTTGAATGTTGCATTGTCATCCATTTGTTGCCATAATGCTCTGTATTTTTGTTCCCCTTCTCTGTTATTTTAGAATGAAAGTTTTAACACTTGGAGTTCCAGCTGCTAATTTTAAAGCTCTACTGAAAAATCCAGCCATTTTTACTAAATTTGTACATTTTTTAAAACATTAGTATCAAAAATATATTTACATCAATGTGGGTTTCAGTCAAAATGGACTTTTCTCTTCTTTATGAATGAATTGAATAACATTTACTGCTAATTTTTAAATATATGATTTAACAATGAAAACCTACTGTTTTTGAAAAATAAAAAAGTTGCAACACATGATGTACCGTCATAACATGCATAGTATTTTTTTACTATGCTCAATTTGAACTATTTAAAGCATGGAAATCAAAAAAAAAACATTGTTCCAAGCAAAGCATTATAAATCCAGGATGACAAAAAGGGTCACTGCACCCTCAACGAACGGTTCTTTCCACAAAAGAATTTTCGCACAATGTGGCCTAAGATAAGGATGCCAGTAGCTACGGAGGTTTTTTCATCCTCAAGACATGAAGTGAACTCTTTTTCCATCGAGCTGTTGATTTTTGAAAAAAACAGAACCACTAAGCAGTAAATTGGAAAAGGACCGCGAGGATATATTATTATGGCTTCGCGCAAACAAAGTCAATAAAATAGACAGACGTTATATTACATCAATGGCATTCTTCAGAAAGATTAACAGGATGTAATATTACATCCATGGCATGCAAAGTGTTAATTTTATGTGTGATGAATGCTTGGAATACTTTTTCTGATATGCAGTGCTGGAAAAACTCTGCTTTTTAATGTTTATATTGTCTTATTTTTTACGCTGAAAGTGAGGACCGAATAAGTCTTATGTGACCATGTGATATGTAATTTTGCTTCCGTGTGTCCCCTTATATGTCATATCTTTGCAGTGTACATATAAGGCTAAGATCTTAAACATTAATAATCGAACAGGTGTAGGTGAAGTGAGAAGAGACAAGTGTTACTTTTGTAATTTTTACAGTGATTCTAGCAACCAAGACAAATCTTATAAATATTCTGGGAGCTTATATCCTGCAATTTAAAAAAAATTAGGTCTTATGGGTTTTGAAATGTAAAGAATATGGGATAATAAGCAACGTGTCAAATAACCCAATGCCACTGTGGAGTGGAGCTAGAAGAGCTGGTATTTTTTTCGTACCGCAGAGCCCCATTCCCTCACTGAGGACGTTTCCTAAGAGATGGACGGGTAAATGTGATGTGGTGTAGTGCGGCAGATAAGGTTTCACTCCTGGATTGGTGGGAGATAAAAAAAGTATGGGTTATAGATGGTAAGAAAGAAGGAAAACTATGAGCTCTTCTAAGGTGAAGAGAATCCATATGAGGGTTAAGGAAGATTGTTAGGCTCTTGCCCTCTATAAATACTACAGGGTGCATTTCAAAGGTAATTCAATTCATAGCTTTTACATGCTTTCTCTAGCAACCTTAAACATTGACCATTTCCATGCTTTCTCTAGCAAACCTTAAACACCTTCTATTGCTAGTATTGAGTAGAAATTTTACAATCTACACTTAGTGCAGTGTTACCTAAAATGCAGGTCTCCAAAGTGGCGGCAGAATAAAGTACTTGCCTGACTAACTGAAGGTCTTGGGTTCGTGTGATCGTTGTTAAGTTATTAATATCCGGGATATTTGTGATTATGATCATCTTTTCATAACATTTGCTAGTTTTTCCTCCTTTAAAGGCACTGTTTTGGGGTGGTGAAGATAAATATATGGGTTATTCACCCTTAATTCATTCATTATTGTAAGAAAGCTCAAATTTACATATAGCATGGAATGAAGTTTTGTGTTTCAAAAGGCAGGTGTAAAACTTTGGTTGAAGATGGATATCATTATATTAAGTATCTATTGTCACTTGTAAGAAGTAGCATAGAATACCTAAGAATTTGGTGGATTTTGCCCTCCGGAATATAAACCTCATTTTACAGATTTAAGTATATATTGCAATAACTTGTAAGATATATCATAGAAAACTTAAGTATTTGGTGGAATATGCCATCAGAAATATTAACTTCATTTTACAGATCAATTAGCAGCTTGGATCAAACAGTAATTAATATTCAGTATGTGATTTAATGCCTAAATATTGAAAAATGACCTGGTTAGAGTCTGAATTGAATATTTTGCTTTGTTATGGAATTCCAATAGAAATCTCTTCTTAAAGTAATAAGAAACAATTCTTAAGCTCCTTCTAAAGGTCATGCTCTAAATAAAAAAAGTGTATCAAAATTTCAAAAGTATTAACTCATTCTCTCACCCATTGGATTTTTATGACCTCATAATTTTGATTGAAAGAAGAAATGACATTGGGCATAATTATTTATATGAAATTACAAATAATGGAAAGGATCGTAAAATTATTGTGGAGGTTGAACTAAATGTTCCTAACTTTGAAGTGGGAGTGAAAAGAATCTCATGATTACATGCATTTGGTCAGCTTGAGTGGTGTTGAGGTGAAAGAGAAAGTTTTATAGTTATCATTAAACACATTCAGTGCAGAGCACCTCAATTGAGGTGCTCTGCTAGTAGGGTCGGGAGCCCTTTCTTCGCCTCCCTAATATCCACTAACGAACTAATATCCACTTCCGAGTCTTCCGATGGTGTGTATGGCCTTCAACAAGCTTTCCTCTTTCGAACCATGTGCGCCGTTTGTAAAAGCAGTATTTGAACGGAAATTATGTTGCAGAAACCTTCATGATTTTGTTCTTTCTTATTATCTCGGCCAATTTTGATGACTAATGAAAATCAGGCCTACATTGAATGTGTTAAATAGGGTCTTAGTACTATTATTTTGCCTTTATTTAGTGACACCTATTATTCTATTCTAGTTTCATGTGAAAAAGGAGAACGAGGACCCTCTCAGTGAAGGGAATTATCCTGTGATGTACACTCCAAATCCACTGGAAATTTCAAGAGATGTAACAGATCCATTGGCAACTGATGAACTGGTGAGTGTACTCTTGCATGGGTCAGTGAAGTTGCACTATCATACAAATTCACTCCATGGTTGAATATTCCCAATGCCCCTCAGCAGGAAACCAACATTTTCCCTAAGTTGATGAAAGTTGAATCATAGAGTACAGAGGTATCATTAGTGACTGCATTCTTCAAAACGAACTGTGCATTTTAATGAAAAGAATAGGTTTGTACTGCCGCTCAACTTTGCTCATTGCTGGGGAAATCCAATGAATGCCACATTCACTCCAAGATACTTTGGACAGAAGTGTTGCAGAGCAGCATGCAGTGCCTATGTTTGCTGCAAGAATTTCTTTTCAGATGGGTCAAGAGCAAAGTCAAAATGTAGGATGAATGAGGGGGGGGGGGGGGTTAACACATTAAGAGATGGTTTTGATTGCAAATTGAGGCTATAATTATCACTGAATATTAATGACTATGGTCGAATATCTTTAAAATGAGATTTTTCCAATATTCTGGTACCACAAAGTTAAGGCTGAATTTGTCACACCTACCCCACCTACCATGAACGTTGATGAAACTCATTACCCTGAACAGTAAAAAGTATTTTATTGCTTTAAAAAATGTTGAAGTTGGCACTTTTTTCTGGTTTTCAAAGAGTTGGAGCGTATATTTTTCCCAACTAATTGAAGTTTCAACTTCTTTAATAATATTTCCTGAAAGTAACAACAAATTGATATCTTACAAGAATCTTCCAACATGATAGTGTAACTATTGCAAAAATTATAAACAAGTGAAAACTGACTGTTTCCCCTGGGATCAAAAAATTGGCCATTTCATAATTTTACTAAATGGCCATTGTGAAATAAGGACTTAGATTAATGAAAATGAGTATTATTTTTATTTGCCAAAATTGATGGTAATAAAATGAAGTGTAACCCGAAATGCACTAAATCTCTAACTAAATTATCTGATATTGAATGTATTTGTTTTCTGTAAATATGTTTTAATGCATGGGTACTGAAATCATATGCCAGGTACTCCCTTGGGCAGCTCTCAAAATAAAAGAATATGATCTCCATGCAATCAGAAAGTAATACATGCATCTAAATTTTTTTCCACTCTAAGCACCAAATTCAAATACTCGTGACCGTTCTGAGGTGATTCCAAAGTACCGACACTATGTGATTGGTTCTCGATACCAGTTCCACAGGGCAAGAACCAGGTACCAGAACTGACCTATCTCTAATTAATAACTTCCACCACATCATCATCAGCTGTTTTTCTGTCTTTCATTGGCAGGTGTCCCAAACTCCAAAGAGGTCTCCACCTCATTCTGTCCAAGGCCTCCGTTTTGACTCCCCTTCCGCTTCATCCTAATCTCACCTTGTCCATCATCTTCGGTCCTATTCTTCCTCTTCTCTTTTCTCCTTCCACTGTTCCCTAACTGCTGTATTAAAAATCCCCATCCCTCTTAAAACATGCCTCATCCAAATCTTATTCCACCACATAGTGCCACATAATTCTAAGATTGGTTTGACGAAGCTCTGCTATTAGTTGTTCTTGTATCACCTAGCCTTTAAACACTAACATAATTCTTCTACTTTACGTCCTTCCACACCTTTCTGTACTATGGCTTTCCAGAAAATAACATGTTTAGACATAGCACATCAGTTGGTGGGCCTAGTGCCACTTTCTTCGCGTACAAGTGCTCCTACACTCCATATGTGTCCAGCCGTGGTATCCAGCCAGTTGTGAATTGAGAGTTGTGAAAAGGTTTTTGTCAGCAAAAATCACTAACCAATGGGGTGAATTCCTTTATCAAAGAAAGCAGAAGGCATTGGTTTCGATTTTTTACCCACCGTTAGTGCATTCATAGTGTACAAATTGTTTGATTTTAGAAATCCCAGCTTAGATCAATGTTAATGATCAATTTTAACCTCATATGAAAAAGGTCAGATTGGCACCCATGCAATGCCACTCCAGGTAACGTCACAGGGGCCTAGATGCTATGCGAGTGTCAGAAGTTTTACATCGTCTGAGATTAGCAATGCATGCATGAGGCACAGAGCTCAGGGAAACATCTCTTAATAATCACCTAATAAATTTGCCTATGGTCAGAAAGTATCCACCTTTGATAGGGTATTAACTCATTAAATCCCAAGCATGTTAACAACTTAAAAATTCCAAATATTTTGATGAATTAGCAATAAAACAGACTCAAATAAGGCAAATTATCCATTAATATATTTTTATTGTTTTTAGTTGGCCGTTAGTGAAACGTTGCGCATATGCAACATTGGGATTTCCCATGTCAAATGAGCCGTGTGGCCCTTTTTTTAGAACTCTATTATTTTTGCAAATAATTCTTTTTTTTATAACCTAAATATATAATTAACCTAAAATATTTATTAAATTTTGTATTGTTCTTGAAATTTAGAAGAGCAATCAGCATGTTGATGAATATTGCACTTTTGGTACAGTGCAACCTCGATAAAACGACACCCCACGGTGCACCAATATACACTCGCTATAGCGAATTGTCGCTTTACCGGAGGTGGAGCAAATAATAGCCAATATGCCTGTTGCGAACAATTATACAGGAACAGGAGTGGTGCGGCGACAAAGAAGTTTCTATCCGATAAACGTAAGCATAAATCCAGACGAAAGACGATGTTTTTTTTGCATCACTACATTCCTTTACTCAAACAACGACTAACCATTCAAACAATTTATAAGCGCCGTATTGAATAAAAGTCATGCAAAGCATGGTTTTGTCAATTATTATGCCAATGCACAACCGACGAAGCCGTTTTTCTATGCACTTAATCAAGGCATCTACGTAACCATTCTATTATTTTGGTATTTTCCACTGAAAATTCAAAAATTAACTAATAAAATCGTATCGTGGTTATTTAATACCTCAAATGTTTCCATTGGTGTATTTTATTGATGTATATTATTATTGGTGATTCTTCCACGACTTCGGATTTACACCGCCGGCATCACCAGCAAATATGACAAGAGATAACGCTTTGGTGCTTTGCATTAGTATAATCAACCTTCCTCACTCTTGAAATTCGTGATTGGCAATCTATCATTAAATACTTCGCTTTAGGCTTAGGCGTAGCCCCTTTCTCAGAAGTTCCCGCAGATTGAAGTGGGCAAAACCACCCGAACAAAGCTTCTTATAACTCTACATAGTCTGCATTCCTTGGGCTTTTTTGTTTTTCTTAAATCGTGGAAAGGGAATAGGAAGATAAATTAATTTCAACACTCTCATATTACTCCTTTATTTTTATTTTCTCGCTTAGACGTGTTTGTTGTTTTTTTGGCCATGGTGTCTGCCATCAAATGCTTTCTATTCATGCAACTCACGAACGTGCGGGTATGCTGCCGACTGCTTTCTGCTGCCCGAGGAACAAAAGAAGATCAAGAATTCGCGAATGCTAATGCCACAATATTATCACAAAATTAACTACTTATTTATCGAACGACAGTTTACCACATACATTTGAGACTGAGCACTCCATTAACTTCATTTCAAACAGATCGCTAGCAATTACAGAGATGAAGGAGTGTTGATGTAAATTTTTTCGGGCGGTGAAACCCTCGCTATGGCTAGAGCCAACACCAAAAGGGCCTCGTAAAAACAAATTTTTTAACATGCATATTATAGGGTCAATTGACGGTGCATCGGCTTATCTCTCGTAATGGCGGGGGTCTCGCTATAGCCCGTACTCGCTTTAACGAGGTTCCACTGTAATCACTTATACTCTGGCTGCTAGGAACTCGGCATCTTCGTTGTTAATTTTTTCGTCACGATCAATATTGTGGCCAACCTGTCTTTCCTTACTGTATTTCACAAATTATTTAATCTATTATGTCCTATATTATGGCAATTTTAGTGACTTTGAGGGTAGTTGTTCAAATCGAAACTGAAATCTTGTACGTGGTGGAAGTCTCCATGTTATCAAGAAGAGACACTTTGTGACTTCCACTAAGTATTTGTAAAAAATTAAACTATTTGACCAGTTTCGGCTATTACATAATTATAAAGTACAAAAAATATAAAGCAACCGATCAAATAATATAAATTTTTATATCGCGGAAGTAACTAAGTGTCTGCTATTGATAAAGAGTTATTGCTCCTCCACTTTTTTCTTTTTTCTTTAGGTAACATAACACTATTTCTTAACAAAAATGTGTAACTGATGGTTAATCCAATCACAACTTCGAATTTACAAATGTATCCAGTGTACCAAAATGTGGTAATACGTTCAGTTACATATCATGACAACTCAAAGAATAATGCATTCTTTTTACCGATCATATGATCAAAAGATCCTTACTTTCACTTGGACAGTTCCTTTTGAGTGAGAAGAGGGCACCTGATGACTCTCTTTTCTCTAGCACTACAAGGGATTCTTTAGTCATAATTTTAAATATCCCATTTGAGACAAAAGACTGCAATTTGGAGCCTTACCAGCTCATTATCGTCAGTGGCCAGTGGGCATGAATTTCTCAGAAAATACTGTGATAATGTGATTCGTCCTGACTCTGCCTTCTTTTTGCTCACTCGCCAACCCCCACTGTGCACAGAGACGCACTGGTGCCGGGATGTCCCCGCCCAGCCTAGCTTTTTTCCCTCCCACTGCCTTCTCTTTGAATCCTAATCAACAATACCACGTAAATACGACTTTAGGATCTATTTCCTAACCCTCATATACTCACTTGATTTTAGCATTATTGTCAACTGTGGTGAAAAGATCGTTCTTACCTTAGGATGCCAGCATATCTTGGAATTGCAGACGGTCACAGAAATCATTATATTTTCTGGACAACTCTGTAGCAAAGTTTTTATGCTTCTTTTATGTTTAAGTCACAGTAAATTCCCACTATAGCGTAAGTAAAGGCTGATTTAATCTTGCTCGATACATGAAGTTAAAAATATCAAAGTCACAACTCTGTGAAAACCCACCACCTGCCAAACATTCTATTAAAGACCCTTCAAAACTTATGAAGATGTATATGTAGGACTAAAATATTGTACAATTGCCTGAAGCTATAGTGTCACCATAAAAATGTAACGTTTTCTTGATAACTTTTTCATTTTTCAGTCCCAAAAGAAAAACTGTAAACGACTACTGCCATGGCTCACCCTTTCCCTGGATTACCGGGGTGCTTCCAGTTTTGCATGAACGCAAAACTTCCTTTATTCTTTAATAATTTGAAAACCACTAAGTCAAATTCACTCAATTAGTTGTAATGGCCTAAAATACAAATTCATCATTATATTTGCGGAGAGATATAATCATCAAGAGCATCAGAATTTACATAATACGTTAACTTAGAAGATAATGTAAAATAATGACTTGCATATAAATGAAAAGGTCAATGTAAAAACAAAAGTTATAAACTTTCTTCCTTAGAAAAATTCATACCATTTAAGGAAGCGTTGAACTACCTATGCTAAAAATGTTAACTACTTATCAACGACAAATACGGAGAAAAAAAATTGCAAAGTCTGCGTTGCGTTCACGCAACATTGGGAAGAAAAGGGTTAATAACCTTTATTTAACCCAAGTGCTACCTGCAGGCAGGGCACTCTGCAACCTGCTAGCATCCTGCATTGTAGAAGCATTCATAGCCTTGCACCAAGGTGGCCTCTCACAGCTGAGACCAGAATGACGTCGCACGGGCTTTTCTCAGCATTCATACTTAGCCGTCGCGATTTCGGGTGCTTGAAAATTTTCAATTTTCATTTAGTCGTGAAAATTAAATATTGTCATTAAAAAATCTAAAAGAGAGTAATACATACTCCAGGAGTAAATAATCTTTTGATTTAAGAAATTTCTAAAAATTGAAAGCCACCCTTTTGTCAAAAAGCACCCCTAGCGATCTACACACCAAAATGGAATTTATTTACAGGATATCCCTCGTATTTTATAAAAATTGTTATTTTCAATGTATATTTTTTATTTCAAAATTTCTGTTACTATCTCGACAATCCTTTTATGTATCTCATATGAGGCCCACATTTGCCATTCTTCCCTTCCACAAGCTCCTCAATCATAATTTTCACTTAACTTTACTGTACATTGTTTATCTAGCATGTTTGGAACATAATATAATCGCTTACCTCTTTATGCCCCCTTGAAGGAAGAATATGTGGAGGAATTGGGTGCAGAGGAGGGGCCATTTGAAGGGACGGTGGGTAAGGAAGAGTCGTATGACGAGTATTATGAAGGGGGTTATGAGGAAATGATGGAAGAGGACACTGGTGAGGAGGGGCAACTAGATGAAGTAATGGATGTGAGAGCAGTTCCTGCAGATGGCAGTGCAGTTGCTGTTGCACTGGTGAGTTCCAAATATAAAGCCTGAAGTTATCAGCTATAAAATTAATACTACTCAGGCGGATTTTGATTTAACATCTTCGCATTTAATGTTTTTCTGCATTTAATACTTATTTTCTGTGGTGTTCATTCATTCCATGAGTATATTATATACAATTGCATACAATCATGTATGTTTTACCAATTCAGAAAGTACCTCACTCAAAAATTTTATAACAACATATTTAATTTCTAATACTATTTCCCAGTGGGGAAAAGTTAGTTCAAAAGATATGCAAAGAATATTCTCCAGCGAAGCAACTTTAGTGCAAAGAATGTTCTTCATGAACGTCCAAAGAATCAACAAATGGCGCACTATCCGAGTTCAAAGAACATTCTCCTGCTGTAGTTCAAAGGATGTTCTTTGATTATTCATCTTGCACTACCTATGGCCAGATCGTGCAAAAAGAAGGTTCGAAGTTGCTTCTTAGGATATGTATGGTGAACTACCTCTTGCCAGAGGGTTAAAAGTTGCTTCATAGAACATGCATTTTGCACAACCTCTGGCTAGATGCTTCATTGGGAAGGTTCAAAGTTGCTTCATAGGATATGCATTTTGCACTACCCCTATCTAGATGCTACATCGAGAAGGTTCAAAGCTAGTTCATAGGACATGCATTTTGCACAACCCCTGGCTAGATGATTCATTGGGAAGGTTCAAAGTTTCGTCATAGGACATGCATTTTGCACCACCCCTGGCTAGACGCTACATTGAGAAGATTCAAAGTTGCTTCATTGGATATGCATCGTGTACTACCCCTAGCTTGATGCTACATCGAGAAGGTTCAAAGCTACTGCATAGGACATGCATTTTGCACAACCCCTGGCTAGCTGCTACATTGAGGAGGTTTAAAATTGCTTCATAGGATATGCATCGTGCTCTACCCCTGGCTAGAAACTACATTGAGAAGGTTCAAAGGTGAAGACTTAACCCGCTTATTTTCTGGCAGGTAAATGGAGAAGCAGTCCACACAATATGTGCAGAACAAACTTGTCATGTCAGCCATAATATGGTAGGAAAATGGCACATATAGATTTAACTTCATATCGACATATCTTGATAAGGGGATGTAGTTTTGCAAAATAAGTTATATGTATGAATAGTACGTTGCCTTGTAGCATACTGTTAAAAGCCCTATCCCAGCAACTACAGTAACAGGTCTACAAAAGATATCTATAAAATGCACAATTTTATCGATCATAATTTCAACTGTAACAACTGCATTAGTTTTCTTTAACTTATATTTTGTTTTGTAACTTATTTTTATTTACTAGTTAGAGTTTCAGTCCCTCACCTAAATAAATAAAAAAGATATAAGGAAAAAATCGAATTCCAGCATTTTTGATTCGATTTTTTTTTCAGGAAAATGTGTCAAGCGGAATGTGCATCATTGCTAAATGTGACCTATATGTCATAGATTATGTCTTTATATGTTTTTAATTTCGCTGAAGAGGAAACTTGTATAAAACGATTTTATTATATTCCCATTTACTTTACATTGGAAATATATTTCGGCATAAAGTTAAAACTATGGTTGCCATGGAGACCAAAAGATAACAGAAATCTAAAGTCACCAATCACGTACTATCCTGAAAATTTTGGTCAGGCACGGTCGGGCTTTGTGAACTCCCATGTTAAAACGAGGTAGCCTCCCCTCACCTCCCCCCACTTTTTCCTTAGACGACGTAGTAATGGTAACTTTCATAGATGGCAGAACTAGCAATTAGCGGAAAAACTGGTTATTCAATTATGTCATCCAGTGACCGCAGTAATAGTAATACTCGCATTTCCTGAAACACAAAACTTTTTGTTTCTTTTAAATAAAAACCTATATTAATTAAACTTAAGTCATTTTTATTGATAAAAACAGTAATACATAAAAAACAAGGATACATTAAAATTTGAAAAAGATGACTGAGAAACGATAGATCACCACTTCAACGCCTAACGTTCGAAACAGTTTTATTAAAAATGGAAATATACCAAGGCAATTAAATAGCCTCACATTCAGGGATAAGGAAAGAAATATTGCTACCTCGAACACATTGAGCAAAAGACAGTTGTGAATGCAGTGCATTAATAGGTACATGAGCAATGAATAGGAATTAGACAACTCGCTTAAACACTTGCATATGAAGCAAAAGGCAGTACACCACAGCATAACTATGCAGGACAATTAAACCAATAGTCGGGGGCACTTCAACGCAATCAGCAAATGACAGTTGTAAATGCAATGCACTGAAAGGCGCGTGAGCACTGAATATAAATCAGACAACTGGCTTTAGCACTGACATACAAAGCGAAAGACAGTACACCACCTCCCATCCGAAATATGGGCACCACTACCCGAAACACAGTGCTTCATTTTCACTTTATAAAAATGAAGACTTATCACACGGATCACGAGAGCTCCCCCCCACGATCGGCGGGACATCTTCCGCCTGGGGGCCCAACAAAACTGGGTCGGTCCTTAAAAAATCTGTCTCTTTCTCATTCAATAGCTAGGCCCTGCTCTTCCGAATACGATGAGGGGCGAAACCCCTCCTCCTAAGGCCTGCGTCCTTCGTTGGGTTAAAGGATTTCTCGAGTCGCTTTGCCCAAATGGCCAAAATTCAATTTTGCCGACCAGGGCCGAGGCACTGAGACCCTCGCGCGATCCGTCTCGCCACTTCCCCATCGATCTTCGCTAGCCGGTGAGAGTCGAGTGACTCCACATAGCAGTCAAAACGCCAATACAAGGGGAATTCCACTCACGACAAAATCGACGTCGAATTCCCTTAAGAAGAATAGATTATTGAGGACGGATGGCTTATGTGAGTAGATGCCTATCATATTGTTTGATGATTTTAATAATGATATCTATTGTGATAGATGGTTGATAAAATCGGCAAACAATACACACGAAAACGGCAAAAAGCGCCAATTTTCTTCTGAAAAGCTTGTATCTCGTGTGACATTCCATTAATAACGCTTGTTTGTATGAAAAAGCCCATTACAAGAACCAAATACTCCAGTGCTTCAATCACGACAACTTCCATATGTGATTACAGCATTCTACTTCATAGCCTTCAACGAAGGACCTCTTGAAGTCTCTATTGAACTCCAGTACGTCGGATGTGGTGAAAATTACTTAATCTATTATTCACAACTGAGATATACATCAGTATTCGCTTCACAAAATTGCTGAAAATATACCCGTTTTGCTCACCGCTAGGCTGTAGCATCAGCATCAGTAAACAAGCCGGCCGATCATCTACGTCTCATTTCTGAAATTGGCCACCAGATGTGAGCTACTTTGATTCCTGTTGCGAATAAGCCTTCGCACAGGCTGGGTACGGTCAATAGCAAATGAGAAAATGAGACCTATCGATATTATTTCATTTCGATATATCTTAATATAGAAACGTTGCTTATCAAAATAGTTCATATGCACGTAGAGAACATTGCTGTCTATAAGCAATCTGTTAGAACTTTTATCCCCGTAACTATGTAAATAAGTCTGAAGAAGGCATCTATCGAATGCACACTTGGATCGATAATATCTTCCACTCTAATCATTCGATCCGCTAGATTTTACTTTTGTCTGATTAAACACGTTAGCAGTAATATTATACTTGAATTTCGTATTCATACTTTGAATAACAAAAAATTTATTAGCGAATAAAGCGTATCCAAAGAGATTTGTATCGATATAACTCTCACATGAATCGATCAGGTGGAATGGCCAGCATTGTAAAAGTTGACTTTTTTCATAACAGTTTTACCCTGAGAGTTTCATTCGTCTAGCTTGAACGGTTGCCAAGTTATTCAAGATCGTGTACTTCACAAAATAATGGCAACAGTGATTTTTCATGTGCAGGATATTTTTTGGAATTTTAGTATGAATTAACCTAGAGGTTTACGGGAAAATCAGGGTAAAACGTGAGGATACGAAGTTCCCTCAACGGTTTTTCCAGAAGATTCCAAATTTTCATATGGCACATGTCTCAAATCCGAGTTTGAAAAATCGTCATCTCAACAATGGAAAATTGAGAATCGTTTATTCCTCGGAATTCTTTCAACTTATGAATATTCCAAGATAGGCCCGAAAGAAAAGCATAGGAAATTTTCAAAAAATCATAAAAAATACTTTTTAACAAAATATCGCAATGACAACCACATGAAAAAATCAGCCAAAAAATCTTGTTTTCGTCAGAGGAATTTCATTTTCCTCAGACATTCGTAAATACGCAATAAAAGGAAAAATTCTTAGTCCCATAAGGCTCCCATCTTAATTCAAGTTGATATATCTCGAAAACTAATCGACTTTTTCGCGTTTTTGGAATTTTCCGCTGGATCATATCCGGTCCCCCTCCTGTTTATTAAATTTCAGCTCTCCAGCTCTTCTGGAAGTGAGTGAGTGGTTACACATGCGGTTGTATATATAAGGAGAAGATTCTGCTCTGTTGCTGTACATTTTAAAATTATTTATCTGAGCTTTTCTCCCTTTATATGCAGCATAACGTAGATTCTTTAATTGAAATGATAAGTAGTAGACGATACGCGGCAGTGTTTTTTAAGGTGTAAGGCATGCAAGCCTTAGGACCTGTTTAGTTAGAAAAAATGGCCATTTTTAAGCTTGATAATGCACATGTAGGGCAAGATCAGTTTATGCTGGGGCTGATGGTGTTCCAAGGGTCAGGTGGCCCTGCAATGTCGATGAAACAAATGGCCCTTATTCTAAATAAATGTGAACAAATGGTGATAATAGCTTTATCTTTACTGATTGATGGAGTTCAAGACTTTGAAGTCCTCTCCTACAATCAAGTTGAGAACATGCAAATACACATAGGCCTGGATGGGGGAAGGCCACCAATTTGGGATTCGAACCTGTAATACCTGAGTCGAAAGGTGAAGATTTTACCCACTTCTACTGTGACTAGCACAATGAGAAGCATTCCACACCAAGGCGTGCAGAGTAAACCGGTCATGTCAGCCATTTCATTTTAGATGGTCTCTAAAATCTTATGCAAACATGATTTCAGCCAGCTTGAGTGGTCTCAGGTGAAAGAGAAGGTTTTATTGTTATTTTTTATAATGATTTACATTTTTATTTTTCCCCATTGATTGGCACCCAGAATTATCTTCTAGGTATCTGTGAAAGAGAACAAAGACCCTCTCAGATATGATAATTATCCTGAGATATACACACCGTATCCAGCTGCAATTTCCAGTAATGCTTTGGATCCATTGGCAATTGAAGACTTGGTAAGTTCATGTTTGCTTTGTTAAGCATAGCTTTGCTACTACACAAATTTAGTCCTCCATGGATAAATGCAATATCATTTGCCATACTAAAAATGCCTTTTCCATTCCTTCATCAAATGATATAGTAAATGTTAGATGTGTCGTAAGTCTTAATTGGAACTTTCAGTGTTACTCATCATGTTGGTTAAAGAAAAGCTCCTCCACTATGTTGACATGCTAAATTTTTGCTAACCCCTACGTTTCCTGACCTATTTTGGTTGCTTTTTCAAGGAAGATTAAGGGAATCACAGTTCCTTAAGTTTTGGAAAATTGGACCAAATGTTTTTTTAAGTAACAAAGAGATGTTTCATTCTTGATGAAGTCATTCAAAATGAATGGGTCATTGCACTGAACAGAATGGGGGCATACAGCTGCTCAGATCACACACCTTTGCTCACTGAGCAAGTGATACCATCTTTGGAGAGGGTATTGGATGTTGGCAAACCAGGTTGGTTGTTGACAGGCATCAATTATTTTCTGTAAGCTGATTTTGATGGAGCATGCTATATGTTCAACTTTGATTAAAATAAAATGTAATGGTTTCCTTAAATGGATGAAATCAACATTTTTGTCTGGACATGTAGACAAAAATTCTTGGTTGCCGATGAATGATGTCATGAGACCATCATTTCCCAAAATATTGCTGATTTTGTTCTTCTTTCTTGGGAAGATTTTCCTATGGCTAATTGGCAAGGCAGAGTAACTTGGTGGCCCACATTTTGTTGGTCAATGCATTTATCATGCCTTCCTCTCTTGAGGTCAGAATACCATTTCAGGGAATTTTTCATTTGTGCATACATTTGATGTTTTGGTTGTGACATTTTTACTTCTTGTGCCAATTGGTGAAAACCCATAGCAATTTAGTGTTCATTCTCTTTTTATCAGAGTGGAATGGGAACATGTGGATCCCCTTGTGTAAAAGTAGATCAGATCAGTGATGATGGAGGAGGATATGTGCACAATGATAGCACTGATGGGGCCACAAATGGCCTTGTGGCCCAAGCCTCTGTTCAGGTAATCATAATAATAGTAATAATAGCAGGACGTGGTGACCATCCCCATAGTAATATCATCAACAAGAATAATATATTCATCACTCAATTTTGGAATTAAACAATTAAAAATTAAAAGAAACACAATATATAACATTCAAAAATCTGTAATACTGGATACATGTCGAACAGTTAGATTGGTTTTAAATGAATTGTAACTTGAGGCAGCATCTTGGCAAGGCCCGACGCTGGCAGACCTCCAAGTAAATCTTGTGGAATAAAGAATAATGATAATAATAATAATAATATTTAAATTGGTCCAGTGATTTGTTTGGACAAATATAGGGCATGTCAGTGAGTATGTAAGACACAAAAACAGTACTAATGAGAAAAGAAAAAAATGTTTTTATGAACAAATTCATAATAATTATAAACATATATTTTTGCACAAACATAAGCAGAAGACATTAATGCACATGCATGGTAATATAGTCAATTTTTGAAGTAGAGTGAGTCATGCTGTTTAAGCAGACATTTTACCTATAACCTATAATATCCTCGTATGAATGTTGAAGATTATTTTATAATTGGTTCTAGAGCCCCAGTTGAGGATACTAGACATCACATTCAGGTAGAATTCACTATAATTAATTGACAATAATACATCAATAACTAGTTTCTCTGATAGAATAAAAAAACAAGTAGATGTTATTTTCCTGTATAGCTTCTGAATTTATTGCTCCAAGGAGACTTGATTATTATGTTTTACACCCAGATAAGGAGAACTGTGATTATGTGGATTTCGTATCAGTTTTTACAGAGATAAGTTAGTGTAGAGCTGGTTGCATACACCGTTGAGTCCCATGAATTGGTAAACCTTAAAATTAAGTAAAATTAGTAAGATTAGTATTTAAAAAAGTTATATTCGTGTGCTTTAAGTTATACACCAGGGTTCCCATGCAACCGTGAAAGCCTTAAAACCGTGAATGAGCGGTGAATATCGTGTACCGTGAAAAAACCTGGCGAAAGCCGTGAATTTTATAATGTAGTTAGAGTGGGACCCCTGTACGCATTTAATACAGTTACTACCCACGATGCACCCCTAAAAAAGCACCAAAAATCTAAAAGCACCAAAAAAAAATTTCGCCATGAAATCTTAGAAATCTCTCAAACCTGAATGTAGAACTACCATTGGCAGATTGGCATACGTAAGTATGATATAATTGGAATATAAAACCGTCAATAACTTCTAATATAAAAGTTGTCATGGGAATAAAACAATAATGGGTTGTTGATTTTCACGAGAGAGAGAGAGCATGGAAGTTTTCATAATTTTTTAACGTCAAATGATTAAGAGGAAGAATAAAAAAGTGAAAAAAAACTGTTAGTTGTGACAAGAAAATTAATTCTACCGCTGCATCACGACAATATTATAAGAAAAATCGATATTTCGATCATGTTTTTAGGCCGAGTCATGTGCAGACCCTGACTAGGCACTTATCTGCGCACGTGTATTCGAAGCACAATTATTAATTGGTCCGTGTGCCATGACAGCACATTGACCTTAAACCTGTGTTTGGAAGACATTAACCCTGGCAAAAAAATTAGGTACCTCTTCACTTCCATGCCACCCTGCTCCCTCCATTTTTGCAACCACACCCTTTAGCCGGACCTGAATTTCGCTAACGATAGTAGACGTCATGAGAAGTAGCACTTTGATTGTGCGTTTGCATTCAAGGTATAAAATCTTGAAGAACCGAATCCAATTGAAGAATATCCCAGAGTTTTCTCCGCTTAATTGGGACAGCATGCCGCTTTATTGGGCCGTGAGTCGGCGACATTGACTCTATGCTCGCAACGAAATTAAAATTTTTTCGTATCAGAATACTGTTTATTAAATTTTCCTTCAAAAATTTAGTCTTATTTTTCTCAAGTGTACCTATTCTTGCCTCAATCTTAAAACTCTTGTTCTTATATCATCCGTGTGTGGAATCGGATGCTGTTTCCCGACCATGAGACCTCATTCAACGTAGTGATGTGTTCAAGAGGAGAGGACTCCTGTAGCAGGCTATAGGTGATAGAATGAGCCCGGGATAGTTAGATAGAGCTGATGACACCCGTGGTGAGGGTGTAAGAGCGAGAACGGGCCAATTTCTAGGAATTACAGGCTGATTTTGAACAGAGGAGACAGTACTAGGCGAACAATTTTTCCAACAAAGAGCTTTTTGTTCGCAGCATCTTGAACAAAATTCAACTTACTCATGAAATCTATCCTTTCAATTCCTTTCCCTCTGTACAACTGAGTAGTCACTATCGGAAAATTACGTTTCTTCGTTCCTTTCTCTTTTTCCCATCACTCTCCCAGTAGTCTATGCATGCACAAAAGACATTTTTTTCTTCACTTGTACCTAGTCATCTGTGAACTAACAGTCTAAAACCAGTTTAAATGGTGCGCATATTTGGTGGGATTTATCTCGTGCTCTACGATCTAAGTGAAACTAGATTAAGTGATATTGTTTTAATTCTGAGATTCAGTGACGCTCCATTTCTTGAATAATGTGCCACGTTAAGACCTTTTACTCGCTGAAATTTGCTATACTCTACAAAAATAAAGATTATCCTCAATCCAGTCATCTCCGTTTGGCTGAGATTACCGGGATGCCAAAATTGACGATAGCTCAGATGGAGTCAAAAAGGAAAGCAGGCATCGTCTATGAAATGCAAGCGTCAACGTAAGGATCCAGATGTTGAGGACGCTTAAAATCAATGGTATTACATTGTAAGCGATCGAGGGATTTGTGTAAGCGGTCCAATGTTAAATAAGAAGTCGGAGGAACTAGCTTTGAAACTTGTTCATGACCATTTTAAGGCAACAGATGGTTGGCATCTCGATGGAAGACCAGAAACAAAATAAAATTCAAGAGAGCTAACGGAGAAAAAAGTGCTAATGTTGTGAGTGCAGAGGAGTGGAAATTGAAGAAACTGCCCAAGGTACTCCTGAAGTTTTGCGCTGATGGCATTTACAATGCCAATGAAACGGGACTGTAATACCGAGCAACACCAAATAGCTCTTCTTATTACAGTCATGTAGGACCAACGGGCTTCAAAAAAGCGATGGATCGCATCACTGTTTAGTATTGTTTAAATGTTTGGGGAACTGACAAAAACTTTTCTGGCAATTCTGGAAAGTGCTAGGCCTCAATGCTTTAAAGGGTTAAGAATAAGCAGTTTACCATCAATGTACGAAGTCAATAGCAAGGTAGCGATGACAGTGAGTCTCTTTACGCAATGATTGACCAGTGGGGATATAGAATTAGCATGAAAATCAAGAAAGGTTCTTCTTGTACTTGACAATTGTACGGCACATGCTAATTGCCAAAATGTGCGTTAAAAAATTATCAGTTGGAATTTCTGCTTGGAAACATAACGTCTTTGGAGCAACCAATGGATATGGGGATCATAAAAAATTTGAGAACACTTTACCGTGGGAAATAAGTAAATAATATTCTAGAATCTATAGAAGATAACGTTCTGATATCATCATCCACCGCCAACGCGCTAAGCTCAAAGGTGAACATTCAGCAAGCAATATTGTTTCTGGCTAAAAGCTGGCCCGATTTCAAATGTCAAAAAATTCAAAATTGTTTTTTCATTGCGATTTCTAAAGTTTCAGTGCAGTGTACAACATTACAGCAGAATCTGAATATGTATTCAACTCCAAACTGTGCCACATAACAAGCCATGAAGAGCTCGATAATATTCACTGCAATTTGGACCAATGAAAACTGTGAACTTGATATTGCTGAAACCATATTACACAGGCAACAGTGAAGCTGAAGGTGATGATGGTGATGGAGATGAAATCGCACCTGACCGTAGCTAAGTGATAACTCTGGATGCAAGGAGGTTCATTTAGGGTTTACGACTCTTCTTCATGTACAAGGCAATGAAGATAGCCCAAAGTCGTCATTGGATTTCTGTGCCGACTTGGGTCGTACGACGAGGATGACGAGAATGCTGCAGAGAACATTAACAAATTCCTTGGACGAGGAGATACGATTTGAAATGAAAGTACTTGCATGTTTAGGAATTTAAGGAATCACATATTATTAACTAATTAACCGTGAATGTTTCTTCAATAGGAGTTAGTAAATGACATTCATCCAGAATCCCGTGAGACTGTGAAAAATATTTTCAACTAAGATTACTATCATTCTTAAAAATTTTATTAAATTAACTAATCTCGCTGATTTATTAAACAAATTAATAGTTTAATAAACGTTGTTTGCATTATAGCCATTCTTTAGTCTTCTTTCTATCATTTCAAAGTTTGTTAATGTACATGTATGGGATAATTCGTCGTTAAAACTTTCGCGGGTGCTCGTCATGTTGAATTAAAACTTTTGGGCTATGTCGCCGCGTCAGATTTTGGGTGGCCCCAACGTTTCCCGACCGATGCTGGTCGCTTTCTCAAGGGAATCTGAAGAGGTGGGATTTAACCCTTTCGCGCCGAATCCCGCACCTGTGCGGCGAGGATTTTTTTCCTCGACTACGAATGCCACACCAGTGCGTTCAGAATGTTCTTACTCTAACCAACGAATGCCGCGCCTGTGCGGCACAGGTCGAAAAAAGGGACCGTGGCGGACACAATAGACCCACGGACGCGGTCGCCCCTTGTGATCCGCCTTAGCGCGAGCCCAGCCCCTTCTTCGGCCGCTCAGGTCGACCCTCTCCTATCCTCTCCACGCGGTCAACTACTGTTATTTGCAGTGTGTTTTCCGCGTGTTGACCGCGGACTTGTGCTTGGAAGGGGCTTTTAATCCTTCTGGGGTCTGGGACAAGGGCCTTGGAAAAGGATAGGCGCCCCACCGAGTTGGGTCCAAAAATGTTTCGGGAGGGACCCACTACCTTTAGTCGACGCGGCAAGGCTTCGTACAGAGGAGTAAAGAAAACTTTCAAGAGACTCGTATTGAGGAAGAATTTCCTTCAACGAAGGTCCGGCGCGAAAGGATTAAAATTGGTATATATAGGTATACGTGTCAGGTGGTGGGAGGAGGGGAGTGAGAGGTTGGAGGAGTAGGTTGTCGATTATTTTTGCCGATTACGGGTTGCCAAGTACGGCTGATTTTAAGGCCAGTGTCTCTGTTGAAGTTGTTTTTCTCCTCTTTAGATATTTCTATTGCTTCTCTTACGAGTCTCTGTTTAAAGCCTTTCACTCTCGCAACAACTTTTGCTTCCTTAAGGTCGATTGTGTGGCCCAGCGCTGCGTGTTCGGCTACCGCGGACTTCGTTGACTGCCCCAGTCGAATTGCTCTCTCTTGCTCCTCTAGACGTGTTTTAACCGATCTGCCTGTTTCGCCGATGTAGTTCTTCCCACAGGTCTGGCAAGGAATTCGGTATACCCCTTCGACTTGTAGTGGAGTTCTATCCTTGACGGTTTTCAATAGATGTTTTATCTGTACGTGAGGCGAGAATATTTTCCTTATCTGGAACACTTTTTGCTTGCATAGAATATTAGTCAAAGTAAACAATAATAAGGGCAACAATATGCTGAAGCAATTCAAATTACACCTAAATCTCAGTCACATTGAAGCATTAGACAAATATTCGTTCACACGGTAGTATTGATCTTTTACTTGTGACTAATCCTGCATTTTCTTGATGAGATGAGTTTTTTCTTTTTCGGGTACTATGATAGATAATTGTACAATTTATTGCATGTCAATGTATAACACAAGCTGTTAAGATTTGAATATTACAGAAGTATATGTGTTGAGGAGGTGTGTAGATATTTATCAATGCCATAAATAGGAATCATAATTTTTGGTGTACCCACAAAGCTTTTTCTATATTTCTGTATCTATGTCTTTAATGATGCTGATTTTGGACTCATACGCAGGTACAGGCCTCAACATCTTCCCAAGGCGATGAGGTGGATGCTGAAGGCACAAGAGCCGTTGTGATAGACCGTGATACTCTGCTGGTTTTGGCCAAGATCGAACTGTCTCCCAAGGAGACTGATGCCACTGAGGTATGAATGAAATTCACATTCAATTAAATTAATGGATTTGAGTGACATTTGGGAGAAATCCTCAATTTCAAGTACTGTAAACTCGGGCACTTGAGCCCAGATTTTGAAACCATTATCATTGTTTTCAAAAATGGTTACAACGTATTGTAAACGATGCCCCTTGGCATGGTTCATGGGTACCTTTAAATCAGCATTCACAAGGTAAGGAGAACTGATTCATAATCGTGTGTGATTACTTGTGCTAAGAGGAATAAGGTCAATCCATGACGCCGTGAATTAAATATTCACTCAGCCAATGGTGAATGAAGACGCTGAAGGAGCCAGCCGAGGAAATCATCCCCATCCATGACGGAGAGCTGATAAGCAAAACTGTTATCCAATATGGCTTCCCCCAGTTATGAAGATTCACGAAGAAATCCCCTATATAATCAATAATAGAAGAACTAACTCTGCAGAAGACCTGTTGAAAGGAGTGTATATATTAGTTACTCCCTTAGCTCGCTGGGGGGGCTCTGCCCCCCTAGGCCCCCCCGAAAAAGGCCTGCGGCCGGTTATGCTCGCTGTGGGAGGTCTTACACTTTTTGTTTGCTACTTGTTACTTAAGGATTGTTTACTTCTAAGGTGGCTAGCTTAGGTATAAGAAATGTTTCTACTTTCACGTAAAATGAGCGCGTGGTACGTAGGCTTCATTATCAATGTAAATATTTATAAAGAGAGTTTTTCTGAGGGGCTAACAAATTAAAATAAATTTCTACGAGTTTCTTTAACTTATTCAATTCAAATACAAAAAACGTTGAGACCACGTTCCATTGTAACACCCAATGCATACGTAATATCATAACATAACGACTTCACGAATTACAATGACAAACACGTTTATTAATTATTTTCCACAAAACTCAACCAAATTCTTGATATACGAATAAGATGTTACAGCTGTTCCCCTTCGTAAACGAATTACGAAGGGACTGAATATCAATATCTGGAAACAAATGTGCCTTAGCATGAATTGGGGCTAGTATGACGAATTTCATCGAAATATTATTTATCGTGATCGCGAATTATTTCAATTCAGAAATACCTCTATTTAAAATTTTAATAAATCGGGATACAGAAATATCTCAGCTTTAATATCCCGCGCAATACGCAATAAATCTGGTGAGTAACGGATCACTGCCTTTGGTGCACAAGACATTGTGAATGTCAAGATTTCGATAATTTTCACAGTTGAATAACTTACTCACTCAAGGAAACGTGATTTTCGCAAGACAAATAATTGAATAAGAAATACCTTTATTTGCACTTATCTTCCATATTTTATTATTCACTGCCTATTCACTCCTGCAGCTCACGGATAACATTGTACATTAAAAAGGACATTAACGGAAAGTAGAACGTAAACAAAAGTAAAAAGTTATCACCATCACAAATAATGAAAAGAAAATCATTTTTACCGACATATATTATGTAAGACTTGTTTAAAAGTCTTTCTACTACAATCGTCTATCGCCAACAAGATACGAACTACAGTCAACAGCACGAATCATATTTCTAAATTGGCATTTAGTGCACTTGTTAACTTTGAAATTCATAACCACCACACTTTCGATGTAATATACCAAAAACAAAAACTAATTTCCTACCTTATACTTCTCCGCTTTTAATTTGAATGCGCTTTGATTTAAACAAACGTTTGTTCCTGCGAAAAGAAAGACGTAAATAAATAGACACTTCAACAATTACTTTCTTGATTTCCTTCCTTATATTTATCAGAGTTTCGTTTTAATTCCTTTATCTTCTTTCCCAATTCAAGTCCTCTTGTTTGCATAAACAAATATGTTGCTATGATTGTTCGTTTGTATGACTGCCGCGCCGCCATTGGAATTTGGTGGCCATTTTTTAAACTAATCCCTATACTCACTTTTAATTGAATAGACGGATAAATAATTGTAAATTTAGTGTTTTCATAATTTTTCCTGGGGTTTCAGACAATTTTAGAGGGGGTCTTCATTAGACTTTTTGCCGTATCTCGTCTCGTTCACCCCAAACATTTGTATAGGTGAGTGAATGAATGAGTGGTCGTTAAGGGGCTTCATGATATATAGATTAGGACAGTATATTATTGGAGAGTGTTTAGGATTAATGTTGGTGTTGTAACTTCATATGTTATTCTATTCAAGCCAGAGATTAACAAGAATTTAAGATTTTTGTTTCATTATTTTATGATTTTTGAGATGTATTTGTATTAAGTAAATCTGAAATCTGCTTGCTTTCAGCCTACTGATACAGAGAATGGAGAGCTGATTCAGAATCACTCAATGGCCATGGAGTTTATGACAGAGGCGGAAGGTGAGTGATCTTCAGTGTTTGAAAATTACACTTCACAGAAAAGACTTGTAACTAATTCTGATTAGGCCGAGTCCAAAAACGGGGTATCAGAATTCAATCAAATTTTGAATTTGATTTTTTTTGTGTTTTATTTCTACACCCTATTTTACAAAAGCTTGTTTTTCCTCAATATTATCTTTAAGTTCACTGAAAATTTTATTTTTTCATGAAGCCTGACCCCGGGTCCCCGGTGTGACAACTGAGCACTTTAACCACTGGACTAATGCTCGCCCTTAGCAAGGTGGCTCTTAAGCATAAATGTATTTGAACTTTAAATGTTTAACTCCATTACAGTGCAAACTATTTGGTTATAAATCCCCATATGGGGCTATTTCAAGTATAGTTCCCAATGGACCATGTATAACACAAGAAAATTTAATTGAAATCTGAGACCCTGTTTTTAGACACTTCCCTTGTGAAGGATGTAGTATCTGTATTTGTCATCCATGTATACATTCTTTAGTTTATGATTTATAGTTCTGCTTGAGAATGTAATCAGGTCGGCAAATATCTAGTAAAATTTTTTTCATGCTTCAATGACATTAACCAATATATGCAGTCATGTGCATTCATATGGGAATTCCAGTGTACTCCACGTAAAAATTTTTTCTTTAAGACTGGGTAATAGAAAAAAATTCCCAATATATCATTTGTGAAGAATACTAAGCATAAGATTCCAGTTATGTACCATATCAATTGAAGCCTCCTTAGACAAAATGAACATGGAACTTTTTGAAATGAGCTGAACTGGTTTTTTTTCAGTTTTAAAATGATGGTAAAATTTTGCTTTGATACAACTCCAATGAATTCACTGTTTTTTGTAACTGTCCTTCAATAAGCCTAACGGTTATTCATGGAAAAGTGGGATGTGGAAAACAACTAGTTCGGCTACAAATAGGATTAACTCATTTTCAATACCTTATGTGCCGTAGTTGTAGTTCTGCAGAGTAATGAAAGTGGGTTACCAGGCCTTGCTTACTTATTCTCTTTAGCTAAGATTTAAAGGTTATAGCTTCATCCAAATTGTAAAAGGTGGAGCAGTGAAATACAAGGCATCGCCATCTTTAAGGGTGGATATGAGAAGCTTGAATAATTTCTATGTTAATTTAACTTATAACTGTTAAGTTTATCTTTTATTAGGATGTTCTTGTGGTATTTTGTACATTGCTTCGCATTCTAAGTACTTTGAGTTTTGTGAAAATTCAGTCTGGACGTATTCAAAATTAAAATATTATTGTGATGATTGCTTATGAAAATCGATAAATTATAAGGGAAATATTAGGAAATTGGAAAATGGATGCATGTGGACAACCTGGAAATCAGATATCTTAACCGATTAAAAGCTTTTTCATCTGAAGTCTGTGAATTGACGAAGTGAGGAAATGAAATAGGTATTCTTACAGACTTGCTCATGAATCAGGCTTCATGGTGATTGCTTGCTAGGCCAAATCCATGGTGAATTCAACCCTTATACTGGGTCAGCAAGTGAAACCAGACGATTGTATATGGCCCTCTTACGGCGTCGGGAAGTAGTGTGGGGGAAAGGCTACTGATATGTTACAAAATGTACTGTCTACCATTTCAGTGCGCCTTTGCATGAAAAGCCTTTTATCAAAATGTTGGACGCATTGTGAAAACATAACAAGTTTTTTGTGATGTTAACATTCTGCATACTTGGTCTGTTCTGATGATTTTTTAAACCAATCCATCCTGAACCATCCATGCTCTCAAATTAAGACTGGCAGAAAGATACAGGGTTTGTCCGGAAAGTAATAGGACTGATTTTTTTCCGCAGCGATTGTACTTCGGAGCGTGCGCGCACCGACTGGATTCGATAGAGGGTGTTTCTAACTAACGAACGAGCGGCTGGTCGTTTGTCTCCGAGCACCTGGAGAATCAGGACAGACATTTTGCCCGACGTGTTTCTGTGAGTGGTGCAAGCCGAAAATACAGCATTCGATGGAGCAGAGGTACGCGATTAAATTCTGAGTGGAACTCGGTAAATCTGCGACAGAGACGTTTGATATGATCAAGCAGGCTTATCCAGATGTTGATTTAGCAAGAAGTGGTGTGTTTTGGTGGCACCAGGCCTTTTTGGAGGGCCGAGAAGACGTTGCTGATGAAGACCGTGCTGGAAGACCTGCGACTTCGACAAACACCGACAATGTGACTCGTGTGCGCAAAGTATCAAACTCTTACCGTCGAATAAGTATTCGTTTAATTACCCAGATGTTGAATTTATCAAAATCTGTGGTTCATGACATTGTGACAGAGCCTTTGAACATGCGCAAGGTGTGCACGAAGATGGTCCCAAAGTGCTCACCGACGACCAGAAATTGCGGCTCACATCGCCTTTCTTGTGAACAGCTACCTAACCAAGGCCGGCATCCCAACGCTTCTGCAGCCGCCCTACAGCCCTGATGTGGCCCCCCAGACATTATTTTGTCACCTTGCCTGAAAAGTCTGATGAAAGTCAAGCATTTTGAGACAACAGAGGGGATCCAAGCAGCTTGCACGTCGGCTCCCAAGGCTATTCCGGAGAATGCCTTCCGTGACGCCTTCAATGATTGGAAATCGCGCTGGCAGCGCTGCATAGACACAGAAGGAGCCAATTTTTAAAGTTGTTAAAGAATTGTAACGATTGGCTCAATAATTTTTTTTAAATCGACTCAGTCCTACTACTTTCCGGACATACCCTGTATATCAGCGGCACTGTGAGGGCGCATTCAAGGAGAGAGTTGGAACCATTTCCACTCTTCTCAGATAGGGTGTGCTTTCACTGAGCAGTTATATAAAATTTCGGATCCAGATCCGATGCCTTCCGCAACTTTGGATCCAATGTATCCAATGACGGGCAATTGCCATGGATATTTGGATGTGTGGCATCCCATCTACCATGCCTAATGTTAATCTAGCTATGAGATCATTAATACCCCATCCCTTTATACTTGAAATAATTTGATAAATAATGCAAGGCGAAGTGGTTATGAAAATTTTGTTAGAAATATAAAGGTGTGCCACTCAGAGAATTTGATCTTCATTTACTGCTATTGTTGTTCATAAAAAAATTTAATGCATGTTTTTCTTGGAAGTAAGTTCTTATAATATGCCATTTTTGCCCCTCCATCTTCATCTCTATGATTTTTTAAGCTGGCAATGATTTTTTGTGAGCTTTAATTACCTTCTAGCCCCTCTGCTACCTTTGCATTTCTATATTACGTATTTTAAGGTTTGTAATGTATTGAAGTATTTGTTTTTTTATAATAATGATCATTGTTTCAATTCAATGTTATGTGTATTTTTGTGATTTGTAAATTGAGTTTATGATTACCTCTGTGCATGAAAAAGTGCATTGAGGTGTTTTGTGGCGTAGATACTTGAGGTTAGTATGCAATATTTTGCTCATTTTCTCTTAGAAGCAGTGCCACTTCATTTGTGAAGAAATATATGGAGACCACCGTATAAAACTAATTGACACCTTGATATAAGTATAGCATCTAACCGAGGGATCGGTTTAAGTAGCTACCTTGATATCTGTCTAAATGCTGTTATGAAATAGTTCAACTTATATTTGAATTCATGACTGACTTTACTTATTTTTAATGTGAAATTCTTTTCTAGAGTCCCCAGCTCCTGAAAAAGCCTCAGCCTTGTTTGCAGCTCCTGAACCGAAGATTAGAGCATCACATTCAAGGAAAGGAAAGGAGGTGATGGATAAAGACGTTGAAAAATGTGATACCATGCTTGCTGATAAAATAATGTTGTGTTCAATTCCTAATGACGAACGGTTACATTCTAAATCTAGATATGCGTCTAAAATCAGAGGGGATAAAGCAACAAAGACTATTGCTGGGAAGAGAGGTGGTTGTGATAATGCAGGCTCCGTAACGTTTTTCAGGAGAACTGAGAATGAAAAGAATGGCCCCGAGGAAGTTCTACTGGAAAACAAAGATAGAAGTACTTTCATGTTCAAAAATCCTCGAAAGCTTGCAAGTTCAACGAAAAAGTCTTATCATTGCTTCAACTGCAGAGATGCGTTCCATACCAAATATGATCTCATTAAGCACCTCGAGATTCATTTCGGTTCTGGTAATTTGGATAATGATTCAAATTTGTCAATCGGAAAGGATGCGTCCCTTAAAACCTTTGTTTCTAGAAGAGAAACTAAAACATCTTGTCTGCCCATCTTCTCCAAAAGTTTAAATCAGCTGACGTGTAAAAGGCAAGGGGTGAGACAAAAAGGAAATGGGCTTCTTAAGGATAACCTCGGAGGAACAAGGAAGAAAAAAAATGTGAGGGAAATGAGGAGAAGCTTCCTGGAAGATGAGAAATCATGCACATGTAGTCCAGACACAGCAAAGAAGCCTTATGCCTGCAGTGAATGTGATGAGTCTTTCACTCAAAGGAGTAACCTCGTCTGTCACATTCGGACTCATACGAAGGAGAAACCTTATACCTGCGATGAATGTGAAAAGTCTTTCTCTCGAAAGAGTAACCTCGTCCGTCACATGCGGACTCATACGAAGGAGAAAAACTATTTGTGCAATGAATGTGATAAGTCTTTCTCTTATAAGAGTCAACTTGTCCGTCACATTCGGACTCATACGAAGGAGAAACCTTATTCTTGCAATGAATGTGATAAGTCTTTCTCTGAAAAGAATCACCTTCTCTGTCACATGCGGACTCTCACGAAGGAGAAACCTTACTGTTGCAATGAATGTGATAAGTCTTTCACTCAAAGGAACACCCTTGTCAGTCACATTCGGACTCATACGAAGGAGAAACCTTATACTTGCAATGAATGTGATAAGTCTTTTTCTGTAAAGAGTCAACTTGTCAGTCACATTCGGACTCATACGAAAGAGAAACCTTATCCTTGCTATGTATGTGATAAGTCTTTTACTCTAAGGAGCACTCTTGTCCGTCACATTCGGACTCATACGAAGGAGAAACCTTTTTCTTGCAATGAATGTGATAAGTCTTGCACTCAAAGAAGCACTCTTGTCCGTCACATTCGGACTCATATGAAGGAGAAACCTTATACTTGCAATGAATGTGAAAAGTCTTTCTCTGTAAAGAGTCAACTTGTCAGTCACATTCGGACTCATACGAAGGAGAAGCCTTATACCTGCGATGAATGTGAAAAGTTTTTCTCTCAAAAGAGTAACCTCGTCCGTCACATTCGGACTCATACGAAGGAGAAACCTTATACCTGCGATGAATGTGAAAAGTCTTTCTCTCAAAAGAGTAACCTCGCGTGTCACATTCGGACTCATACTAAGGAGAAACCTTATACCTGCGAAGAATGTGAAAAGTCTTTCTCTCAAAAGAGTAACCTCGTCTGTCACATGTGGACTCATATGAAGGAGAAACCTTATTCTTGCAATGAATGCGATAAGTCTTTCTCTCAAAAGATCACCCTTGTCCGTCACATTCGGACGCATACCAAGGAGAAACCTTATACTTGGAATGAATGGGATAAGTCTCTCTCTCACAAGAATACCCTTGTCTGTCACATGCGCACTCATACGAAGGAGAAACCCTATTTGTGCAATGAATGTGATAAGTCTTTCTCTTATATAAGTCAACTTGTCCGTCACATTCGGACTCATACGAAGGAGAAACCTTATTCTTGCAATGAATGTGATAAGTCTTTCTCTGAAAAGAATCACCTTCTCTGTCACAAGCGGACACACACGAAGGAGAAACCTTACTGTTGCAATGAATGTGATAAGTCTTTCACTCAAAGGAACAACCTTGTCAGTCACATTCGGACTCATACGAAGGAGAAACCTTATACTTGCAATGAATGTGATAAGTCTTTCTCTGTAAAGAGTCAACTTGTCAGTCACATTCGGACTCATACGAAGGAGAAACCTTATCCTTGCTATGGATGTGATAAGTCTTTTACTCAAAGGAGCACTCTTGTCCGTCACATTCGGACTCATACGAAGGAGAAACCTTTTTCTTGCAATGAATGTGATAAGTCTTTCACTCAAAGGATTACTCTTGTCCGTCACATTCGGACTCATACGAAAGAGAAACCTTTTTCATGTAACGAATGTGAAAAGTCTTTCTCTGTAAGGAGCAACCTTGTTCGTCACATCAGGATTCATACAAAGGAGAAACCTTACTCTTGCAATGAATGTGATGAGTATTTCTCAGGAAGAAACAGCCTTGGTTGTCACATGCGGATGCATACAAAGAAGAAACCTTATTCATGCAATGAATGTGGTGTCTTTCTCTCAAAACAGCCTCCGTGTACGTCACATTCTGTTTCAAACTAAGGAAAAACCTTATTCATGCAATGAATGAGAAAAGTCTTACACTACCAATGAAAATCTTGTCTTATTTACTTCCGTTGCATAACCTGTACAATCTCCTGGCGTTAGTGCAAACGCTGTCCAGTAAGTTGATAAGCTAGGACCTTTTTTCCCCTAAATTCTAGTTCGGTAATTTGCATTACCTAGTAGGTCCACACAACCCATGTATTTACTATAATCCCCAATAACACGAATAGTATTTTCTTTTATTAACATAGAGTAGTATGTGAAATAGTATTTTCTTTTTTCTGCTGAAACTATTCCCGGTGCCCAATGGAAGCAAAAAACTTGTATTTCTGTCAACAGGGACAATCTATTTATCATTCCATCGAACAATACTAAGACCTTCGGCTTTATAAAATGTTTGTTTTCATGTTCCTCTCGGTTTCACATGGATGATTTTATTATATTATATCAGGCACTCCTCTGTTTTATTTTCATTGATGGCTCCAGTTACAAATAATCCTTTTTCTTTCAAAACAATACATTATCTTCAAGATGAAAAGAAGTTATCGAAAAACATACGATGATTCAAGGGATCAGGGATAACCTTGACAAATTCTAGAATAACACTTGCTTCCAAGCCTAAATTTCGATGGAAGTAATTTTCTATTGCCAGGTTGAACCCTAAAATCGACTGAATAACAAAAGCACCAAAGTTAATAGCAAAATCTAAAAGGCTTGTTTTAAAGAACCTATATGCACTGTAGTGACCAAAGTAAGGTACCATGTGGTCATTATTTCAAAATATATGCGCAAATATTCCGAATTGTAATAATTTTTAATTCAAGCTGTCAAAAAGAGGTCATAATTTAGTAATCTGTCATTTTTGTCCAGACAGGAATTGTCTGAAAAGTGTAGATTATTTTTTATTAATCTAAATATGTTTTCTTTCATTCATTTCCGAACCAAATCAACGCCTTATCATCTTATTTCACCCAATATCTTGTTGTGGAAGTCAGTGATATCGCTGAATCGTGAAGTAAGGAAGGACTAATTCGGATTGAATGTACAAAGTTTTGTGTTACATTGCACCCGAAATGCTTTCATGTATTTCATAAATAGTCATTGTTTGTTGTAATTCATTCTGTTGTGATGAAAATGACAATTAAAAACTGGAAAATACGTTATCTTCTGTAAAAATATTCACTTCGACTCATTTCTTTCAAGCCGTAATGCATCTCTAATTTATATTGGATTAAGGTAAAATAATGCAGCATCTCATTGGAAATATAATATCTAAGAATTTTAATAATCAAATATGACGATATCTGTCAAATACGAGGCAAAAAAAGACGTAGGATTATATCTGACAGTAAAAACGGCATAATTCTACGAGACGGAAATATGTAGTGATGCGGGTTGCGTAAATGCCTATAGATACCGGATTCGGCCAACGTTGCGAAAACGCAACATTATTTTCAGGATCTGATTTTGGCTTAATGTTGACTGACTGACGAAATATAAGCTTTAATATCTATTAATCGAAGTTTCTACGTTCACATGGACGAATAAAAAACTTAATAAAGGGAATAGTTACTCTTAGGAAAAATTATTTATCTTGCTTAACAGGAGACTAGAAAATTGACACATTTTCACCATTTTTATAACTATCGAAATACTTATTAAATGTCATTATAATCTCACTAAAAATCAATTTAAAACTTATTTTTATCGAATAAAGCGAATTCAGCATGAATAAAATTCAAATGAAACATTTATTTTGCATTTCTCAATAATGTTGCGTTTTCGCAACGTTGGCCGTAAATGGGTTAATAATAATACACGAATGATGAAGAGAGTGTTGAACTGAGTGACTGGTCTGTTTTAATGGTTGATGTACCCACATTCCTTTCAATGATAACATCAGTATTAGGTTGTAATTTGAATGCCTGCACCACAATCACCATGCAATTTGTTCAAATGACAATAATATTTCCTCTTGAAAACATTGCTAGCCATGGTTAAGGCTCAAAATGATCGATGCAAGGAATTTCTTTCTAAGGTGAATTTCCGTATATTTACTGGTAACTGTGTTGCGTTTGTGCAACTTGCTTGCTGTGTATAATTACATTGTTTAGTTAATTGGTATTATAACACGCGTGGTTTTGCTTGTTGAGATATGCCAATTGAGATGATTTTATCATGGTCAAAATATTTCACGTAAAATTGTGGTCAATTTACATATTTTTATCGCAGGGAATGAAAAGCCCCGGTTTTCTAAGTCCGCAAAGGCTATCATCTATCATGAAGATATTTTGGAAGCAAAGTCATAAAAATTTAATCATAAAACTTGTCTGTCTTACATTTTGGTGTTACTCTTTCCAAAATATAAGTCAACTTCTTCAACAAAAAGATTGAAGAGAAAGGAATTTATTTGGCATTTAGTATTGTGTTTTACAATTAACAATTCTATTGCTCTGTTCACGTTGCTAATTTTAGTAACTACATTTAATATCTCATACTTTTTATCATACTCAAGTGTTATTTAGTATTTATAATTTTTTTTGAGTGAATTATGTAGATAAATTAATAATTCAACGCTGCATTAATAATTCTATTCACTTGTAGGGCAATTAGTCTATGCCCATGCAGTGTATGAAAGAAATTAGGTTGCTGTGGATTCTGTGTGATGAATGATGAGATTTCATGTTGACTCGATTTTAGTGAATTTGTGCCGTATGAATGAAAAATTGAAATAAAGACACGAAACGCCAAGGTAGCTCGGATCATCAGCTCCTGTAGACAATTATTTTGAAAAATTTTCCTGACAAAAAGCAAAATAATGGTTATATATACGATTTAGCAACAGCCTTGGGCTGATAGCCTTCTCCCATTTCAGTCCACATATAAACCGGGAGCACTCGGGTATTGGCTGGACCTTAACCATTTCTAAAATATTTCAGTGTCATTGCTGGTGATGAACCTTACGCCTTTTTGATTGGTGCTGTGTTGTTTGCGCTCCGAGTCATGTTTTCATCCACAGTACCTCCTAGAAATTTCATAGTGTTTTGCTTCGCCTGATTCTATATTTGCCATGGTAAATCAGGATTCATGTTGAGTGTTTAATTCTTCCTTGTGAACTGTATCACCTGATTTTTAAGGGTTAAATTGAAGCTTCCTGGTGGTAATCCAGTCTTCGACTTAGTCCAGGTGTTACGGGATGCAGTCCACATCCGTGATTTGTTTGAAGGACGTGCGGCAATGGAGAAGTATTCAGTGTGGAGGATGAATGTTCATCCGAGTGAATAGGTCACAATTAAAGACGTTTGGATTACATATCCGCAGATGTGGATTGGGGACTGAATTTATCGTTGTGGAGCATTGCATGTGATAGGGTGAACGTAGAAACGTAAATGGCTTACGGGGAAGAATGGCGTTCGATCTGAAGGTTAACATTGGGTGATTCTGATGAAATGAATCGGAATAGGAGAGTTTTTCACAAATGAATCCCTTTTAACAGACTCATGTCATATCGTTTGGAGTGGTGCAGAAACACCCCAGTCATATAATTCCTGATATTGAAGACATACTGCGTTTGTTCCATGGCCCGGGTTATTTGGTGTACCATGGATTGGCCGGCTCTGATGCTTGCATTCCCATACAAAAACAACCTGTGCTGTGACGGCACTAAATCTGCACCATTACTGGATTAACTGCAAAGTGTGTCCAACAAAATATTTGCTTTTCCATGGCTTGTTAACTGAGGAGTTTCGACCCCATGTTTATTGGATGTATTTTATTTTTTCCTCAATTTTGCATGTGCTACATTGTGATACTATATTACGTCAAGTGGATGTCTGTATTCACCGCTTTGCAAATATCTTACTGTCGGCGTCAAAATGATGTGCCGCTGTAATTTGTAAATTTATATCTGGACCTTTGTGCATGCAATTATAATGAATGAAACGTCATTTTAAAGGAAATTTTATTCTAAATCCCGATTTATTTTTTATGAAAATTTCAAAATTCAAGACACGCGACTGCAAGTTTTGTTGTAATATAACGAAAATGTTTATACACTATTTAGTCCTATATTACTTATTTTGCATTTTGTTTTCATACTAGCTGACCCGGCGAACTTCGTACCGCCTAACAATCAATGAACTTGCTCATACAAAAAAATCTGTGCTGTGGCTGTACGAAAGTTGCACTGTAACTGTGCTAAAAGGGCTGTACTGTGACTCTACTTAAACTGAACTTGAATTGAAACATCCCAGTACAGTTATAGCACGGTCAGAGTGCAGTTGTCATAGCACAGTCACAGTGGAGTTGTCTTAGCACAGTCATAGTGCAGTTGCCATAGCACAGCCACAGTGCAGCTGCCATAGCTGAGTCACAGTGCAGTTGCCATAGCACAGTTTTTACTGTAATACTCTTTCCATGAATGAATAATTGAAAGCCTTGATATGGCTATTGCATTCCCTGTATATCTTATTGAAAACAAGAAGCAGAATTAAATCAAGATAGGCCAATTAGTAGAGATATATAGTTCCCATTTTAGGTGTTGGAAGAATGGTTGCCTGATTCCATCAGAAAACCGCTAAGAGATAACAGTGGCCAAAACGACTAAACTCATTCGAATATTGACTAGTCGAAGGAAAGATAAACCATATTCCTAACAGACACTCACTGAATTTGTTACGTTCCATTTCCTTAATATGAACAAAGTTTATGGTACTAAAAATATTGTTATCGAAGCACTTAATTTCTATGAGAAAAATTGACAAATCCTATTCTGCACATCAACGGGCACTCAACATAAAAACCACCAACATTTACTTCGGTGCTATTTGTCTAGTTGCCACAAATATGCCCACCTCGATATTTTTTGTTGATGAAGTTTCAGTACTAACGCCGTGGAGCACAATAAATGACAATAAGATATGAAAATAAAAGAAGTTTATTAAATACGAATATACTCATGATTATAAACATAAAAATGAAAGTCTTGTTAAGGCATGGCCGCTCAATTCATTTGCCTTTTTGGCTTCCTTTCTGAAATTAAAAGGAAAACACATTACATACTGATATCTAATAAAGTGTTACGTCAAAATTTGACTGTTTGAGTTTGTTTGGATTTAATATTAGAGAAGTTGAGTACTTACTCCCACCAGCAGAGTATAAATAAAGATATCTTTTTTTAACTCTCTCGGGCTTCAAAAGGAGTAGATTGCGAGTCGTCGGAATCAATCGTGGAAAGTTGATTCATCGCGAACCACACGGATTTCAGCAAAATCGACGATATCACTTCACCCGCAAGAAAAGTTCCCGGCTAAGTAGCTAATTTTGATGTAATTGAAGTAAAGTTCACTTCTTCACGTTCTTAGCGTCGATCTTACATCAACGCATCCATCGTACTGCGTGGAATTCATAGGATGGGAGCAGGTAAACAAGTTATGTTACCACCAGTTCAACACCAATGCTGTCTAACAAAGATGGCCGAGTATCGGCGGAAGTTGTTCTTTTGACCATACTTTACCAAAATAATAAGCAAGCTGGAGCTAGGCATTGCCGCGGTAATGTCAACATAATTTTTTATTTAATTTACGCATTCATTTTCTTATGGAAATGATAGTTGATCGTAATATGAAATAATATAGGAAATACTTTCTCCCGTCAATGACTAGTTTAAGTCCAGCCCTGTCAGAGTGCAGTTTGAGCCATGGTTCAGTTCCAGTCATGTTACCCAGCCCAGTCACAGTCCACTTTTAGCCACAGTACACTTCCAGTCATGTTTTATAGCCCTGTCACAGTCCAGTTTGAGCTACAGTACAGTTCCAGTCCAGTTACCCAGCCCAGTCACAGTCCAGTTTGAGCCATAGTACAGCTCCAGTCATGCTACCCAGCCCAGTCGCAGTGCAGTCTGAGCTCTAGCACAGTTCAAGCACAGTGATCCAGCACTGTTACAGTACAGTTCTTCTCAAATTCTTGCCGCCATAGTACAGTCTAGTACAGAAAAGTGTACTGTGACTGTGCCAAACACAGAGTTTAGTCCAGTTACAGTGCAGATTTAGTGCAGTCACAGCACAGATTTTTTTGTATGGGTAGTGTTTAGTTACACCATTTATAAATCAAGAACGGCTGTATCGTTTTTAAAAATGTTTAATCTATATATATAAGAAAGTCGAAAATCGTCTTAGTTAGAACACTTATAACTCAAGAACGGCTGCACCGATTTTAATCATACTAGGTTCTTTGGATTCGTCTTAGCCCCGGATAACATATAGGACATTTAAAAAGGATAATTCCGCAAAAAATCATCTCTTTCTTAGTTATAAGTTTTTAGGAGTTAGTAACGCAACAACAATTGATAAGTCGGTCAAAACTACAAATTAAATTATTTTTTTTTGTTTTTACCAATTAATTACTGAACTTCGTAGCAATATAACACTTTGATTACTAAGTTAATTCAAAATATTGAAATTGATTTAAAAAAAATTAATTCGAGCTAATGGTAAGCCCAGCTCGAGCTGACTCTTCACAACCGTGTTGGTAAACAAATCTCCAAGCAATGGAGAACTTGCAAGGATTTTGTACAGGCAATTTAACTCATGCATCGTATATAACATCAAAAATCTTTAATATGTATACTTCTCTTTAACCCTTTCAGTACCAGAGGTACATATATGTACCACTCGGTATTTTTCCCGTGAACCCAAGCCCTTCATTTATACATCAAATTGGATTTCAGGGATACATTCTTGATACTTATTACTAGCCGCCCGGTTAAAATTCTCACCAAAAGAGTGCGCTACGTGAAAAAAATTACAAAAACTTATCGAACCTATTTTAAAAATTTTGGCCCACATGCACTTTATTTTCAAAATATTATGGTGGATACAGTATTGGAAAATATGTGCTTTACTTTTGACATATTATTCATTATGCAATAATCTTTATTTTTAATAATAAATCCAACCAAAGAAATCCTCCTGAAGAAACGTACATCAGTATGATTCAAATGGACAGAATTGTACCGCTGGGACACTGCGGTCGTCAACCATTAGAAATTGTGTGTTGTCATGTTCTCCTGGCGATACGGAACTTCCAGTTGACTTGTTTGATATTTTGGAATAAACATGTTAATCTACAGCCACCTATGTTATTCTTTGTTATTAATTTTGAGAGTACAAATGCCCATTTAAAATTATATTATTTATGTATAATATTTCCTCTTATAATTCCGTAAGAGCGTTATTTTATTTGATACCTTCGTTAGAAGAAAAAGAAAATGAGTGCATAGCTTTAGATAATGATGAATTAGAGACTCCTGAGGCATCACAATATTCCGCAATTCAGGATCTGGATGAGGAAACTATTCAAAATGCACCTTATGACGAGGAACCAGATGGGATGCCCTTTCAATGTACTGAAAGTATCCGAGGTTGGAAAAATCTAAACAGCAGGATATTTATACGCTGTGCAAAAAAGGGCATGCATTGAAACTGAAACGAGAGGAGCTTATTTCCTCATGGGCTATCACCAACTACCGAGTATAAAACATTTTTGGTCTACTCAGCCTGATCTGGGCGTCTCTGTTGTAAAACGGACAATGTCAAGAATCAGATTTCAAGAAAATTTTGAGATATTTACACATAAATGACTATTCAAAGATAACACTACAATGTAAAGATAAATGCTTCAAATTACGCCTCCTTACAGACTCACTCAATGCTACATTTTGTTCAATTTATAGAGGGACGAGAGAGTGGAGTGTGGATGAAAGTATGGACCTTTTCAAAGGTCGCATTTCAATGAAACAGTACAACCCTAAGAAACCAATCAAAGGGGATACAAAATATGGGCAATCAGTGATATGATTGGATACACAAAAACTTTAGGATACATCAAGGGAAAGATGAGGAATATGAAAAACAATTTAATAACTATGGCCTAGGAGAATGCGTTGTTCCTTATCTCACACAAAATATTTGGGGAAAAAGATATGCATAAATTTTTTCATACATCGCTCCATCTTCTTGAACAGCTTACGTCGGAAAAGACATTAGCATGTGGAACTGTGAGAGTCCACAGAAAAGGCTTACCTTGCCTAAAGGGAGACGAAGAGTTAAAAAAAGGGGGAATTTGATTTTTCACACACTACCAAAGGTTTAGGAGTGTATAAGTCTAAGGACACTAAATGTGTGCTGTTAGCTTCTAATTAGCATGGTTCATGGCGTTCTTAGCCGTGTATATAGTGTTCTCACTGTGCTGTATACTGGTATCTTAATGCCACAAGATATTGTTTTCAACATTACCATACCTAACTACAGCTAATAATTGTAAATTTTACTCAACTTTATATTAGACTTTTACAAAAAAACAGAAAATTATTGTTTATCACTATAATTTATGATGAAGGAAAAATTGCTAAAATCATAAAAGTGAGTTCCATGTAGACTTATAAGTAAAAAACTCTTAAAATAAAGAGTTTAATAAAGAAAAATCACTGGTTTATCTTTTTTTGGGAATATTAGACGAGAGAGAAAAAATTGCTCCAAAGTCCCAGCGGTACATTTCTGTCCATTATTTAAAAAATTGTGTAAAAAAGTATGTGAATAAATAAAATGAGATCCTTGAATACTATCGGTGTTACGAAGTGTAAGAAGTCACATATAACGAATTTCAGCGAAATAACTTGAAATTAAAGATAGGTGGGACTGAAAGGGTTAACCTGAGTGAAGCATATTAACTGAACAATAGCGCCCTGAAAATAATGAAATCGTTTTACGGCATAAATGACGCGTGACGTCATATATGCCGTTCCGTGGCATGGTAACCAGGCATAACAAAGTGTTTATCATTTCGAGACGCTGGAAAGTGGATTTACCTTGAGATATACATCTCCTGCGCTGTAGTACAAGTTTAAAGAAGTACGCTATCTGTTTTTATTTTACACTTAAGAGAATTATCGGCATGGAAGCTGGATATATTCGTGCGGAATCTGGAAATCTGCCCAAAGTCGATTCTCCCATAATGATGGAGTACTTAATGATCTGTGACAAGTAAACATCAGCTGAAATACGAAATATAAAGGCATTGCGGTAAGTATTTTATGTTATTTACAAGGTAAATGAATACATAAATTGTTTTCGTGAGAATTCTGTTGCAGTAGGTCGTCATTATTAGCAAAGTTGTGATAATACATGTGACCTTTTCGCAATGTTTACATTATGAATCTCAGTTTCAGATCTATGAGAAAAGAATACATTGAGAGGGCGACTTTACGTGTGCCATTACAAAGATCTAATAATTTATGCCGGGTGAAGTGTTTTTCTGGAACGTAAAGTTACGGCCAAAAATTATAATGCCACCATGGTGTTCGACGAAGCGTCGAAGACGATTTTGAGCATTGCCTGTCACGATTGCACAGCGTCGTCGGGTAATTATAATGCTTCGGCGTAATGATCCATTAGTACTAGTTATTAACTAATTCATGCATATCTTTATTAGTAGCTGCGACCACAGTTAATGGCTTTATAAGTACCCTTATGTTATGATATTTATTTGTAATGGTTTCAAGTAACTCTTAAATTTATTGTAATTTCATCAAAGTTTAGACGTATATCGACGTTTTTATAGGCGAAATATGCAAGTAGAATCGATGGTAATATGTAAAATAACAATTTGTAAAAAATAAAATGTGAATTATTTTTCTGGAAGATGACTAATGATGCAATGTTTACCACTTCATGTTTTAAGGGGGGTGCAAGCATGCCTTCTTTGGCTTTCCTAGTGTGGCTCCACAACAAGAGCTTAGAGCCTTCCCCAACTGAAGTTGAGTGCTATTGGCGCAAACCACCTTTGTGTGGTGTGAGAAACCAACTCCTTATGGCCACTGATCTATGAAATTTGAAGCCTGTGGACCCAATTCTTGGAATTGGTGATTTCAAGGACCGGGTATAAATGGACTGCAGGGAAAATAACGATCAATGTGTTCTGTTGGCTTACAACTCTCCCTCTCACTCCCTTGAGCAGTTGGACTTATTTTATTTGGGCATTTTATTTAAAACTCAAAATTTGACCCATAAGTTCTATGAGGATTTAGCAGACAGGTTTTCGGAGTTACTACCGCGTAGATTCATCTCTGCAGACGACAGTTTCACCGGCATTACAGCAGGCTTCTTCAGGTCAATGAAGTGGAGATCCGTGGTATCGCCCGTCTCTTAAACACCCCGTCGGAGGCCGGTGCAAGAAGCCTGCTGCAATGCCGGCGAAACAGTCGTCTGCAGAGATGAATCTACGCGGTAGTAACTCCGAAAACCTGTCTGCTGAATCCTCACCACACCGCGAAAGCCTGCACAATGAGCTCTAAGAGGACTTCATTCAATTTGCTAAGTCAAAAATGACCCTGCCCCTTTGTTTACAAGCATCATCATTGACTGTTGGGCAGGCATCATGTCACCTGTGGCATAAGTTGAGGTATGCACGAGTGGGTGCCTCAATGATTTATACAGAGGCTAACTCTAAGATGGATGGTGGTGGTGTCCTGGCAGAGCAGCTGTTGGGTGCTCGACCCTTTAAAATCACAGGGCCAATGAAGAGGGGGAAAGACCTAGAAGGTGATGTCATTAAGTCATTAAGACGAGAGTTGATTGTTAATTTTGAAAATACAGGATTTTTATTGAAAGCTGAACTCCCTGAATTTGTGGTATCGCCTAATTAGTTCTGAATATGTGGTAAAGGTGAAGTGTCCCACATCTGAAACATGCAAGAATTATATTAGCAAATGTGGGAAAGTGGGCGGTAGATGCCATGCACAACTGCAACTCCAAATGTTGCTTTATGGGAATGAAAAAGGAATATTGTGCGTAGCTGACCCTAAGTACGAAGTCATTTCCAAAATTGAAATTAAAATTATCAATTATGATACAAATTTAGCGAAGACACTGGTTGACTGGGCCAGAGAACTCTGGAGAAAAAATATATTCCCACTGTTAATTAAAGCCCTTTGATTTCAATAAAATGTTTTAATGGATTTTACTTTACAGTTTCTTTCAAAACCTTAATCCATATAAATTTCACCAGAAGTCAACTGTCTATGTTAACAACCTATCTCTGTATTCCATAATTGGAATGATTGGATTCTGGATGGAAAAATGTAAGTAATGTGAATATGAAAATATGAGTTACCTGAGAAAATATGAGGTGCTTCTAAAGTTATGGTAAAATACTGATTTCAGAAGTTTGTAGAATGATTTTAATGCTTTTATTTACAAGTATTGCTATAATAATAGACAAGCTCTCACTGACTCATTAAAGTTCAATAACTAATCACACTTCTTAATTATCTTATTTTCTAAATTTATCAATCCTGCAGCTATTTTATTGACATAAATTTTACGCAATTTTTCTGACAATTTGCCATTTAAGTTACATTTAATAACCATATAAGGCTCCCCTGCCCTCCCCAAAACTCCGCCCGTGCACCTTTTCCCCGTTAGTGCCGCCCAGAGTCCCGGAGGAAGCGGCCGGAACGGCGGCCCCCGCTGCAGTACTACCTCGGAGTACTCGGAACGGCATATATGACGTCAGACCCTTGGAAACAACCACGCCCCCTTTCGAACGCCGTTTTTCGCGCCATTGGATTTTCGACAACTTTGAGAATTTTTATCTCGGGAACGAAGCGTTACCTAGCCCTCGGGTTTTTTGCGTTGTGCAAGATTCAACGTCCTCTATCTCCTCTATTTTTTTCAAAAAATGTGCAAGTTCTCCATTGTTGACAAATGGTAATGTCCGTGTTCCTGTCGAGGAACTTTGCAAATTAGTTTAATCAGAAGGTGAGCTCATCAACAAAGAGTTCAAGAATATGACTGATCACCACAAAAATCAAATGGTTGTTTGAGCGAACAATTTTGACGGCCTAGAATGAAGATGTGAAAGACTCAAACGAGGTATATAAGGATCAGATAGTTGGTACTCAGCATGAATTAGAATATTTTAACTGTAACAAACGAAGACGAAATCACCAACTATCTATCTGAATATTTTAAGTCCTTGGACGTACCTGGCTTCCCAAGGCACGATTTATAACTAAATCGGCTCTGTGTTCATGATCTTTCGAAACCTAAACCAACCATAACTATCCAACCCCTGATAAAAATAAACTCCTCCATTAAGGAGAGGTTTACCCTCCATTGAGGGTACAGGAAGGAGAGGTGTACCCTTCCTGTACCCTTCAGCAAGGGTACACGAAGGGTATTTTAGAACATTGGTGGGTACGCCCTCTCCTTCCTGGAGGGTACGGGAAGGGTTTGGCCAGCCTCGATGAAGGGTACAGGAAGGATAAGTGTATCTTCCTGTATCCTTCAGCAAGGGTACAGGAAGGATAGGTGTACCCTTCCTGTACCCTTCAGCAAGGGTACACGAAGGGTATTTTAGAACATTGGTGGGTACGCCCTCTCCTTCCTGGAGTGTACAGGAAGGGTTTGGCCAGCCTCAATGAAGGGTACAGGAAGGGTAGGATAAAATAAAAACTAAAATCCATAAATTAACATAAAAATTTAAAAAATCGCTAATAAACTAAATTAAACGAATGGGGATGAGTTGCAACAGTGATTTCTAAAGTTATAGGGCATAAAAAAATTTAGCCTCCACGTGGGCTTGAATCCAGGACCTACGTATTACAGGATCACGAACTAGAGATTTAACAACCTCGGCTATCGAGGTACTTGACAGGAGTTGTTTCTCAACGGAACTTATGCCACAAAATCTTAAGATGAGAATCGCACCCGGGCCTATGTGGAAGAAAGCTGTGACTTTTTTCTACCACACCTATTTCGTTTCAGAAAATAAGATCGGCATTCAAATACTGAACATCACTCTAGCCATGTCTCATTGTCAGCCACACAAATAGGTTACATCCTAAAACGTGAATGGAAGAACTTCTAAATGAGCTTTTTTCACACAATTACAGAAACGATTGTGTACAGTGGCGTAGTCAGGAATTTCGTTTGGGGGGGTCCAAAACCAGGTGGGAAAAGTTTTGAAAAACAGGATAGTAAGTATTGGAATTCAACTTATTCAAACACTTTTGATAATCGAAAAAACTTCAATAGTCAAAGAAATATTTTTTAAATTCATTATTTTTCAATATTTTGATTTCTATTATGAAGGAAAATGATTGTGTTTTCATACTTCGGGGGGGCGGAGGGTCCGAACCCTCCCGACCCCACCCCTGGCTACGCCACTGAATATGTATATTATTGTTTTCCTTAAGGAAATTTTAAAGATTAGTTGTATAGCCCGTCTCTCTTTGCTTTCAAAGACTTCTTACATTCTTGTACGGAACTCAATACTCTTTAGCAGGTGAAAGTAGCTAAGGAGACTCTTTCAGGATATGTTTTCTTCAGTTATAAATGCTAAGTCCCAAGGAAGGGTAAACGAAGGATTTTTCTCTCCTTCCCTTACCCTTAATGGTGGGTAGAGGAAGGGTACATGGATGGTAAGGGAAGGAGTTCCAGGGAAGGGTACACGAAGGATTTTTCTCTCCTTCCCTTACCCTTAATGGTGGGTAGAGGAAGGGTTGACGGATGGTAAGGGAAGGAGTTCCAAGGAAGGGTACACGAAGGATTTTTCTCTCCTTCCCTTACCCTTAATGGTGGGTAGAGGAAGGGTTGACGGATGGTAAGGGAAGGAGTTCCAAGGAAGGGTACACGAAGGATTTTTCTCTCCTTCCCTTACCCTTAATGGTGGGTAGAGGAAGGGTACACGGATGGTAAGGGAAGGAGTTCCAAGGAAGGGTACACGAAGGATTTTTCTCTCCTTCCCTTACCCTTAATGGTGGGTAGAGGAAGGGTTGACGGATGGTAAGGGAAGGAGTTCCAAGGAAGGGTACACGAAGGATTTTTCTCTCCTTCCCTTACCCTTAATGGTGGGTAGAGGAAGGGTACAGGGATGGTAAGGGAAGGAGTTCCAAGGAAGGGTACACGAAGGATTTTTCTATCCTTCCCTTACCCTTAATGGTGGGTAGAGGAAGGGTTGACCAAGGGTAACTACCCACCATGAAGGATGCCACCCTTCCTGTACCCTTCCTGTACCCACCATGGTGGAGTTTATTTTTGTCAGGGACGGAACGCGTTTGGTGATTAAAAAATTGACAATGAATGTGATTCACGCGTCTTCACTCAAAGGAAAATTCAAAGATGAGGAAGTTCCCATTCCGCAGATTCCATTATCCAAACTTATGTGCCCGTTTGAGCTTAAACGTATTCAATTTCCGAATTGTGTTGTATTCGTGATAACGATTAACAAATCGCATGACCAAGCTTTCAGTTTTTGTGATGTTTGTGCTCATTTGCTACTGAAAACCCATGATTTTCTCATCGTCAATTAAACGTGGTACGTTTACGAGTCGGAAAACCATCCGCTGTATTTCTTCCTTCGTTTCAAAGGTGCAGCTAGGATAGGGAGGTTTTAAGCGCAGGTAATACTACGGGTCTGTAGGGAATAGAAAACTCGCTAAGGTACTACTCGAGACGTGTGGGGGCCCTCCCTCAGTCATTTTTTAAGATAAATGGTTCAAAATAGTTGGTTTTGCGTGTGTGTGAATAGTTAAATATGTTTTGTTTGTTACTCATCTGTTCTCCTAACATTAGTAACATAAGTTTTTATTAAAAAAATTCCCTGAGCTCTTGGAGGGGTTTTATCCCCCAAAAAAACCCTCGCTCTGTCACTGCTTCGCTTCGCTATTTTTTAGCTTCATCCGCTTTACGTTGCGCCTGATAACAAAACAAAAATTGTTGTTTATCAGAAGGTGCTTGACGCAAGACATTAAACCCGAATGTGTAGGGCACACCGTGGTGCGTTTACGCATGCAGCACGTTAACGCAGTGCATTTTTTCCAAACAGAGATACTATGACTGGCAGGCCTAAAGTCACTTGATACGAATGGTGCTTCACAGAGGCATTTCTTACACTATTTTGAGCATCAGTCAAGCGTTGGTTTAGCGTTGCGTTAACCTGCCCCGTGAACAAGCCAAATTTACGCAACAAACTTGGAACTATCCGATTATACTTTACCATGTTAAATCTCAGATAATTCATTTCACATAGTGCAGCATCAAAAAGAAATCCAAAATACTAAGAATATGGCAAGAAAAGACGAGGGGTCAAAATGACCCCCTCCGCGGTTCTAGGTACACGAAAAAATCCGCGGTTCTAGTGTTAAACGGATTTCTACCGTTGATTACATCAAATATAGTAAATATGAAATAAAACGGCTTTAAGTCCCGAAGTTTGTTATTTTTAACGCTAAAATGTATCTTAAATATTGCCTACGGACAAAATAAGATGAAAAACTCATTTCAAAGAATAAAAATTTGTAGTATGCAGCAACATATATCGTAGAACGAACTATTGGCAATGTAACCACTTTGCATCGGATTCCTGCTCTGACGATGGTCATAAATGAGTGGGAGGATTGGGCTTAATCGCAGAGGAGTTGCCTTAAGGACTCGATAACCTGGGTCTCAGGCTGGGCCTAAATATATCCCACAATTAAGGCACGTTGGACAAAGCCGTCGTCCGTGTTGAAAAATCAGCGACAGCTATACCCGACGTCTGGTGCTCTTCGTTGGAATCTGCCCGTCGGCTCCACACCGGGTTTGGCGTGAATAGGAAAAAATACTAATCTTTAATTCGGTTCCGTCATCATTTCGTTCGTTATGCTTCGTGTTATCAGAAACAGAGTTGAAGGTAAAGGTGCTTCATAAGCTTTTCTTTCGCTCGTAAATTCAGGTATTAAAAGTTATTTCCCAATTAAAATGAAGAAAAGGCCGTGAACCGAGATGGTGAAACGCGAAATTCAAAAAAATGTTTTAGGCGATACAGAGCATACTATGCAAAGATGAAAGTAAATACATACCGGTTTATCTTCCATTGATCACGAGGGAATAGTAATAAACATAAGATGTGTAAAGAAAAATTTAGGAAAACTGTCGTTATCATACATTTAAGGTGCTAATGTTTTCATAAATTAAACTTAAATATTCAAACAAGAAGTATATTTCGTAATGGACATACATAGATCTTTAGCTCACGTATGAGAAGACCACTTACCTGTCAGACCATCGTAACTCCGCCATAGAAATAAATTTTGGATCCGCCATTGATCAATCAACTTTTCAGCTAACGGTTACTCACCTGAATACGAGCCATCGGAAACAAAAGGCTTCTGAGAAGCGTTTTGCAGGAAATTTTTATTTTATTAACTTAACCAAAGAAACTGTAAATTCTTACGTGTAAAGGATATACAGAAATTAAGTAGAGTAATATAGTTTACGCAGCTGTTACTTTTCTACTTGGCAGAGCTGAAATTTCAACTATCAATGCACTACGATTAGCAATAGTCTTGAATTGTAAGAATAAACGCGAAATATCGTATAGCATGCAAATACATATAAATAAATGTATCTCTCGTTCCCAGCGATGAGTGTAGATAGACACTCATCGCTGGGATAAAAGCCTTTTCAATTACTCCCAACAGAACAACAAAAATTACACTATAACAATTAGCGTCTAAGGGCGCTATTTTAGATATGTACTAGGGTCTCTTCAAGTTCACACTAAGAATAGGGCGATCGCGATCGATTCATACAAAGTGAATTAAAGACACGATTAATTAGTGATTCAAATAACCCATTATTCATTACGAAAAACCAGTGGGTCATCAATAACTCAGGCTTCCGGTTTAATCAAATCAATATTACATCAAACGGTTATACAATGATGGTTAACTCCTGGGCTTGCTGATAAATTACAATATATCAGTACCAAAAATCGGAGGTATATTCTTGAGAGAATATGCTTTGGAAACGGGGATTTAATGAAAATAAAATAATAATATGCCTAAAAACGCATTTTACATCATTTTTACTTTTTGAATTTAACTTGAAGCAGACGCATTTAGTATATGTCAAATCCAGGCAAGAAATTTAAATGTTTTTTTTTCTCTCTGAGGCTTTGGGGGGGATACATTCCCTCATCCAAAGAGTTACGCCACTGCCAAAAAGATTGAAGCTGAAAATGATTGAGTGACTTGCAAGTTAAGAAGCAGCAGTTACATAAAATACTTGAAAATTATAAATACTTGATGATTCTTTAATGATACGATTTCAGGGAAACATATTGTTAAGAAATTCGTCGGTGAGTTAGGAAATGCGACTTTATTTCCGTCATATGCTATAACAGGTCAATAGCTATTTCTGATGTCACAACTTCACCATTTAACTAGTAGTTGATGCAGTGTACGAAGTAGAAATATACTGTCATGGAGAACTCCAAAAAAAAATGGATGGCCAGTTGAAAAATGAGGGTCTGACGTAATGATGAAATTGAATTTCAATGAGGATTAAAAAGCGATTCTCTAACACTTGATGAGAGGGCTGTGCTTCCCTTCCGCCTCCAGATTCCTATGGAAAAGGCGTAAGCTTTATTTTCGTCTCCATGACAGAATACAATATCTCTCCTCGTTGTTGAGGTAATAAGTAACTAAATAGAGAATTAACAAGAATTTGGTCAAATTTGAAAATGGTCTCGACATATTATGTGGACTACATTCCAAAAATGAAGTTTTCGAAGCGAAGATTTTGTTGACACCCCAAATGGTGTAGTTTCCTTCATCGGAGAAAAAAAGGCAACGATTACGATTAGTTACTCAACATTAGTGATTCATATTATGCAAATTATTTGGTTTTAGAAACCCAGTTTAGACGAATTGCAATGGTCATTTTAACCGCATTTGAAAACGGCCAGATTGGCGCCCATGCGATGCCACTCCACGTGACGTCAAAGGGACCTAGTTTCTATACAAAAAGATAGCAGTTTTACATCGTATGAGATTCCAAATGCATGCGTGAGGCACAGAGCTCAGGGAAACATCTCTTAATAATCACCTATTAAAACTGCCTACGGTCGGAAAGTTTCCTTCGATTGATAAGGTGTTAATAGTACTTATTTAAGCCAAGCGCTACCTGCTAGCAATCCGCATCGCAGTGGCGTACATACTATCGCTCCAAGGTCACCTCACATGGCGGTGGCGGGAACCTGAATGACGACATACGGGCTCTTCCCAGCATTCATACTCAGTTGTCGCGTTTTCGCGGGCTTGGAAATTTTCACTTTTCAAAAAATCGCGAAAAATAGATGTAGTCATTTAAAAATATGAAAGCGTGAAATACGTACTCCATCTTTCCATTTAGGCAGTAAAAATATTATAGGAAATAATTAATTAGGCAAAAGTCAATGGCAACACTGCATTAAAGAGAAAATTAACACTTAAGCTGAGGGAGTTCTTGATTTTAGTTACCAGCCTGAGCGGAAGAAAAGCAAGAAATATTCTTTCCTCTAGCTGGGCGTCTTCAAATCCACAGCCGATTGCCTCGCAAGGAGTGGACTCATATAATCCGGGGAAACCCTTTTTCCTTTCTTATCAACAGATGGGCCTGCATTTGGGCATTTTTCAAAGGCCATTTACAGCGTGGATCGGCAAGAAAACAATACGAAATTAACTGCAGGACAGGAAATGCAAAGTGGAAAATAACGCCAAAAGTGACGAAATCTTAAAATGTCACTTTTTGCGAAAAAGGAAGGGAAAATGTAAATAATTTCCGCATTCGTTATCACGTAAAAATTATGTAATTTTAATAATGCAATACCTATATTGAGACTTTTTCATTTTTTTAACCAATGGCATGGAAAATAACCGAAAGACCTTCCTTTTCGGACTTCTTGCAGGCATATTAACGTCGTGGAGCAAGAAAGAAATAATACGAAATGGGCAGTGCGATAGGATATGCCGTGAAGCACCCATTGCAGTGAGGATGGCCGGAGGGGCTTAAGCCGCATCAGCGATCCCTGCAGTGAGGAAAAGTCACTTAGGCTCTTCCCGGGAGGCAATAAAAAGTATGGGAAACTGAGGTATATAGTCCAGCAATTGTCAAACTTCTAAAATATTTTTTCCTGCAGTCTGAGGCTCAAGCGTTGCGACAATATTGCCATGGTCTTCTGTCGATTTTTGAGGGGGGTGATTGAATGGCTCTTGGTCGTATCTTGTCTCGTTCACCGTAAACATCGGTGTGAGTGAGTGCATTAGTCAGTGAAACTTCGGAATTCCGTCTTAATGTATACTGACTTTGTGATAAGGATTCTTTTCCAGGTGAACTCACTTTTTATTACATGTTCTTCTAAATGCTCGATGTTCGCGTGAGCGTTGGAGACTATAAAGTCATGCCAAGTCATTCATTTCATTCTAAACCATCACAAGTCATAACCTATTTTTATTATCACTAGAGGAACACTTGTAGAACTGGCCTACTATCCGAGGTGAAATCCGAGGTACAAGTACTTGAAATACAATCCGTTTTACAACGGAAAAGAGATATTTCATTGACGCTAAATCATTTTGAAGTTCACAATAGGCAGCAAATTCAATATTTCCTTGGTGAAATTTCATTTTGGGATCAGAACGGGAATCCTATTCATTGTTTTGAAAGTAATATGATTTTTTGTCATTGTAACCATCCGTGAATATAGAACGGAAGAGTATCTGGTAAAATATGGCGAAATCATCCGCATGAGACCGAGAGGAAAATGAAAATAAGCATTTGATGAAGCTGTAAGCCTCAGTATTCTTCGATGGTATGATAACTCCGTCGTCATTGTAGACAGCAAGACAAGTTCTGCGCTTCTATTGGTCGCAGGGAAATGTTTAAGTAAAAAAAATGAAATAATTTCCACAGCCTCGTGTTAATGAAGGGTATAGTAAATGACTACACGAAATGCGAATGCAAATTACCGCGCTGGAATACAAGGGAAAAAAGGCCTAGTTAATCCACTTACTGAACAGCGTTTGCACTCACATCTGGAAGTAGTACACGTTTTGCAACGTTAGTAAATGACACTGGTAGACTTCAAGTCATATCTACCCGGGACGAATCTAAAAAGTTGAGTGTAGGAGTCAGTGAATGACGTACCCCTATACAATTTTCGTCCATAAACAGATTGTCCATATAATTCTTCGCGGATTCGTGAAGTTAGAAATGACTAATGGGAAAATTAATGTCGATTAAAAAATGTGAAATGCATTGTCTTCTGTGAAAATATTCGCTTTGACTCATTTCTTTTAAGAGAGTGTCACTGCAAACCATTTTTAGCGCACTGAAATTTTAGAATTTCATTTTAACTTTATAACTCATCACCACGACTAGTTAATGTAACCTATATCCAAAGGTAATGCCCTAGGAACTTGAAAATTTAGCCAGGGACGACCCTGTAAAGTTGATAATAGGGTAGTATCCTTCATCAAAGAAAACGAAAGGCGTTGATTGCGATTCGTTACCCACCATTAGTGTATTCATAATATACAAATTATTTGGTTTTAGAAATACCGGTTTAGACAAATGGCAATGGTCAATTTTTATCCTCATTTGAAAAAGGCCAGATTGGCGCCCATGCGATTCCACTCCACATGACGTCACAGGGACCTAGTTTCTATACGATTAGATAAGAGTTATACATTGTCTGAGATTACCAATGCATGCATGAGGCACAGAGCTCAGGGAAACGTATCTTAATAATCACTTATTAAAACTGGATAGGGTCGGAAAGTTTTCTTCGTTTGATAAGGTATTAATAATCCTTATTTAAACCAAGCGCTACCAGCTAGAAGGGTACTCTGCTACCTGCTAGCATCCTGCGTCGTATCAGCGCTCAGAGCCTCGCCCCAAGGTCACCTCACTTGTGGCAGCGGGAACCAGAAGGACGCCACACGGGAGTTTTCCCAGCATTCATACTTACACCTCGTGTTTTCGCGCGCTTGATATGTACTTCAGGAGTAATAATCTTTCAATTTAGGCAATCAAAAAATAATAGGAAACCACTCTATTGTCTTAAATATACCATCCAAATTTTAAAGCATGACTCGGCATTATAAATTTTTATGTTATCAAGCTGAAAATTATGGGTGCCATGTTTTTTTAACGTAAATGAAACTTAATTTGTCCGCATTTTCCACTTCCAAATATGTTTTCAGGCTGCCATTACCCTATAAGCAGGCTACATCGTAGTGAAATATATGGTTATTAATAAAAGAAGACAAATATTCCATAAGCTGAAGTGTACTACCACTTGCCAAGTATCGCTCCTGTCACTGAAAGATGTAATGACTAATACGTCTACATTGAACACTAAAATCTACTATTGGTTAGTAATCCTACTCACGCCTGACAAATATGAAACTCGTTAAGTTGTATATGAAAATCTATGCTTATAAATAATATGATGAAAAAATAGGTAGTGAAAATACGAAAATAATTGAAAAGTTACTTCGGTAGAAAACATGAAGAAGTCGTGCCAGCAGATTCTGTATCAAAAGCAAACGCTGGTGGAAGTATATCAGGAAATTCCTACTTCTCCAGTTGGTTACTTTCCAGGGAAAATTTAATTATAATATTCCGTCCCTCGGATGGAACTTTAAGCCTTGATACCAACCGTGCCATTCCTATGAATGACGAAGTCAGGTTTCCCTCCACACTCCCTTCTCTCCTTTTTCATGGAAATGCAAATTCGCTATACCCTCTCAGTCGACTTCTCCAAATGCAATACAGTCAGACTGCCGACTCGAAAACTTCACCTCTGAATATGTTGACGATGGTGGAGACTCCCTTTCGAGAAGATTCCATCCTTCTTGATTGTGTCGGCCTTCTGATTATCTCCATCGTTTGTTTATCCCTTATCTTCTTTGTATCCTCCTCCTCCCTCTCATCCCCTTATAATCTTTCTTGGATATTTTATGTTGCCTCCTCCTTATTGAATCTTTTGTGCGTGACCACCTTCGACTGTGTCCAACCGCAAGTGCAGTCACACCGAAATGCATCCTGTGCATAACATCATTGTTTGTGTCAAATGAGTGTAATGGCTTATCCCATGGGCTAAGGGAGTTCACAGTTTAAGCCACCAGCCAGTACAGACGAGAAACCCTGTGCAGAAGCCACTGAAAATAGGGGAGAAATACAACACTATTGAGGTTAAAAAGAAGTCGTTTTAGTGAGTACCATCAAATAGTACAGTTTATAAATATGGCTTTGAGGGAAATATACTTTACAGGTATTGCCGTTAGGAATACGGTGGCTCAAATTCAAAGAATATTATTATTTAACGCGTTGTCAAGAGGTCGAGAGGATTAAGATTTGGAGTTCAGCAAACACATGCGTCAGAAATAAACACTTTTTATAACTATATATAAAGTAAATTTATCGTAGAATAAACTGCAGATTTAAAAGCAATAATCTTCTAATAATTCATGTCTAAATGACATCAACTGTCGGCACCGCACACATCTACATCTAGATCTACTTCCCCCTGAACGTCGCATAAAAAGGTGTTTGGTAGGGGGTGTTAGGACACCAGCCGATAAGTAAAAAAGCTAATACTCAAACCAATATTTATTTCTAACTAATATTTCATAATAATAAACATAATATAATAGTTATTGAAGCCATTGATGTTTATTTAAGCCAAGCACTACCTGCCAGAAGGGGACTGCTAGCAACCTTCATCATAGCAGGGCTCATAGCCTCGCACCAAGGTGGCCTCACACAGCATCAGCAGGGACCAGAATGATGTCAAACGGGCTTTTCCCAGAATTCATACTTAGCCGTCACACGCTTGAAAATTTTAACTTTTCATTTAATTTCAAAAAATAGATATCGTCCTTTGGAAATCTAAAACCTCATTTGAATGAAATAAAATAACTTTCTTTTATTCCTCACCTTACTTTAAATAGCACGACCCGGGTTTCAACATCTAGTGTTATCATCAGGTACAATTAGATGGGTGGCATGCTCTTAAATAGGTATTCGTGGGTGGAAAGGGGGGGAACCAAAAAAAAGGGGCGGCTGGGAAGGAACATTGATGACGGGTAAAGCTGTTTCTTGAAGAAAGGAGTGGGGGACCTTGGGTTGGCTTGCATGGGATAAACGACAAGGAAAAAAGATAAAGGGAGGAGGGGTTCTCAAAAGGTTTAAAAGACATGAGGGAATCAAGGCTGAGGGTCGTAGGGGGATGGTAGTGTGACGTTAAGTAATGGTGAATGGGAGGGGAACATATGGTCATTACAAAGTTTAGTGGGGCAATTCACAATCTCAAACTGTTCTAATAAGTCCATTTTTCTCCCCTTGTCAATACAATGTAAAATCCTGGGTTCAAAATTACACCAATGGTTTTCGTCACATAAAGGTTTTGCTATTACAGAGGATTTGTCATTATTTAAAAAACAACGTCGATGTTATTTCATTCTTTAAAAAAAATTAATTATAGACTGGCTTAACGCCTGTATTTTTTAGCCTGGAAAGTCAATGGCTATTGTGCATGATGGAAGGCTTCCAATCATTTCCACATTTTTTTCTGCAGTTCCTTGGATTTAAAAGATTAATTTCGTCTTATGCATGGATGACTGAGAAGTATGGTGCATTATGCATGTAGGACTCATCTGACAGAGAAAGGTATCAAACAGAACGATTGTGTTTCAATGTATCATCAGCATGATTACGGCGTTTTCATGGGACGTAAGCGTTGTCAGAGCAAGGGCTGTTTTGTAACGTCTGATTAAACTAGATATTTATTAAGTATAGCATTGTTCAAGTCCCAAAATTAGATTTTATAATGCATGGTTAAGTTAAACCTGGCTGTTATTGTGGCTATCAAGTAAAACCAAGGATTTCCATGGTTGAAAAGGTGAATGTGGAGATTAAATTATTGTAAATAGCAAATGTTCCGGTTAATGTTGAATTAGCCGACAGTGTTGGAGAAGAAATGATCGACCAAGAATGACGACCCCAATAATTTTCCATTTTTGCAATATCAGCCATCAATTTTCATTCTCATCAGACAGATATTCCCATTACCACTGGCATTGGTGGATTTAGGAGAGCCCCCCTCCCAGATGCTTAAGAAATAGACAAGATTTTTAATACAATTATCATTAGGTTTGTTTTGTTTTTTTATTTCGGAGCATCAATCATTTTAATTTAATATCAATAAATTTCATATCAAAAAAGGAAATATTTTCTACAGTAATTGTTGTATTTCATTTTTAATCTCATAGATGAGAAGATCTGTCAGACCCCTGCGACCCCCAGAAAAAAATCCTGGATCAGCCCCTGACAACTGTTGATATCTCTGAAGTGGACTAAGTCCTCAAGTTTGATAAAAATCAATCTAATTGAGAATAAAGCGTGTAATGGGTGGACTAACAATTGGATATTTCGTGGTCTACACATGGAATTTGCATAGGTTTGGCAGTATTAGTAGTTGCAAACATCAGAAATTGTTCCAAGAATAGTTTCTGATGTGTATTACATTCTCTTCTCTTTTTGCCTACTTTTTTATATCTGAAAGGGAATTCATTTCTTTGCGACTTAATATAGCTAATGTAGGATTGAGTTTGAGGTCTTAAGTAGGAGTGGAATATGAAGAAGTCAGAAATGGGTCGAAAGTGGTGAGCTGCATTAAGAGATTAATTATTAGGTGACAATGTAAGTCATTGAATCATATGCATTGTTAAAGAAAGGTCAGAAATGCCGCATGTGATCCATTAATACTGCACCTATAATGAAAAACGAGGTATCATTTTTAACTTTTTCTCACCAGATTCTGACGTAAAATACAACCTCAACTTCGAATTTCACTATTTACCTATTAGTTTGACTTAAAAGATTCGATAAGAAATGCGTGTAGAAGATGTTAATTATAAATACCTGCTGATCTTTCTTCTTTTGCATCTTTAAATTAGTGGTAATGGTAACATATAGTTGAAACATATACCATTGGAAAGAAAAATAAATACACGTTCTCACTTTTGCATTCGAGGTTTGTTTCCCAAGTGAATATTAATTGTGAATTTCGAAAAAAAGAACATATAAATGCGTGAACATTAGCGCGTCTTGCTTACTGTCTCCTTGATCAGTATCATTTATGTTGTTTCACGTCTCTATCTAAGTTAAGTCAAAAAATAAATCCCTTATTCTATGTATTATTATAGAAAGTTCTTTTCTGTCACCCCGCATGTGTTCCGTTAATACTGCACATACGGTGATATGTGATGCATCATTTTAAACGTTGAATCACCGGCGTCAGACGAAAAACACAATCTCAATCTCGAATTGCACTATTTACCTTTTAATTTCACTGAAAATTTTCGATTTTCTCATATGGAAGTATATCGACTCCACACATTTTTCTATTCTAAACTTCAAAAAAAAGTTTAAAAACCCATGAAACCCGTAACTAAACCAAAGAAAAGAAACTTAACATAAACACGCAAAAATAATAAAAATAAAAACCTTAGAAGTATGAATAATGTTAAACAACAATGTTACTTCTGGTATTATCTTTACAGAAGTTTTGTGAATTGCGTGCCATTATCCATTAACAGACGCCTTTAACAATTCTAGTGGTATAAAACTGTCATGCCTGTAATGTATTCATATATTTTGTGTATTTTTGCAAGAGAAAAAGTACAAAGAAAGTGTTATATTCTCTCTTTGAAACCCAACTATACCGTTTCCTTAAAGTACTAATTCCTTGATTCATACCTTGAAAGTGCGAAATTTTAGCTCGGATTAACGAGTATTATATATTTTCCTTCAATGCGATTTGGCCGGCCTGCACCAAACGAAAGGAGTCGCTGCTTTGAATTTTTATTTTCCTGTGCGCCACACTGCGCGGCGATACAACAGAGAATTTGTGTGTTGCATATACGGCAGGATGCAAATACATACTATTAACACTCGAGCTATGTAGCTTGTTGGCGAATAAGTTCGCCAGTCTTCGAAAACCAAGTATTTCAACATTGTACTTACATTCTGGTCTATATTGGCCTCGTGTGTTCATATATTTTACTTTAACTGTCTACAGTGTGATTTTTCAAAGCGCCAAGTGTTGTAGCAGATTTTTTTTACGATCGGCTTTAGGAACTCAACACCCATGGCTTATAAATTACGCCGCACAACCGGCCATGTATCAAATCTGTACCTATTTATCGGTCTCAACTATGAATGTACAAGCTTGAAGTAATTTCCACAAAGAAAGATGGATTTTAACAAAAATCAAGTGTTATCATATAAAATGCACATATCGTGGTCAAAGTACGCCAAGTGCCCGGTCATGTAAAAATATCAGGCTTGCCTGCACGAGGGTTAACTTACAGTCCCTGCATACAAGGACCATGGGTCAATTCATCACACAATATTTATGAAAATTAGCGTAATATCACAGGTAAAATAATGGTAACATAAGGCAGTTTTAAGAAACTACAAATTAGGTAGACAGAATGAGAGAAGAAAAAGGAGAGTGGAACATATTCACTGATAGTAGAATTGCTGGTGAGGTTTTCATGGGTTTTCCATCTGGTGAAATGATTGTATGCCGACGTTTCGATGGCAGAGGAAGCCATTCAAACATCGGCCTACAAAGATCTCACCTATTGGGAAACCCGATAAGACTTTACCAGCATAATATGCGGGGAAAGAGTCGCCATTTTGAGAGGAGGCAGAGTCCGGCTTGCCATCAATTCTGTGCTCCCATCCAAACAAAGAAAAGACTTAGAGACTGAAGGTGAAATTTTGCGTAGCGAACTATTGCGGCCCTGTGTGAAAGCCACTAAGGCCGCCAAAATTCGACTTCAGACTGTCCTGAACTCCTCTTTCTGTTGAATTTCAGAATACGGATTCGCTCCACCCACTTGCTCTCCCTACTCCACCTTCTTATTCTCAGAATGCAATCCTGGACCAAGTGCTCGCCTTTATATTGCGTCTCCTTCCATCTGAATTATCTCCATCCTTGCATACATCATTTTTACCTGTCGTGAAAGAAATTTACCTCACAAGTACCGTAAATTGGTGTCATGGCTGTATGTCAAAAAACACCTAAGTAATAAATAAAAAGAACAATATCACAACGTGGAGGTTTTCGGGGTTACTAACGCGTAGTTTCATCTTTGCGGACGACAGTTTATCCGGCATTGTAGCAGGCTTCTTCAGGTCAATGAAGTGGAGATTCGTGGTATCGCTGTCTCTTATGCACCCCGTCGGAGGCCGGTGTCTTCTCATTGGCTGGTTCATGAGGCCCAGGTGGCTTCTCATTGGTCCCCACCTCCCGGCTCTGTCCTGTCTCTCCGGGTTTACTCTTGAGGACTTTTCTCCATGTGTTAGGGAGCTGGTATCCATTCTCCCCATTGAGGTTGTTTGGTGTCTTCATTTTCTCCATAGCTTCCCTAATGATCCGAGGGAAGAATCTCTTTTCATTGGCAATGACTTTCGCATTGTCATAGTCGGTATTGTGATTCGGTCCACTCCACGTATCCAATATCAAGCCAATTCAATGGAATAAACTTAACCACATTTTTATTCAATTCAAAAAATTAAATAGAATAAACATAAACAAAAAACACGCAAAAAAACTTTAGAGAAATTAATTTAGATTCTTTGAAAGGAAAAAAAAATAATAAATGATTGAACGGTAGAGGTACACGCTCAATCTCCATAAAATTCAATAATCAGGTACGCAAAGATTTTTATTTTGAATTGATTTATAGATTTAGATATGAAGTCAGGAATATCATTCCACGCCCTTATACATGAGTTAATGGTGGACAATAGGTACACAGTCGTTCTATATTGAGGAACTTTGAATCGTTTTCTGACTCCAATAGATCTATTTAATACATTGGTCAATATATGCTCTGCCACAGGTGCAATTGACTCGCTACACCCTACAATCGTTTCCTGCGGGGGCTTTACCTTTGGCTTTGCTCTCCACTTGGTTGACCTTAAGAAGCCTGCTACAATGCCAGCGAAACTGTCGTCCCCAGAGATGAAACTATGCGGTAGTGACCCCGAAAACCTCCACATTGTGATCTTGTTCTTTTTATTTATTTATTTAAGAAACTTTTCACATACAGACACGATACCAATTTACAGCAAAAAAATTTTTACAATTACATGAATAAGACACAATACAATAACAATATAAAAGCTAACAAGGCATTAACCAGCAGAGAAAGGAAAACATTCAATTGGCGGACGGATGGGATGGAACTTGTGAGGTGAATTTGTTTGTACGGCAGGTAAAAAGGATCGATGTATGGATGGAGGGAATTCATATGGGAGGAGAGGTGATATTAAGTGGAGCGCTTGGTCTAGGATTGCATTATGGAGGAGGTCTCTCGGAGGGAACAGACACGAGGAGTCTTACGCTGTATCTCGGAGGGGGAGTTTGTACCTGTGCTCTGACAATTAAACGTGTGGAACCAGACTTGTCATCTCATTCTGCCTTCTACGAACCTAGCCCTTCCTATACGCTTAGTGCTAACAAAAGGCAAATATTTTATTTTATGAAGTCTTCTGTGTTCAAACAAATTAATCACTTGCGCATTTAGCTAAATGTAAAGTAATTGCCGGAAATGAACTTAAAGTTTAAATCTTTTATGGAATCCTACCTCAAGCGTTAGCTGCTCAAAAAATGCATTCTTCCTATTTTTCATGAATGCTCTTAATTGTCACACTAAATGCTGCAATAGTTATAATACTACGGGAGATGCAAATTTATCTCTTCGGCACATGCCTCACCCAGTGCACGTGATGACTGAACACAATACTATACTCTTTTTATGCTTATTTTACAATCAGTAAACTTGAAATCGGAATATTGGTAAAAGATAAACTATTTTTATCATGAAAACGAAAGTTTTTTAAAATAGTGTTTAACCATCTGCATTAATATCGTACCTGTTTCTGCGTTCACTACGTCCTGTCTCCAGCAAGCGTCGATCCAAATTCTCCAAATCTTTGGGAAAACAAAACAACATCACACTTCCTTTGCATATGTGATAGCTATTGATGCAGCCAGAAACCGAGCAAAAAGACATCGCAGTTCCTTGGGTGCAATTTCCTATAGACAAAAGTTGTTCGCCACAAGATCCAGTAGTCTTCCCAAGATGCACCTTCGAAATGGAATCCGGTTGACCGCACGCGACCGTCGGCATGCGCAATGCCTAACCTATTTTAGTACTGCCATGCAGAATACGTACTCATACGGAAAGGGGGCAAGGGGGGAAAGTAGGGGAAAGTTAATTTGGTGGTCAAGAAAGCCCACATCGAGAGCCTAACTCCGGTCTTAGTTGGTTGGCGTGGATCATTCAGTGTTCATTTCTGAGTGAAATACCTCCATTTTTTGATAATGTTTTCTTGAAAACCGTAATGTTAAAAAACCCGAAAATCCGATGCAACATGCGGAAAAATTCCTTTCGGGGTGTCTTAAATTGTCTCAATACCGCGACATTGAAACAGATTTTCTAATGAGGGATTCATTTTTTGCGTAAATTAAGTCCTGAAATACGGAACAAAAGATGGGCATAAACCATTGTCCGTGAATGGGGAATACAATACGTCAACCGGTTTGTTTTATTTATATAAATCGATGCAAAATACTACTTTTTTCGAAAATATAAAGAAGAATTGACAAAAATTTGAAAAATTACCGTAAAATTCAACATTTGAGTGCGAAATGTACTTCGAAAGCATTGATGTTTTTACAACAATAAAGTCCTTGAAATGACTACCTTAATCTACGCAACCAAGATTCTGAGTACGTAGTGAAGATAACTTTGTCGCATTTCAAAACTGCCCCAAAAATACGATTTAAGCTACAAGGAAAATAGAATAATTATTATTTAACCTCATTCTTGTGAATATTTGAGAGTTCTGTTTCTATTAACTGGCTTACTATTTCTTTAACCGCTTATGCATTTCAAATGCTTATTTTAAAGAATTTTCGCTTTCTTGACCAAACGAATCAGACTGAACCTTCCCATGTTGTGTTGGCGCGTAGAAGGCAGTTGAAAAAAAAATAAAGACGTCTATAAATGACATGGAGTCATTAAACAAGAGTTGCAACCATATGTAAAGGACTTACACATGAATCTTCTCAGTACACAGCAGTTACAATACGAATTATGACGTCTTAAAATCCTGCTGAATCGTTCAAAAGGAGTTCCAAACGTGTAAAAACAGTGCCTTACGAATACTCTCCGCAAAAAGGAGTTAAAAAGGTGATTACAAATGAGTTTATGTCTTCATATTGTCAATTTTTGGTATAAATAAGTCGAAATTGAGTTCTACAGCATTTCCATGAGAGATTTTGGTGTTTCATAGGGTTCCAAAGAAGTTGGAAAGTGAAAATAATTCCCTGAGAAACCATGCTTGGCAATATATTGTTTTCAAGAAGACGTATTTCATAATCATTTGTACAAATAATTGCATGGTGATTGTGGTGCACGCATTTAAACTAAATCCCAAACTGAATCTTTGGTATTTCCTTAAAACAACGAATAAAAGTATATGAAACAGTATTTGCTGCTTCAAATGTAAAATAAAATGATGCGCAAACAGATAAGTTATTTTATACGTGAAATTTCAAACCCCTTCCCCGGATTTGATGACTTCAAACATCAAGCAATATTATGCTCTTTTGAAGTATATTATCTGTAATTTTATCAAAAATATCGTATAAAAATTATTTTGTGATTGATTCAGTACTTTAATGGGTTATCTCGGACAATGAAAGTCTTCCAACGGTTTACAATGTAAATCTACTTACCTGTGAAAGTGAGTTTTAAAACGTGAGATTTTATTTCTGAGAACTAGGGAGTCACATCGGAAATTTTAGGAAAGCGAGAAATTATTCTTTTAAAAAGAATTCAACGCGACTGATTTCTTGCGAACCATTCTCCTCTGTCTTCCACATTCTTTCTCAATGAAATATAGATCTCCCCTTTGTGTAGCTACACAAACATGTACTCCACCTCCTCAACACCTGATCCTTTTTTTCTGGAAACAAACCCTTGCCTATCCCAACCTCGCAATAAAAACGGCGCACAGTGGTCCGGATTGCGAAAAAGTAGGACAAAAAAATCAGATTTTTTCGAATTGTTTTTAAAATTGCACCACATGTTTTTTGGCGTACTCATTCCAGTTCTACAGTTATTTTTACGATTACACCATTAGTATAGAAAATTTGAGAAATTAAAATTAAAAAACTCTAATATTAACAATGACAGCATAAACAACCCTTAGTTATTATTAAACATGGTAATGAAATGGAATTCTCTAAAAAGTATGATTTAATGACAATTAAAATTACAAAATACCCAAAAACGGCTAAAATTAATGTTGTTGGGTGTAGACTGACTTACGTTGAAGAGATGTGATCTTCAGACTTCTTGAGATACTGCTATTTGGACCAAAACGTATTATTTAAATAAGATTTTGAGCAGTGATGGGGTGAAAGTTATCTCATACATTTTCCTTTGAGCACTTTTAATGCCTTATATTCTTTAAAATTAATAAATTCCAATGTCTTCTCCTCCTGAATCCCTCCCCTCCCTCTCCTCTTCGCATTCGCTCTCTGAGTTCAGGTGATCTTCCGGAGATTACTCAATACGTGGACTGAAAATATGAGGACCCCAAGTGAGGATCAGCCTTCGGAGAATATCACCATTCGGGTAAAGTCGAAATATTTTTCTTGCGGGATTCTCGGGCTATTTCCTTCCACTAATTCACGATTCCCAGGCCGCCTCCGGCAGTTACTCAATTGGGAGAAGAGCCAACTCGATCACATCTGTACCATATATTGTGACCTCTCGACACGGGTGTGATTGGGGTGTGATTGGGGTGTGATTGGGGGTGGGAGTGATAGGGGGTGGACAAGGAAAGGGGAAGGGATTTTTCTTTTTTCGGGAGAGAGAGGATACGGGGTGCGCTAGAATTGGAAGGAACGTATGACTGATCTCTTGGTTATAGGTGCGCTTGAAAGAACGAGAGCTTTCTATAAATCCTTCGTTTGGCACAAATTTAATGAAAACAGCAGATAATCGTGAATACATAACCATACATTAGATTGCCGCTTCCTTGCGGGCATCTGCGAGAATCGACTGAATATCACATCATAAGAAAACTGAGCAAACACAAGTGAAACAATTAATTCTCGCCCGATTGATTTCATCACTTCATCTTGCACCATCTGATTACAAATTTAAATGACAATATAATCAAAAGACAAACATACCCTGTCCTTACAAACTTGTAAACTCATACGCACTCGCACACCGGAGGGGAAAGGGGGAATCGGACAATAAACAATAAAGATCGGAGGGGGGAGGGGGAAACGGCTCTTCTGCACTGATTGGGGGAACAATTTTGGGATGGTTTAGTTTGGGGTTCGTAGACGACACTGGTCCGGAATCTTCTTAACTTGGGGAGGGGGTAAATGTCTTAGTTGTTGGTTTGGCGCAAGGGCAGTAGTACTTATCAGATCCTGGTCGCGTCAACGCCGAGGGCTGAGTTTCTGCTTTTTGCGGCTCCGGGTGTGGGCTTTTGCTTTCCGCCGTCTCCTTGATGGGGTAACGCGGGACAGCTTTCCTTTGGCGGCGGAAAATTACCGGTCAGTCTCCTTTCTCCTGTCGCGCTTCAATTACGCCTGTTCACCCACGCCACGTCCCGATAAACCTCCTCCGGCAACGTGTCTCGCCAGCAACACTTAAAAAAAAACCAGGCCGACTTCCTCCTTTAGTTTGGCAATCTTACGCCCAGCGTGACCGCGTGACCCGACTCGTTCTCCTTTCGGCGGCCTAAATCGCAGGGTTTTTATCCCCAAAAGCCGGAGTGGTGTACCTGGGGTGGGGGCAGTGGGAGGGCCCGTAAATGGATGCTCTCTCGATTCATATAACCATGGTGGAGAGGGGGGGATGTCTTCGTTCACTTTACAAATTGGGGACTCAGGAAAGCGGGAATTGAAGGTGGGCGCGGGGGAGGAAAAAATGAATCACGCTCGCATCGTTCGCTCGCACTCAAAAACAATCCACACACACACACACACAAAAATAAACCTGCGCTTGACCATGAGGTAATGTTCTCCCTCTCTCAAAGCGTTCATTCAACCCGTAATGTCACCGACCAAACGGCGACGGTTACGGTTCCTTTACTATGAATTGTGGGAGTCATGGTAGCGTCTTTAACCAGATACGCTTCTGTGTCATGCCATGCCTGTCTTAACCTCATTTTTATGGCAAAAGACAACTCTGCAGGGGAATGTCCTTTAAGATGGTTTCTTTCCCTTAGCATTTAGATTTAGCGGGTAGTGTCATCGGTGAATTGTTTGCTTAGACTATCCTTAGTGTCATTGAAGTCAGCAGTTAAAAAAAGTTATCACAAACGCCCAGGGAACACTATATTACCGTCAGAGTACAAGGATAATGCAAATCTGAGGTGTTTAGAAGGTTGCGAAAGACAACATCACGGATATCAATAATTTCATTCAACCAAGTTTCATTCTTCTCTAATAAAAGAGGTTTATCGCGAAAAAGTTCGCCATCTTCTGTCATCGGAATAAAAAAATTCATAGTCACCAAGTAGCGAGTTTAATTTTTTCCTCCTCCTCTGCGATTAACTGAAACCAAATCTCTTGAAATTCGTTCGATTTAATTTTCCGTGGGTCCATGTTTTTCCCTTTTACACATATAGGATTTACCCTTTTAAATATACACTGTCCCAAGGGTCGTGTGTCATTTTTCACTTGTAATTTTAGTAACTTTGCATTGAGAAATATTCATGAAAATTGACACTCTTATGGGGAGAGGTCTTCAGTTTTGTTGAATGCAAGCAACATTTTTGTCCAGATTACTCTTCCGAATGAAACACTCGCGGCAAATGCTACATCCGCAAATGCGGTTTATCCCCCGAATGCGTACGAATATGTCTAAGTTGCTATTACTCGAGAAAGACTTTTCACACTCATTGCATGAAAAGGGCTTCTTCTTCTCTCCCGTATGTGTTCGCGTGTGACTTTTGAGATTACTCTTCCGAGTGAAAGATTTCTTGCAGATTCTGCACGAGTGGGGTTTCTCTGCGGTGTGCGTATAAACATGTCTAACTAAGTCACTCTTCGACAAGAAAGACTTTTCACACTAGTTGCAAGTAAACAGTTTCTCTCCCGTGTGCGTGCGTACATGTCTAACTAAGTTGCTCTTAATCGAGAAAGACTTTTCACACTGGTTGCAAGAAAAAGATCTTTCTCCTGTGTGGGTACGTACGTGAGCGTAGAGATTTTCTTTCCTAGAGAAGGACTTACTGCACAGGTTGCAAATAAAAGGCTTCTCTCCGGTATGTGTTCGCAAGTGACTGTCGAGATGACCTCTATGAGTGAAAGACTTGCGGCAAATGCCACAATAATACGGTTTATCCCCCGTATGCGTACGAATATGTCTAACTAAGTCGCTCTTAATCGGGAAGGACTTTTCACACTCATTGCATGAAAAAGACCTCTCTCCCGTGTGTATTCGCAAGTGACTTTTGAGATTACTCTTCCGAGTGAAAGATTTCTTGCAGATTCTGCACGAGTGGGGTTTATCCCCCGTGTGAATACGTACATGTCTCACTAAGTTGCTCTTAATCGAGAAAGACTTTTCACACACGTAGCATGAAAAAGGTCTTTCTCCTGTGTGAGTACGTACGTGAGCGTAGAGATTGTCTTTCCTAGAGAAGGACTTGCTGCACAACTTACATATAAAAGGCGTTTCTACTGCGTGTGTCAGTACGTGACTCTTGAAATGACCTCTATGAGTGAAAGACTTGCTGCAAGTGCCACAAGAATACGTTTTTCCTCCTGCGTGTGTAAGTATGTGTACGGTGAGGTCCCTTTTCTGAGTGAAGGACTCAGTGCACTCGCTGCATGAATATGGTCTCTCTCCCTTTCTCGGACCCACGTAATTTCGTACATTTCTAATGCTAGTTGACTCTGAAGATAAACGCTGTGAAGTTGATTTCTCTCCTACTGTGAAACTTCTCGTCAATCGTCTTGTTTTTCTCATCCCCTTTTCCTCCACTGGTTTCCTTGATGAGCACATTTTCTTTTCGCATAGGCTCTAGTCTTTTCCTATCCAGCCCACTTAAAGCCTTTGAGATGGTAGGCTCGCAAGAACTGCTGTGTCCGCTTGATGGAAGTGCTTCCAGAGACACATCTACGATTGATGATTCTGCTGCAGCATCAAAATTACGAGCAACAAAATGAATTTTCATGTGTTTCATTAGCTCCATCTTGCTGTTGAACATATCTCTGCAGTTAAAACAATTATATGAATCTTCGTTTGAACTGTAACTACTCCATGGATTTTCGATCAAGCAATTAAGTACCTCGTTGTTGCCTCCCATGATGGTCTCACAGCCACTTCTGTCATTTCTACTTATTCTGATAAACCTAAGGTTATGCGAGGTATTTGGTGCATCACAACCACTTCTCTCCCCAACAACAGCCATTGCGGGTCCAACTCTGCTGCTTTTAAGTGATTCAATGTCTTTGGTATTACATTGTCTGTCATCAGGAATTGAGCAACTTGATATCTTATCAGAGTCAAAAGCACCACATTTTCCCAAGTCTTCGTCTATCAGATTTTTCTCTATCTCTTCATGGGATGATCCAGCCTCGGAATCAATTTGTGTCACCAAAGGAGTGGGACCAATGCATTCATTAATTGAATGATTCCTTAGATTTCCTTCTGCAAGCAGATATGAAGTGGATGTTGTTTGCTCGGCAGCCAGGACCCCTAGAAGAAAATTTCAAACAGCAACTAACACAGTCAAACATGAAATTTAATACTACAATATCTTCTATATAAAAACCATTGAATGGACGGAAAAATGCACAAACAGGTGGTAAAATTGCTGCCCAAAGTGGACTTGAACTTCGAGACTCGATGTAAATGAATGGAGGGGAAAAGAAAACATATCATAAAAATGACGAGGGCAACAGGGGTGTAGTAGAAAAAAATACGAAATCACGGGTTAAAATGATACGTATACAAATAATTAAGCACACACATACGCATCACACATATAACTTCCAATTGCAGAAAAAGAATAAAATTAGACCCCTTTCAGAATTGGTCCTTTAAAAAGGGAAAAATATGTTTCTTTTTAATCGAATATTTAATGATCGGTGAATATTTTCTAAATTAAAAAGGTTCCTAACAATGGCAATCACAATTAATTTTGTGGTACTGCAGATGAGTATCTAGGAAAATTATTTTAATTTCTTCCTGGATCAGTTCTCATAGAGGTAATAAAAAATTTAAAGATAAAAGCAATGAATAAACAGCCAAATGAAACTCCCTTGAGTGAAATATACCCAACAGTCATGAGATAAGCAATGGTTTGGAGCGGAGCAAGTATGGCACGCAAGCCTGAGCTCTTATTTGTGCTGAGATAGTAGCATTTCCACTCTTTTTCAGTATATGCAGTTTAATCATTTCCCAAGCTTTCTTCTGCGGAAAACCACTTCTTATAACTTTAGAAGATATTTAATGAACCTTTAAAATGCCATGGGTAATGGAAGCAGAAATTTTCAATAATTAGTAAAAAAATGACCGACGGCTGCCATCTTGTATTAAGTCCTGCAGTATAGTTTTTGCACAGAATTGGACGTCCACTACATCAACGTCAATTTTAGTATTTATAGTATTTTAGTAAGCGTATCAGATTTATTTTGGCTTTCCCTTTCAGCAGCAATGGCATAATCATAAACCATTTTATAAAGAATAAGGACTAATTTATTATTTTGGGTCAGTATGACATTATCGTCAATTCTTCTGTGAACTAAAGAGAGATAAATCCCCTGCTTTGCTTTTGCAAGGGAATATTTCTCTCCAAATTCACCTCTTATTTCTTTTTTTTGCACCAACGTAGGTCTTCTTCTTTCAGCAATTATTTTGGCTAAGGGAACAATAGATTTTTCTTCCCTGCTGTTCATTATATACATTGATTAACTCTGCTCCCGCATTAGCAGTAAAATAGGTTTATTTGCTGACGACCCTGTCATCTATCGCGGAATTAGTGATCACTCTGACTATGAAATTCTATCATTGGACTGAAACAACGTTAATTTGTGGAGCCAAGAGATGGCACTCGAACTTAATCTGAGCAAATGCATGACGGTAAATTTCTTGTGGAATTTGTACAACTATAACCCTGTTCATGCAGTGGATGGTGTTAACATAGTGGCAACATACGAAGTGCCCTACCTGGGAGTTACGATAACCTCGAACCTATTGTGGGGAACACACATAAGAAATACTTGTGGCATAGCCCTGAAGAAATTAGGATTTGTCAAGCGTATTGTGGGAAGATTTTCAGATGAGATAGTTAAATATAGGTGCTATTTTGCACTCATCCGACCGCACCTCGATAATGCAACGAGCGTATGGGATCCAGCAAAGAAAGACAGAGGCCCGTATCGTCAGTCGCTTCTTTAGCCATCCTTCATCTTCCTCGGCTCCTAAAGGATAGATTTCAGTTCGAGAGACGTCCGAAGGTCTTCTTCAGCGCACTTTGCTGGTAAAGGACTCCTCGCCAGCGTAGGTTGGTCTGACCCAACCTTCACATCCACTTCACAACCATTTCATCACTTTAAAGATTTTTAAACGGGCCTTACATAAAAGATAGGTTAGTATAAATGATTTTGTTTTTATTATTTGTGATGGCGACAACGTTTTAATTTTGTTTACGTTCATTTTTCTGTTTATTTCTGCTTTACATTGCAATGTTATCCGTAAGCCGGTGCATCAAAGGCAATGATTGAACAGCGTATTATCATGGATATTAAAGCTGTAAGGAGATGTTTGTGTATTTCGACACATAAAAACCTTAATTAGAGGTATTCCTGAGGCATAATCATTCGCGATCATGCTGAATGACATGTGATAAAAGTAGTCATACTAGACTCAATCCATCACCCAGCACGTTAAAATCATCTCTACATCGATATAAAAAGCCTACAAATAAAGTTTTCTTGCGCATCTGCACTAGAAATGGATATGGAGTAACTACGTAATGCAATTGTGTGCATCAAGTATTCCTCTTAAGCTTAGAAAGGGAAAGTTTAGTCACATCTTATTCACATTTCAACGCAAAGGTTGATTATTTACATTAATAAAATATTATTGCCTTTGTGTGAGACATCTTCACTGTAACCGAGTTAGCCCAGTGGTTAGCGCCCGTCGCTACCATGCGGAGGGCCCACGTTCAATTCTACTTGATGGTGAATTTTTCTTTAGCTTTTTTTTGTATTTCTTTAGCATAAACTTACGTTTAACTATTAATTTTATGATTTTAAATCAGAATAGTGTTTTCTGGATTGAAAATCTTTCACGCGCACTGTGCACGCTACGTCGGTTTTATTATCTTTTGATTTTGATAGTTTTTATCGAACTGCTGTGCCCATTTCGGTATCAATTACCAAACCAGTTTGATATAATTTATCAAACTGGTTTGGTAATTGTTACTAAATTTTTCAATGAGCCATATGACGACCGAAAAGTTTGATAAATTTCATCAGAATTCGATCGTTCTAACTAAACCTTTTTTCCGCGTACGATTACATATCTCGGCAATACTTGAGGAATTGCCAAAATCCAGTGGAATTTTATTCGGAAAGGGAATGATGGCTTTAAAATAAAACAACACGTTGGCAAACAACTTTTTGCATTATATTACCTACACCCCAGGAATTATTTAATCATCATGTTGGCTTACGTTAATGCTGGATTGTTTAGGTGTACGTTTCGACTACTAAAGACTATAGTTGATATTTACTAATCATCTAACTGAGGAAACTTGTTGCTTTTTTCCCACGCCTCGGTCTGTTGTATATTTGAAGTATGAATTATCTATGAATTTTCGGTGAATTTAATTTGATTCCAATGCAAACTGTCACTGCGTCCGTTTTCTTATTTTCTTGAATATCCCTATGTTTGATTACCAAATTAAACAGAAAAACTCTTTCCGCGTTACCCATTCGCTCCATTTTGGCATATTTTGTGACCCATGTGACGCTAGGTGAGTTATGCTTTGTCTTTGTTTGACTGGATGAACGGATCTCAGAACCGGACATTCCATGAGCGACGAAAATGATCCAAAAGACCAGCTTAAGTCGGAAGATAAAGAAGAGCTTCACTGAGGATCGTCTCTCGAACGTAATCGCGTCCTTCGCGAAGGAGGCCGCCGAAGGAATCCTAAGTGAAGACGAGATCTGAAGGAGCGACTGACGATATGGGCCTTAATCAGCGAGCTGAAAAAAATACTAAGTAAGGCTGTGTGGTTCGCCAAAAACCGCTACCTTTGTACAGAAAGCATTACCCAGATGTTATGTGAATTGGACTGGGAGCCACTGGAGACTCGAAGGCTGCATGCTAGGCTTAAATTTCTTGAACAGTTGAGAATGGATTTCTTTAAAAGCGACACGGAGGACAAAATACTTGAGCCCCACTATATTTCCAGGTCCGATAGAAGCGATAAATTAAAAGAGTTGTTTTGCGGAACGGGTAGACATGAGAATTCATTTTTCCCCCGAGCCGTAAAGGATTTTAATAAACGCTAGTCCTAATTCCCATAGAGCATCTCCTTTTTATGTAAGAACAGCGGAAGTCCTAACACCCCCTACCACACGCCTTTCAGGGTATTATACAGATTGAATGTAGAATTATTCGATTGATATCAAGAATTTGGCTGTTTCTTCGCCATACTGATTTCATATCTGGAGCATACCTCTAAATTAAATATTATGTCAACCATATTTTCTCCTCCAAGGAAAAATGCGATGGTGGTTGGCGTAACATGGTGAAACTCCTTCATGATGCACAAAGGTTAAGAAAAGACTTAGCTGTTTCACAAAATAAAATCTATTTACTACCGGTTTCGATACAAACCGGTCGCAAATACATTTTATTTTGTGAAACAGCTAAGTCTTTTCTTAACCTTTGTGCATCCTCCAAGGAAGCTTCAGGCTTAATTGTCAGTAAAAACTAACAAAGCACCATTGCTAATCCCAGGGACATAAGGGTGAATAGGAATGCACTCATTTAAAAGATTTTCGCTTATTTTCCCACGCATTCTGAATGGTCAAAAAGCAAAGCTAATTTTCGCCCACATTTGACCAAGTTCCATGTTAACATTTTCAATGAACCCTGAAATTTACTTTTCATACTCAATTCTCAAACAAAATGCTCCATTCTGGCTTTTTGGGTATATAATTTTGAGGATTCGCACCGCTTTTCACCGGCATTTCTGGAAAAAAGGTGTGTGGCTACTACGAGTAATTTTTTTTCATTCAATAAACTAGTCTCCAAGCTTGGTTGAAGCAAGGCAGCATTCTTTTTATTCATTTAATATGACTCTTTAACTGTCATAAATGCCAAATAGAGAAAATAAAGAAAAAATTCTTAGCCATTGGTCAATTACATACTCAACAATTTCAGTGAAACAAAAATATTTTGTTACGGAAGACCATTAAAAACGATTCAAATGACTACAAAAAAGTAAGTAAATATAAAACTTCTCCCCTATCCAATTACCACTTAAAATAAAGACAACAGGAAATATGAATGGATGACTAATTCAGGTTCTTCATCCTTCAGAATTGGTCACAATAAGGCCAATTTCAGAAGAGAGCACTTTCCACATTCCTACATTCTCCGCATGGAACAAGGAAATCCAGAGTTTTCTCATCTGAAAGCGGTCTGAGTTTCACGACCAGTTGACGCTATTGATGCTGCAGTGCCTGGCCGGTTAGAAATGGGCACAGTGGAGAACACCGCATGATTTTACTGGTATGAAGGCATCGGTTGGGACATTAGATTATATTAAAGCACAGCACCGTGCCATCTGAAAGTGACCTAAGCCTTACTTGTATGCAACTAATTGAGGCCCTTAAAAGCACTCATCCATGGCTTCCATTGTGGACTTATGGGACCCTGTCAAATTTTCAATAATTGCTCTAGTCACAGTAAAAGTTCGCTAAATAAAAGCATTTACTTGTATATCCTCCACATTAACATCAATCCCTCCAAGTATAGAGTTATTTGCAACCTGTAAGAGTACTCACCAAATGCAGACTCATGGGCAGTAGCTGAACTCTCAAATGGGTCCCCATCCTCACTTAAAGTAGGCTGGAAGTAATCATCAAGATATAAATCATGCATGAAAAGAGATTCAGGACTTTTTTTTGAAAGGATTGATTTAAACTTTTTTTATTATATCAAAATTTGGAATTCCACATAAATTTTTTCCTTACAAAATAAAAATATTTTCAACACTTCAGGAAATTAATTATTATTCCATTTTTTTCAACATGTAAACAGTCTTTGATTTATGTTCCGCCTGCATTGTAATATTATCTTCATTAGATAGCTCTGCAATAGATGCAATTTAGTTCATGTGATACCATGTAATAATTAAGGTTTCTTTGGCAATGAATGAACTGAAATAACATAATGGAAACTAGGCATCTGAATGAAAAAATGGGATAAAATCTGACACTGCATTGCAGAAAAAGATTTCCACATAGAAAACTACGAGGGGCGTTTTTAAAGTAACTACCATTTTGACATAAAAAAACAAGAAGTAAATTTTTTTCAAAAATAATTTATTCACTTGAAAGGCCACACTTTACTTTTCTACATAATTCCCAATGCTATTGAGGCATTTATCGTATCTTGGGACCAGCTTTTGCATGCCATTGTTAAACACGCTTACCGCCTGATTAGACAATTACTGCTTCACGGTCGTTTTCACTTCATCATCATCGCAATGGTGCTGATCCGCCAGATGTTTCTTCAAGTACATAAACAAATGTTTGCTCGGCACTAGAACGGGACTGTATGGAGGGAGGTTTAATTGTTCCCAGCCAAAAGAAGTGATAAGGTCTTGAGTTTGATTGGCTCTGTGAGGACGGGCATTATCATGGAGCAAAACGACACATGTACTCAGTATGCCACGCCTTTTGTTTTGAACAGTGCATTGCATTTTTTGTACAGTAGCACAGTACACTGCTGCATTTATTGCGTCGTTGCAGGTCAAAAAATCGACTAGCAACACAGCCTTTATGGCAGGACAGTGCCATTCCGATGATGACGAAGTGAAAACGACCGTAAAGCAGTGGTTTTCTAGTCGGGCGGCAAGCTTCTTTGATGATGGCATACAAAAGCTGGTCCCAAGATACGATAAATGCCTCAATAATAATGGGAATTATGTAGAAATGTGGAGTAAAGTATGGCCTTACAAGTGAATAAATTAATTTTGAAAAAAAATATTACTTGTTGTTTTTTATGTCAAAACGGTATTTACTTTAAAAACACCCCTCGTAAAATTTTCAGTGAAAATCATGGAGATAATGATGAACAGCTGACATTTGTAAAATGAAAAGTAGAAACAAATTTTGAAAAGTGCTACATGTAAATATCAAACCTAGGACATTAACACCGGGCTACCACTCCTACTTGAAGAAAGACCATTTCTATGGGATTATATTAGGTATATAAATGTTGAACTGCATTCCACTTTTAAAACCATTGGTTATATAACCTAATATGGGAGGAGATTTGTGGACAGCTCCCAATGAACTACAACACTACAGAGTTTGATTGAAATGTGAGACCTAATTTTCTAAATGAGCAATGAATTATCAGTCCTGGGATTTCATGTTGTAAAATAAACATTTTCATGAGGCATGATTTATTGGTCACAGGATAGTTTATAGTAAAATAAATATCATATTGATATTTGCTTCATCGGTACCAAGATTTAACATAGAAAAAATATAAGGCAAGGAAACTACAACAATTAAATACAAAATAAAGAGGAAAATATGACTTACTTTCAGATAAGAATATGTACTTGTTCCAGTTATAAGTAACTTTGAATCAAATAGGTTACAATGTCTGTAAATACTTGTGCCTCAGCCTAAATAAGATGAAAGGAATTTGAAGAAGGGTCACTATACTTCCAATAAACAGTACCACTGGAAATCCACACACTTGCGTTGCAGGAGTTCGGCTCTTTGTTACTCACCACAGGGAAAAAAGTTGAGCTTGGTCACTTGTAAAGCTAGAGCTTTAGATCATTTGCACCTCACCCCCTTGCAATGAAGGCAAGCAAGTAGTCCACTTGTTGAGGTACCAATAAAAGTAGCATAAACATGCCAAACACTTAGCTCGTGGCCAATACATGCCAACTTCCCTATGTGTGCTATTAAATGCCAACCATGTGCAGGTTAATAACAAGCATCTATGTGAGGCATTTGACACCAAAATAATGGGTAGCTTCTGACAATCACAGGTAATTTATGTCATCATGTGAAAAAGAGCAAACACATGAAACACTATGGGCCACCAAGGAGCCCCACGTCCCCACTGGAGGGCCAATAAGGTTTAGTTTATCCGTCCCAGGATTTTATAAGGCAAGAAAACTACAATACAAATGTACAACATGAAAAGAAAAAAAAACACTTTTTTTTAGATAAGAAAACTTCTTCGAGTAATTAGCAACTTTCTATCAAATGGGTTACCTTTAAAGCTGTGTAAAAATCTAAATGTCCTAGCGTTTTCCTTGATTAACATTTCTGCCCACAATCTCCTATAACAATTCATCAAATTCAATAGCAATAATTCTATACATACATGGTCATTCTCCTCAGGAGATGGTTCCTCCTTTGCCCCGACCAGCGTCCAGTCCAGGTCTGCCACCATGGCTCCCCTGCCCTGAGCTTCCACCTTTTCGCCTTGGGAAGCAGTTAAGGTATTGGGCTGCAACATAAACCCCAATCATCATCATTAATGATTGATAGACAGAAATATTAAAACAAAACTTTTGAGAATTCATCACGCGAATAAAATTAAAGTTAGTTTCAAATGGATATATTCTTCATACTACCAGCAAGCTGCCTTAAGGTAATTAATGTTAGGACTTTATAATAATTTTTTTAAAATACCACTTTACTATATAACTATTACTTCTTATTTTGATCGCAAAATCCATGCAAAACCCACCTGATGATCCACAGGCCTACCGTTTCTGGAGATGCAGAACTCCACATAAAATCTTATTCGCAACAGTAACTTATTTTACGAAAGAACTTTGCATGAGAATCCAGAGCTCATAGGTAATAACGTACATTCATGGAAAATAACTAGGGTCAATAATGGAGGATAAATTTAGTGTACATTTTGGTTTGTAATTCAGTTTAGAGACATCAAACCTTTTGACTAATAAATTAAACTTACTCAGACAAGATATAACAGAAGGCCATTCTGAGTTAACAAAAAAGAGAAATCTGTAGATAAACTCCTTATAGAACAAAGCTTGCGTAGCTTCAATGGGAAAATATGAAGGTTCATTTACTCTGCATGGACAACTGATAAGTAGGGATGGGAAAATTTCGCCATCATGAATTTTGCGGATTTAGACACAAAGTGTCCTGGTAGAGGTAAGACGTTACAATATACCCCAAAGTGACTGGGGATATGACTTTTGAACTCACGAAATGTTGCAAATTGTGTCCCAAAATACGAATTTTTATTTTTTTGGGGAAAATTATGAAACTATAATTTCAAACACAGGAAAAAGCATTACATTACACAGAATGATTTCAATTCGATTAAAATTAACACAAGTGCGAGTATTCCTTAGGTATGTGGACGAGTGCAGTTCCTAAGAGCATAACTAATGTTACGATACAATCCCGGGAGGATGGCATCGCGTGTTTTCGATTTGCTGCAATACGAGGCAATATATGGCAATCTCCCATCCTTACTCTGAGGGAATGACCATCTATTTGCTCTGTGAGTTGAACAACAGAAGAGCAATGTATGCAATTTTTTCTTATCAACATCACAAATGGAATATTATATTAGTAGAGGAATCTGAAGCATGCCCCTAGAACTGTTGTCACTCCGTGAGCATTAAAATCAGATTTCAGTGGTAAATCCAGAGTAGAACCGTCCGCTAGACCGGCGCTAGCCTGATGAATGCAACCATGGACTGCACATGCCTGAATATCTGGTGTTTGGATCTCTACCTTTTAGCTATGTCTGTCAAATAACTGATTTTTCAGCGGCAATTGTTTAATATTGCTGCTGGTGTCTCAGACATTCTAGTTATTTTGACTAGTTATTGCAATGCAGAATGAAAAATTAAGCAAAAGGGACAGGGCTTTTCAGTATCAAAAGGATGGATTATACTGTATCGATAAAAGTATGGTAATTTTCCAATTCTGCAATTGTCAGGTAGCTTGGGAATGGAAAGAATTGATTGAAAAACATTGGAAATCTTCGAAGCATCTAACTGCTGCAAAATTTGGTAAGTATGGATATTCTTTAAAGTTAAAAACATCAATCTCTATCTGCATCAACTGCTGCCATGAAAAACCAAATTGATCATCATTTTGGAAAGTGGGTAGTATGAAACTTTCTCAAAGCTGACATTCTTCTCTACAGATTGGAAAATGAGCACATGAAGTCATTTTTGAATGACAGGAATAGAAGGATCAACAACTTTCCTATTTCCACATGGTTATTTATTGAGACCGACCATGGTTTTGTTGCAGCGTAAAATTATCAAGGTTGCTGAAATGAAACCATGGTTGGTCTCAAAGAATTACCATGTGAAAATAGCAAAATTCTTGATCCTTCTATTCCTGCGATTATGGATTTCCACAAAGTTACACCCGCTACTGTTAATTATTTTTGAATGAATTCATTGAGGGCAATTATACGAGAACAGCAGCTTTTTGTAAATTAACCCATTTACGGCCAACGTTGCGAAAACGCAACATTACTGAGATATGCAAAAGAAAATTTTCAATTGAATTTTATCCATGTATAATTCGCTTTTTTCGATAAAAATAAGTTTAAACTGATTTTTAGTAAGATTATCATGACATTTAATAAGTATTTCGATATTTATAAAAATACTCAAAATGTGTCAATTTTCGAGTCTCCTGTTAACCAAGATAAATAATTTTTCTTAAGAGTAACTACTCCCTTTATTGAGTTTTTATTCGTCCATGTGGACGTAGAAATTTCAATTAATAGATATTAAAGCATATATTTCGTCAGGGAGTCAACATTAAGCAAAAATCAGATCCGGAAAATAATGTTGCGTCTTCGCAACGTTGGCGGAATCCGGTATCTATAGGAAGCTATGCAACCCGCATTACCACATATTTCCGTCTCATAGGATAATGCCGTTTTTACTGTCAGATATAATCCTACGACTTTTTATGCCATCGTATTTGACTGATATCGTCATATTTGATACTTAAAATTCTTAGATATTATATTTCCATTAAGATGCTGCATTATTTTACCTAAATCCAGATGGGCTTGAAAGAAACGAGTCAAAGTGAATACTTCTACTGCAGATAACGTGTTTTCCAGTTTTTAATTGACATTTTTATCACAAAAGATTAAATTACAACAAATAATGACTATTTATGAATTACATGAAAGCATTTCGGGTGCAATGGAACACAAAACTTTGTACATTCAAGCCGAATTAGTCCTTCCTTACTTCACGATTCAGCGATATCACCGAATTTCACAACAAGATTTTGGGTGAAAGAAGACGATAAGGCGTAGATTTGGTTCGGAAATGACTGAACCAAAACATTTAGATTAATAAAAAGTAATCTACACTTTACAGACAATTCCTGTTTGGACAAAAATTACAGATTTGTAAATTATGACCTCAATTTGAGTACTTGAGTTAAAAATTATTACAATTCGGAATATTTGCACATAAATTTTGAAATAATGAGCAAATGGTACCTTAATTTGGTCACTACTGTGCATAAATGTTCTTTTAAAACAAGTCTTTTAGATTTTGCTTTTAACTTTGGGGCTTATGTTATTAAGACGGTTTTAGGGTTAAACCAGGCGATAGAAAATTACGTCCATCGAAATTTAGGCTTGGAAGCAAGTGTTATTCTGGAATTTCTCAAGGTTATCCCTAATCCCTCGAATCATCGTATGTTTTTCGATAACTTCATTTCATCTTGAAGACTATTTATAGTTTTGAAAGAAAAACGATTATTTGTCACTGGAGCCATCAATGAAAATACAACGTAGGAATGCCTGATAGAATATAATAAAACCATCGACGTGAAACCGAGAGGAACATGAAAACAGCATTTGATAAAGCCGAAGATCTTAGTATTGTTGGATGGAATGATATCTAGATTGTCCCTGTAGACAGCAATACAAGTTTTTCGCTTCCATTGGGCACAGGGAAAAGTTTCAGCAGAAAAAAGAAAATACTATTTCACATGCAATTCTATGTGAATAAAAGAAAACACTATTCGTGTTATTGGGGAGTATAGCAAATACATGGGAGGTGTGGGCCGACTTGATAATGCAAATTACCGAACTAGAATTTAGGGGAAAAAAGGTCCTAGCTTATCAATTTACTGGACAGCGTTTGCACTAACGCCATGAGATTGTACAGGTTCTGCAACGGAAATAAATTTCACTGGTAGACTTCAAATCGTATCTAGCAGGGACGCATCTAAAAAGTGAAGTGAATCAGTCAGTAGATGACGTACCCCTATACAATTCGCGTCCTTAAACATAGAAAAAGTTAGGCCATGTAATTCATCGCGGATTCGTGAAGCATGAAAGGAGGAATTTGGCCATAGAGTTAAAAAAAATCAGTAGTTGCCGAAACAGTGTAAAAGCCAAACCATGTATGAATGTAGGAAATTTTATGTTCCATTGAACCCAAAATGCTTGAGTATTTCATAACAAGCCATTAATAGTTGTGATTCAATCTGCAATGATAAAATTAAAGTCAATGAAATATGTGAAATACATGCTCTTCTGAGAAAATTTTTTCGCTTTGACTTATTTCTTTCAAACCATAGAGCATGTCTATTTTATAGTAGATTTAGGCCAAATAACTATAACATCTCATTGGAAACATAATATCTAACGATTTTATTTATCCAATATGACGATATTTGTCATACACGTGTCATAAAAAGGTATTGGATTATATCCGACAGTAAAAACAGCACATACCTGTGAGACGGCAATGTATTGTAATGCGGGTTGCATAACTGCATACATGTACCTGATTCGGCCAACGTTGCGAAAACCCAACATTTTTTACCATAAGCAAATTTTTTTGAAGGCCCATATTTTCAATTTACCTTATTTAGCATGTCATTAGGTAAAATGATAAGAAAAAATTATATATTTTCAAGTATTTCTTTACTCGGCCGGTAATGGGTTAAGTCAAAGCATTCTAATCTTTTCCATAGTCATAGGAAAACTAACATTTTATTTACCGCTGTGAATAATTTAACCTCGCTACTGGTGCTGGAGAAATTACCTACACTTGCCAACTTAGGGACAAATATATTCCTGATCTAAAATACAACACGAAGACTCAACTGAAGGACAAGTAGGTAATAGTTTTTTGTGATAAAACATTGGAAAAGAGAGAAGAAAATGTTTTCGTGATCTTGCAAAAAATTATTGAACTTCTTGATAGTGCATTAGCCATTGTAGTTGGTAATGTGTGTACTTGGAAACTGCTAATTCAAAAACATGTTCAAGAGCAATTTTAGACACACTGAAGAAATATGAAATACCACTCGATAATGTAACAGCATTAGTGTCCGACTCTGCTCGCTACATGACAAAATGTTTTCATGCAATGGAGGATTTGTTGTCAGACAAATGTTCTGATAATTCAGTGCTGTGCCCATAAACTTAATTTAGTACTGCATACTCTTAGGAAACATCTGCATATTTTGCATCGAGCAGTATCCAAAGTGAAGATGGCATTCCTTAACACACGAAAAAGGAAGCACCTTTATAGAAAACATATTTGAATACAGCCTACCCCTAACCAGCAAGTGCCACTATTTCCTCAGCCATTTTTAACCAGGTGGAGCTCCATGTATGAATCAGTGGCATATCTTGCAACACAAGCAAAGGATATTGTAGGGTTTATGTTCAGTGAGGACATAACAAGTGACAATGCTCGAGTTGATTTTCTCAGTAGTATTTCAGAAGAAGACTCGTAAGCTATCCAAATACAGGCTATGTTTATCACAGTATATGGCAAACACATAGTTGAAATGATCACATTTCTGGAAGGACACTCACAGCCCCCTGTAAATATTCTAGATGGGCAGCTTAGGGGAATTCAGCAAGCACTTGAACTCGTTGCATGAGGGAGTTATGGGAGCAATGTTATTAAACTGCAAGAGGATTGTGGAAGGAGAATCAGTAGGGGCAAAATGAGTGCAGTCCTGTCCAGTGCAGCTTCCCATGCTGTAACCAAGCTACTGGAGTAACGAGCTAATGATCCCACCCCACAGTTTTGTAAGTATATCAATGTATTTGACCCAGCTAATTAGTACAAATGATTATCACTGAAGAACTTGAGCAGAAAATTAAGAGAATAAGTTTGTGCTCCAAACTGGAAGATATTGATGTAATGTGATGCTACAAAGAACTGAAATCTTTTGTGACGAATCCTGTAACTGGAAAGCTAAAGGTAGATGTTACAGCAGTATTTCTAGGGATGTCACTAACATTTCCAACATTTAGTGAAGCTGTGTTGAAATCGATTTGGATTTCTTGAGTAAATGTCGACTGTGAACGGTTCTTTTCTACATAAACAAGAGTGTTGGGTGATAGGCGTCATTATTTAGCTCAAGAGAAACTAGAACTTTTTATTGAAGTATACTTTAAATGTTGAAACAAATAAATTCTAGTAGATCATGTAGTGTAAGTATGCAAAATGTTGAGTGGCATTGACTCTCAGTTATCCTGGTGGCTTGATTTGACTCTACAATGTTACTTATGTTGTTCTAGATCCAGTGGAATTTGTAAAAGAAGTAATTTAGATTGAAATTTACATACTAGAAACAATTAATGCTTACTAACCACACTGAACAGCATGCAATTTTTATACATGTCACATTCCCCATTTCACTACCGACACGTATTATAGCTTACTTTTCAACTTAGATCGACTTTCCTGGTTCCGCCACTGAGGTGATTGTCTGCAGTCATAACACAGCTATAATGGAAGTGTCTCATAACCGAGATATATTTGGTTAAACTGTGGTACTGACCCTTCTCTAGGTTTGAAATAAAAACTTATATAAGTATACATTGGAACTTGTAATTTTTTGAGAAAACACCAAAATGTCTACTTGAAAGAACCAAATTTCCAATTTCAAAGTAGTGCTTTTCTCCCTCTCAAACCAACAAAAAATTCCTATCCCTCCTTATAAGCGGTGTTTTCTTGAGGTATTTTTACATCCTTGAACAAAATAAAAATTTGCAATACAATTTAAGTAGAACATAATTAGTTTTCCCGGAAATAACTGAACCATTTACAACTTATTTGCTCAAAAGGTATAAGACAGTGCTTTTAAACGTGTGAAGTTGTTTCAGGTGGAAAAGGAATATATCCATGATAAAATATAAAAAGCAAATGATAACGTCACCACTTTAAAGTATGAATCAACTACTTACCATGGCTTCAATAATATGAGATTTTCATGTTTCATAACCTTACAAACAGACTTATATGCTAAGCTACACAAAGCAGAGTAACCAGTTCATTGAAAAGCCACAGAAAGTCTAGCAACCAGTGATGGATGAAGCAAGAAAGAAATAGACATTGGAATAGTGAAGGCACAGGGAGCATTCTACAAAACAGAATGATCTACTCACAGCTGAGAATACAAATACAGAGGTAAGGAAACAATGCATCAGATGCTAAGTACGGAACATATTTATAAATGGTTGCTTCAAAATTTAGAGCTGCACAACAGTAAAGAGATAACCGTGAGTTTAAACTTCCATGCAATATTGCTTTGATGATCTCTATTTTCAAAGCAACGGACCTCTTTCATTTCCTCTTCAAGGTTAATGGTTTTTCTTGATAACTTATTGATTTTTCTACACCCATTCCTATTTTTGGCCATTGTTCTCTTGGTTTTCCCTCTGTATGGCTCTATCAAAACCACCTACTACTGCACTGTATTCCTGTGACACAAAGGGCCTACCACTGCTGGGAAGGAATGATGCCAATGTGTTTGAAACTAAAGAAGACCCTTTATGTGCTGATACTATTCATACACAACTCGGCCACTACTCCATTTCTCCCGCGTGAATACCGATGACCACGAAGGCTTTAGCATAGATCCTCTACCTGGAAGTAAATCGCCTGATATTCTATGATGGCAAAAATTACATCTCATACCGTATTGCTTAAAAAAAACTCATTTACACTAGCTCCACGCATAATTAATGATCTAAATTAACTATTGTCATTCTGTTAAGGCGAGGAGATAAATTACTTCGGTAGGCCGACAATCTAGACCCAATGACAAGTAATGCTTTTGTCCATTGCACAGCTATGGATTTCAATTAATATTTAAACAAAGAAGATTTGAGGCAAGCAATAACATTAAAATGCGTAAAATGATAGCACTTTTATGTGTAATGAGCTCAAGTTCATGTGTTGTCATGAGAGCGATAAAGTTTTTTGATTAGGCTACACTGCATTTCGATGTTTCCCCAAGGAACGAACTTGCACTGCATCAAAATTGCGCTATAGGAGGCATGGGTGTACATCCATCTACATCGTGCGGAAAAAATTAAGGAAACCATGGCATGGGGAAAAAGCCGACCTTGTGCAACCTGCATCACATGTCTATCCCGCTGTGCAGTTGACAGGAGGGGGAAAACCATAGCTGCACAGGGGGATGATTTTGAGTTTTACATGGTCAGCATTGAAAGTGTTAACATCACTAAAAATTGACATCTTTTGGCTATCAACCTGCATCGCCGATGTACAACACTCAATTCAAAAATGATAAAGAAGATCTAACATGTCCCTCGTCCCCACAGTGAATTACTCTTCACATTCATCATAAAATCCAAATCAGCAACAATTTGATTCCCCTGAACATCAATCACCATAAGGAATTCGAGTTATGTGGATGAATCTCGCTAGCAGCTACATCATGATGTCACGGTCAATCTGTTTCACTGTACCTAAGTCGATAGTACTCAGTTTAACTCTCAATTCCTACTATCCCCCCTTACACTCCATGGTAAACTGAAGTGAAACTGTGTTTGTATGATCACATAACAAATGACTGCTTAGTGCCGAGATGACAGAGAGCCTACTAGCTCAGTGAGCAAAGTTGAGCAGCCAGTTTGGCAAAATACACCAAATCAGTTCATTACATTTAATTAAAATGATTCAAACATGAAAGCTGTTCTGTAGTTGTTCATGAGAGAACAGGCAAGGCAACATGCAATACATTTCTGCTGAGAGGCATAAATTAATGATTCATAAAAGAATGACATTGTGCCGTAGAAAAATTAAATTACACTTTGCAAAAGTACACTCACCAGGTCATCAGTGGCCAATGGGTTGGAGGCATCACTTGAGATTCCAGCAGCATGTGACGTGTCGAGAACAGGAGAGTTCCCTTCACTCAGAGGGTCTTCACTCTCGTCTTTCACATGAAACTAGAAGAGAATAATGGGCGTCACTCAATAAAGGCCAAACAATAATAACCTCGTTTGATAATGAAAAGTCCTCATTTAATTGAGACCACTCCAACTGGCCAAAATACTCATGAGATCTTGCGACTCACAGGAAAAACTCTAGAATATTAATGTCCAAATAGGGAGGGTAGAGCTACGCCACTAACATCACATGGTTAGAATGAGAGTATTGGCCACTTACAGTAAGGGCACAACAGTGGGAACGATACATCGAGGTTCCACTGTACACTGAATTGCCTTCATCATTTCTTCACCTAGGCTTATCAAAAGGATTCACAATAGTTTATGCTGGTTCCTCTATTGAAATAATGGAGGATGATGGCTTGAACGAATAGAGGGCAATCATGAGAGACAGCCTTGTAATAGCCACCACTAATGGCTTGAACAGAGATTTGACAAGGGTATCCAAAATTACACTCCACTGGATAAGAGACATTTCTGTCAACAGATTATCAATGCTGTACAACTGCTATTGACTTGCATGAAAAAACATTTGTGTGGTTCCACTTCCTGCCTCATGTGTCACTACTAGAAAGAACATCTGAAGATTTCATTATGCCAGTGACTTCCCACAAAATACTTAAAGTTATAACAGACACACCCCCACTCCTCACAACCGAGAAATTTGTAAAACTGAAGGTGATTAGACTCAGTTTTCACTGTGAGTGAGATAATAACTTACCAACTTATCGTCTCCGGGCAATAAGCAGTCTGGCACAGGAATGTATACTTCAGTCATTTGGGCTGAGCATGTGAACCCTGAAGTGTTTTCTATCACATCTTGAATGCAGTCCTTAGTCTCCACACAAGGCTCCAACTCATCAACATCTGCCCCTCCTCCTTCAAAACTCTGAGGAAAAAGTAACAGGGATAAACCTTTATCTCTTTACAGCACATATATGGGATACTCTAAGCATTACGAAGAAGAATGTTACACATATTACCTCTGTTATCATATAAAAATAGTCTAGTCTCCGCATGCCTGTTAATCAAATACTGAAAAGCTACAGCGCAAACTGAAAAAAAAAATTAACAGGAAGATCCCTGATATTCCAAGTACACAGTGTCTTTTCTAGATATTTTGGGGACCATGGAAGCTGCCTCTTCAAAGCAAAACACACGACAGAAAATGGAGATTATTCAGATGTATCATTTTTCCATTTTTTTCACATCATGAGAAATAAAATGAGAGACTGAAGATTCAATTTTTTTAAGTAAAGAAAATGAAGCAATCAAGTTTCTTATTCTTGCACTCAATTTGCTTCTGCATTTATCATTTTTGTAGTAGTAGCTGTAAAAAGGGCAAAATCACTAGTTATTGTTTTCTCAACATTAGAATCATGGAATAAACAAGTGGAGCATGTTTTCAATGTATTTGTCATGTTCTCTTACTTCTTGTTAATACTCAAATATAAACTCTGGAAGAGAATACAGGGTGAAATATTTATGCAGAAAGAGAACAGACCTCAATATCATCTTCTCTTCCAAAACTATTCCATGAAACATTTTTTTAAATTACCTTGTTATTATTATCCTTAAAACATGCAAAACCAAGTACAGAGCAATTATGTTTTACGCTCGAAACAAAGTTCCAACTGCCTGTCAATAGATGCCTAAGCAATGATTGCTTGTCAATTTTGAACTACCAGAATCATGTTGACTCAAGCTTAGACATTAGGTAATAAACTGCTCCACAACCATAATGAATACGTCACGGCATTAGATACTTAGTGTTGAGAGAAGAGCACCATAAAATTAACCGAGATGCTGCTATAAGAGAAACACTGTTACACAATTGGTATCCTTGCTTCAAAGACAATCATTTCAATGATGACAACTGTCTATGTGATGAAAGACCAAAAACCTGCCGAGAAAATCAATTGGTAGCATTGCTCAATGAAGATCAATGCCATACTGAAGAAGAAACCGCTTTTTATTTGGAGTTGCCCACCAAGCCATTTCCAAGGGATTGTATGCATTGGGAATTTAGTGTCGAGCAAGGAAATTGAGTTTCCAAGGATTCAACAGTAATTCCACAGCACGAAACCTCACATTACCAGCCTAGAACATTGAACATTAAAACCTAGCTGGAAACACTAAAATGCAAAGGCTGAATGCACGCACCAAATTCCCCAGACATTGAATCATCTGATTATTATCTGTTGAATTCAATATTACATGGTCTGACAGATCAGCAGTTGTACTCTAATGAATACCTTGAAAAATGGCTTCATTCATGCATAACCTCAAAAGATGAACACTTAAACCATTCCAGTATTCAAGCTCTGCCACAATGATAAGGAAAAACTGCAGCTAGCAATGGAAAACATCCTTCCTTTTACACCACACCCATAAGATATTCTAATAGCTACATTTCTATCATAGGGTGGACAGAGCCTTATTAGTCAACCACAATTATAAGTTATTAATCACATCAACCATTAAAATAGAAAATAAATACACATCATGAACTAAATCTTTAACTCTACAGTTACATGAAAAAGTTTCTCACTACAGTAACCCGCATAAACACAAAGGTATTAAAAAAATCAGCAAAAGGCATTAATTATTCCTTAAGCATAAAGAAAATATTTCTGTCAACACACTCCAAACTCCTTGAGCAAAATTGATTCATAAATTAAAACAGAATCGCATTCCAAATATCACGCAATTAGTATACAAAATGTAATCAAAACAAATAAAAAAGTTTCAAAAGAATAGACCTCAAAATGGATTGTAAGAATTAAGCAACTCTGAGCATGAATTTATAGCCCTTACTTACGTCGATAGCCCCAAAAAAATAACAATGCTATAACCTTGCCAGGCATGCATATCATAAAAAGAATTACCACAGGTTTTCCCTGCATATTAAATCGTAAAAGGTTACATGGGAATTCCACTGGGTCAGGTTCTCCAACTCTATCTTACAATCAGCCGAAGTTTCAATGTACGAGCTGTCCATCGTCATGAGTGCACCAGGACAACTCGTCGAAATAGAAACGTCGGCCATGATGGAGTAGGAGAATCTGGCCTGGCGTAACTCCTGACTAAGCTTGTGCATGCCATATCCTTTGCAAAGATTTTGAAGACTGTTATGAAGGATAAACATCTCAGTGCCTACAAATGTATTTCCTAACACAGGTAACCTTTGAACTTATTTATGCTACGGTCATATTTAAACTTGCTAACCACTAAATTTATAGAAAACTTTCAAATTTTAAAATGTACTTTTAAAAACAAAATAGTTTATCTAAAAGATTGTGTAAAAAACTGTTTTTATAAGTAAAAATGCAAATAATTTTAAGAAGGGCACTAACAGAAATGGTTCCAGCCAAATATGCTGTTTAAAAAATAAAAGTTGATGCAAATATAAAAATTATATTCCAATATTGGAAAATAGTAAATAAAAATACACTTAACAAATAGAGAAAAGATATACCACATCAAAATTCATATTTTGCTTTCTAATTTTACATTTATTATGAAAATGTTTTCTGTGTTAATTTTTCCGCACTTAAAATAATTTCTAATACTTTGCCAATTTAGCCTTCATTGTAACCACCATCTATTCATACAAGATGACTTGAAAATAAACAATCAATTTCCGAAACTTCGCAAATATATTTTTTGTTATACATAACCATAGACTCATGAGATCATAGTTGAAGGTAAGACAGAGGCCCCGAGCTAAAGAAAGGTAATATATTTACGTGCAACTGTGACTTTCTTTGACAACCCATAGACAAACCAATGTCTGGGTCTTTGACACTTCAATCTTTAGCAGCAAATCGTCAGGGATTTTTTTGTTCCCTTTAACATGTTCCGATTACCTAATCAAATACTTAAAAAGGTAGCGTGGTATAACGCAGTGGGTAGATTGCCTTTTTCAGTTGATAAATGGTGAGTTTGAATGCCATTCTCTCCTGGATATCGTAGTTTAGCACACACTTAATTTCACTAGATGACAAAATGTCTTCAATCGTCGCCATTGTAACACAAACAGCAACATTAATAGGACCTTGCCAACGATTGACGGATAGGGAAAAACCAAATTTACGGGAAATTGGACTAGTTACACTTTTCCGTAAAACGTTTCGCAAAATATATCATTCTTGATTCCTACTTTTGTCTACATAAACCAAAGAGTTTCACCATTAACTCTGCAATACTTATACTACACTAGTCTTCAAATAAGAAATTACGATAAGTACTCACCCTGAAGCAACTTTTTCTAACAACTGCGTCTGATTCTAAACAAATCATTTTGAAAACACTGAATTCCGTCAGTTTCTTCAAACACAGTGGACACATGGTAGTGGGCAGGCCATCTCCCACAGTAATCTGAGATTTTAATAAACAAGTTGCACATCAATAGAGTTTGGAATGAAAACATGAAATGAAGTAAGCACCACTTTAAATAAAATCGATAAAATTTAATGTGCCACTTACTTGTAAGCCAACTAAATCATATAGGGCATCCTTCACAGTTATATTGTCCGCTACATTCGAAGTGAATATGCTGTAAAAACGATCATGCTTCTCCCTACAAAGTCTGCAAAGGTCTATTTCTGGATTCCTTTCTGAAGATTCCGTGAAAATCCCGATGGTGCGACTCATGTTTTCTATTCAAATTTTTATTCACTTTTTAAACCAGGTTTATCGTCAAAGAAATCATCTACTCAGCATTGACAAAGATCACAAATTCCAACAAGGAAACTACATTGACTAAGATGATGAGTGAAAATATAATACTTTAGAATGCTAAACGAAAGGAACACAAAATCCAACAATTGATGAATCGACGGAAAGATATATCACGACTCAATAGCTTGGATTGAGAAATTTTTCAACAATTTATGACACAATTGTAAATTCTTTTGACAAGCATCCACGACAAGATTAAGTCACAACGTTCACTTGTTATTAAAAGACTATACAATTATTCTCAGTATGGAACCGATGTGTTCTAGTTGTCATTTTATCCGCCAACAGCACACCTATAGAGCAGGCCAAACATCTGTGTTTGAAGAGTATTTTCTTTCTATTTCAAAAAATAAAGGACCATTTCATTTAAAATTCATCACATTTTCGATTAATTGTAGTGCAAAAATGTTTGGTTAAAGGTTATTCAATCACCTGGCCGGAAACAAAATTAAAGCCCAACCTTGGCGTCCGCCAGGTCAGATTACATCTACAGTCTTTAAATATGAGAAAGAGTTCAAAATTCTTAAATGTAGAATTAAAAAGTTTATATATTTTTTTATTATTCAAATAATGTAATGAACTAGCATAATATATCACTTATTGTTGGAAATATTTCATTTTTCGATTTTAGGCCTGCTGCATACGCAATTCTCTAGCGGTGCAATACGCAAATGAAATCCGGTATGTAAGCTAATCCTTGCTATCATAGTCAGTTAATAGCAAGGCGTCAGTGAGCATGGAGTTCGTGGAAAATATTTGATGTTTTTTCTGTTGAAATGCGATATATTTTTGAGGTCCTTGTCAATGTGAGCTTTATAAGCCCTTCTCCTGGATTATTCTCAAGTTTTTGCGTTATCGTAAGTCATAGAAATGAACGTAATGTATTAGAAATTTGTAAATCACTGAGTGCTGTGTGGATGGTTTGTTTGAGGAGTGAACTGGTTTTACAGATAAAATGAGTAATTGCTGTGAAAACATGAGTATTACCACTGGGAATTTATCTGAGTCTTCAGAAAGGAATTCTGAGGGTACTCCGTGCAGACGTTGCATGAAGAAAAATTATTATTGTTACAACATATTCTTTTCAATTGCAGGAAGCCAGATGACTAGAAAGGATGCCATAGGCGATTTTGTTGACTTACAAGTAAGTGAGTGTTTACATTTTATTGATCTCCTTAGTTATTGTTTTATTCCGTTGTATGAGCATGTTTTCCATAGCAAGTCTGAAATCTCTTGCGCATACGTTTTCATTCATTTCGTAGGTTGCTGTTGGAGATGACCTGCCTGCCAGCCCACTGTGCTTGAAAAAGCTCATCGAATTAAATGATTTCATAAATATTTGTCATAAATCGGACGGAGAAACTGTGAAAATTTTCGTGTAGAAATTACCTCAGGGTGAGTGCATTTTATTTTATTTCATTGGAAGCCTCGTGTAACTTTCAAATAATGTGAAATCATTCACGTAACCAGATATTAACTTGTTCGTGTTAACTTACCGTGTAGCCCGGCCCAAATAGTTCAAAGTTCATGTGGGCAAGAATAAAATTTTAGCCAAATGTTTGTATTTGTGGTATCAACAGATAATAGCAATAACTTGAAAATGTAATTAATCGTGTATTTGATGACTCACTTGCCATGACGGGCAAAGTATTTGTTTATACGGTACATTAACACGTACGGGTTAATGTCTAATGTGACGGCCTCAATTGTGACGGCCGAAGTCGCTTTTTCTTGTGGTATAACTAAGGACGTAGTCCAGTACACGCTCCCAATGCTCCCCAGTGCTCCCGCTTCAGACGCGACAGATTCGTGGTCCACTTTCGCTCCTATCGCTCCCAGTGCTACCCTACTGGATCACGGCTGGAGCGATTGTAGCATTTGTTAGTCGTTTGTTTGACTAGTATCGTCTGCTCGGATATTAGATCGCCTGAATTAGGGATTGTTATAGCCCCTTGTACTTTACTTAGCTTGTTAGAGAGGTCAGTAATATAAATGACAAAAAGAATATGACCATGAGGTACACCACAAGAAACCTAATTAATAATAGATCTTCATTGGATACCATGATCGGACACCACCGATCCGATGCTTGTCCTGAAGATTTTACCCACTGGTTTGCAAATCCTCTAACACCAAGGTGACAAACTTAAACAAGAGCAGATCATGATACATATAAAAGAAGATAACACTGATTAAATACCTAATTAGATAAATTTCAATGAAACCAAAAATAAGCCTATTTAACTTAACTCACCTAAAATCTTGCGTTTAAACGATACACGCACTAGTTAATGCCTGTTTGCGTGAATGATTTTTGTGGACCGAAACGGAACATGTACCAATGTTTGAACCAAGCTAAAATAGGTTCAATTTTCCGTTCATGCATTTGCACAAGTTGAGTATGGTTACGCGTGTAACCACATAACGTGCAAAAACGCAACCGTACGGTACGTATTTTGGGTTCATTCTTGCGTTCATACATTTAGACTAGCACAGGTTTATGTAGGTGTAAAAAGGCCTTAAGTGGAGTGTCTTTTTACCATTTATCATGCACTCATGACATTGTATGATAGTCTCAAAAGCAGTCCTAGACTTGGACCCATCTCGTCAACAACAAACCTTAAGCATCAATGCAATACGTGTCAACCTGACCTTAAGAAAAATACACAAGTAAAATACAACCGAAAATCAATAATTGATTAAACTTAAGTTGAAGATTAGAGGAAGATATCATCATTGAACAGAGAATACAATCTTCATGGAGAAAGGTTGGCCGCCACAAAGCAACAAATGGAATACTTTGACCAGGAAGTTCACGTACCCTAACCTAAGAAGTCATATTCTATCTCAATTTCACGCAATTTCAAGTTCAAATAACTAATAATTGATCTAAATAACAAATAAATCAAAATAACTTACAAAATTAACAGAAGTAACATATTAACAAAAGTAACAGACTGAATGCTTCGACCGGAAAGTTCACTCACCACATGCCTTATTAATTTCGAATAGTCATTTTCTATCTCCACTTCTCGCTATCTCAAGGTTAAACCACTAATAATTAAATAATATTATATATAATTCATTATCACAACAACATAGTTTATAAAATATCTTGGACTTGCCGCTCAATTTCTTCCTCGATCTGGCCCGTGGCGAACATTGACTCTGAATTGTAAAAACCATTGAGTTACTGCCATTTGCCTCACCGTAATATCCCCGGAATAGTTCTTTAACCATTTGTTTTTAGCATTTACCATCCTGGCTCTCTTAGCGACTTCTTCTGTCAACTCCAAATGGTCATATTATTTCTGGCCAGGTCCACAATTGTTATGAACACCATTTTCTTTTGCCTTCCTTCCCGTTCAAATTCGCGCTGAAAACCGGTTCGCTCCAGCTCACCCACCTATTTCGCAGGAGCGTTTGTAGCGAGAGAGAAGCGAATGTAGTGACGTCATGCGTCACGTACGAGAATGCTACGGGAGCTTTTGTAGCTTCTACTGGACCACACAAACACTCGCTCCCAGCGCTTCGGAGCACTGGTAGCTTGTACTGGACTACGCCCTAAGTGTTTATTTACATAAAAAGTCATAAAAATCAGTCATAAAAGTGAATAATTTGAATTTACCATTGACCAACTCAAAACACATATCAATGAACGTGAAGAATTTTGTGGAATATGTTTTCGATGTATTTCTTTTGCTTCTTACCTCTTCTTTGGTTCTACAACAGAATAATTCAGCTGCAAAAAATATCCAATGAGGCATTTTAACAAATCGATTAAAATATTTTAAAACAAGTCAAGAAAAGTGATTTGACATACCTGGCTATTTAGTGTACTTGTTCTTCACTATGTTGCAATATTATATACGAATGCATTTTTATATTTGTTTCGTAATTGATTGATTTGATAACTTTATTATTTGCTAAAATTATATATGTTAGGTGTTGATAAAAAAATATGTGATCGCGTATAAAAACATTTATTCGAATAATTGTTTGTTTAATAATGTTGTGTGTGCATAATATTGGTGCTGTCAAAAATAAAAGTGTGGTATACACATAATTAAATCAGTAGAGAAGGTTGCCTTACCGTTCTTGATTAAAGGTGTTTACTCCATGCATATACCTATTCTAATGAATGGGTAAATGTATGGAGTCTAATTCTATTAACCCATGAATGTAAACAAAAATTCACTGTGTAACCAAACAAGTTGTGTGAATGCATGAATAGGAAATAGAACCTGTTCTGATATGGTCAATACATGTGTACACATTCCATTCTGGTCCGCTAAAGTCGTTCATGTATTCAATCAATAACTTGTATATGTTTGTTTATGTGTGGTGTAAACAGGTGTTAAAAATATGAGGTGATGATTTTGATTCTCATGATATATTTTTTGTCTTCTTTATGGAAACACTAAATATTTGTACATATAAGTTTTTTTTGTAATCAGACTCATGGATTAGAGAATGAGATGTGGTTTTTTTACCTATCAATTTTGTTTATTTAATTTGGAGTACATGAAAAAAATAATTGTTGGTGTACAGATGGCAATGAACTACTTGAACGGGAAAGTCTTCTTTTCTAATATATTTTGCGATATTTTGCAGTTTTATTTTAATGACTGTCTTCGTGGGCAGTTGAGTATTGGTGGTGAATGACATTGTTGAAGAAGCAATTTGTGATAGTTCATGTAGCAATCACTGAGTCCCAGAGATACTTCATGGCTTCCACTTGGTCACATTTCATCAATGGTCTTTAAATGTGAAAAAGAGTCAAAAATTTCATTAATGTGGAATGAAAAAAGTTCATGTTAAATATCCATGTTTAAAATAATGCAATGCACCTCAATAATGTAACACTCATCGTTGGAAATACCTCATTTTTCGATTGTAAGCCTGTTGCATACGTAAACCTCTAGTGGTGCAATGCGCAAATGAAGTCTGGTATCTAAACTAAACAATTATCTATTATTACAAAAATGCCCTTTGATATCAGAATGCGAGTAAGCAGACTCGCTCTGTGGCAATAACAAAACAGTAACGACGATAACAAACATCTACGACGATACTGATTCAGAACGTGAAGGGTGTGTGAAAGCATGTGAATTGTTCAAAAGTTTTTACGGTGTTTGTATTGAGCAATGGTTGACTCCGACTTTGTAAAGACGCATCCTGAGAACATTCTTAAGGTAGATTAATTCATGGCCACTTATTTCTTCTCCAGTAATGAAGATTTCTCGGCGCATAGTTGAGAAGCTGCGAAATTGAAATGTAACATAAATTAAATCAATTATCTCATTCGCTAGTAATCTAAAGCTTGGTTTGTGTCTCATTTAACTACTGTCTAATTTACTCATTGATTTTAATGTGTACATGGCGCAATATTGGAATATGTGATGTTAACGTTTTGGAGAAATACAACGGATCATATTTTATGCTGATTTACTTAGCATTAAGGTCTGGTAGAGAGACATACCGTGTTTCAGCAGGTTGTTAGGTTCAAGTGTTAATAAATTTGAACGTTTGCACTGTTGAAGCTAAGGTGACACCAGAACATTAAGTGACAACAATAAGCTTATACTGTGGAAATTGCCGTGGATGAGGAGGATGAGAAAGTAATAAGTGCTATTTGTCAAGATGGTGCTGCATCTTCCAGTTTGCATACATTCTTTAAACCTGTCAATTATTCAGGATAAATATTTCACATGACTGATGATGGAATTAAGATATAAAAAATTAATTGCATACACAGATACATAGGTTTTTCTAAAACTTGGACAAATAGTCTACTGGCACCACTTAAACCTATTGTTTACTGGCATCTGATGACACGCTCAGCCAACATGGCAATGGGTCGTTTTGAGTGCAAGATCGCAATGAATAATTTTCAAAGTGAAATTCTACAAAAAAATATGCAGCTTAGAGAAGAACTGCTTTCACTTTAATTTACAGCACGAAGGATTTTTTTATCGCATAATCATTCATTTTTAGTAGAATTCCCCATTCCGAGGGTACCCCTGTGCAGGCTTAGCGTGAAGAAAGTGATTATTATTACAACATATTCACTTCAAATGTGGCAGGCCAGATAACTGTAGAGTATGCCTTGTATAATTTTGTCTACTTCGGAGTAAGTGAGGGGTTACATTTTATTGATTTCCTTAGTTATTGTTTTATTCCATTCTATGGGCATGCTTTCCATGACAAGTCTGAAATCTCTTGCATATGTTTTCATTCCTTTCATAGGTTGCTTTTGGAGATGGCTTACTTGCCACTTTATGCCCATTGTGCTTGAAAATCTCATCAAATTCAATGATTTCAGATATATTTGTCATATTTTGGACGCAGTATGTTGTCTGCAAAATTTTGTAAAATTTTCTGTGGAAATTTCTTCAGCGTGATTGATTCTTTTTTCATTGTAAGCCCTGTGAAATGATTCAGGCAAGCAGATATTAACTTGTTCATTTTGATGTACCATGTAGCCCGGCCTTAATAGTTTCAAGTTCATATCATCGAGAATGAAAAATTTAGCAAAACGTTTGTATTTGTGGGCTCAACAGATTATAGCAATAGAAAAAGTAACTAAATCTTGTATTTGATGAATTACTTGCCACGACGGGCAAAGTATAATGCTTAGTGACTGCATCAAAGTATTACGTGTAAAATTTACAAAAAAGCATATCAATTAGAGATCAAAACATAATGGAGCATTAAAGTTGTTAATTAATGATATTTAATGCTAGGAAAGGACCTTTACAATGATCAACAGAGCAGTGAAAAATGTTCAGCATTCAAAGGAATACATGAATTGATTAATTTTTACAAATACAACCCATAAATTTGATGTTTGAATTGAATGAAACAAATGTCTTGAATTCTATTTTCATTGAGTCATCACAGTCAGTTTGGTCTAGTTTAAGCTCATTATAACGTTAATAACCCGGCGTTACTCACACGAGATTCCCGATCGAGGTTACTCGAGTAGGGTGCTCCTGACACCACATAGGACATTAAAAAAATGGGTTAGACAACATTTCATTTGAAAAAATTGATTAATGTATTTTAAGTATAGCATCATTGAGTCTACAAAGGGTCATCCCATAAAACAGTAAACAATTTAATTATGGTTATAAGCAGTGCCCAAATGCAATGCAATAAAGATGAACTAATGGAATTAGATTTTATAGTGAAGGAATGTAATGGAAGGGAAAAATGTAACTTTGAGTTTATCATTTAATCATCTGAAAGTACTTATTATGATTTAAATCAATTTTTACTTGCTGTTTTAATGTGAAGGGAGAGCGTCATCCTCACGGCGGAGGTGACTCACAATTGCCCAGAAAAATGATGCTCGATTATAGTGTTGACATGTCTGAAACAATGATCATTGTGACTCGGTGTTCCGTCTGAGAAATTTTTGTTCACACTTCTAATACGTACCTGATAATACTTGGATTATACTGAGAATATACTGGGGGTGGTGTTCCCCCCAAAATTTATAGCCTAATCCTCATCTGTCTCCTACAAAAATTACTTCCTCAGAATCTTCAATATGCACAGTGAATAATTTTATCGAGGCATTAGCACGGTAGTCCTTTTTGGCCCCGTGCTGACTCATATTTCTGAAACTTATCAAAGTTTCGTAGTCTAGGTTCCTAATGAACGTAAACACGTATTGATATTTTTACACTTTATGTTCCTCGTCAGTGATCCTTAGAATTTTTCTTACAGTCTTTGGAAGTATAAATCATATTGCTCATGCACGTCCAATTATTGCACGAGCAACAGAACAAATTTGTTTTATTTATTTCACACACCACCGAAAACAGTTCAGCCTTAACATCGGCCATAACATTTAACAATCACAAACATCCATAGGGATAACTTACCCAGGCAGGACTCGAACCCGAGACCTTTGGTTTGGCAGGCGAGGACTTTACCACGCCGCCACTGAGGCCAGCAATGTCTTTATTCTCATTTTAATGTCTTTATTCTGCGGTCATACGATACATCTACTACTTCTTTCTTTTCAGCTCATTTGAGATAATTTTATTTCTGATCTTCTCCTTATAAATGACTATCGACTCCCTCATAATTTTTCGCAGGAATTTTGATCTATACATCTTGCTTCCTAGATTTATGTTATTGCACAGACTGTCCCTAGGGTCGTGTGTCATTTTTGACCTCTAATTTTAGTAACTTCCACTCCAGCAATATTCGTGAAAATTGGCATACTTATGGGGAAAGGTCCTAAGTTTTGTTGAATGCAAGCAAAATTTTAGAATTTTGATCATTTGACCTCACAATGTTGGCCCAAACCAAAATTTTGAATTCGCCTCAAGGGGTTTCAATGTTAAAAAAATCGAGACAGAAAAAAGTCTGAATTTCATTGATCTAAATGTCAATTCTTAGGTTTTCGGACACGAGGAAACCAAAAATAACACTTTTGTTCACGAAAATTCAACTGTTGACCCAGTCAGGTCACAGTCAGGAACATAAGGGTGGCCAAAAAATAGCATACAATCAAAGGTGTCGATCCACAAGCCATAAGGCATCCTCTACAGTTATCTCGCCTGCCACATTTGAAGTGAATATGTTGTAATGATTATCAGTTTTCTTCATGCAAAGTCTGAACAGGGGTACCCTCTACTGATATTGTACTGAAAATGAATGATTATGCGATAAAAAAAATATCCTTTGTGCTGTAAATTAACGTCAAAGCAGTTCTTCTCTAAGCTGGGTTTGAAAGGGTGCCTAAGTCATTGGTACTGTCCAAATACTCGTCTTATCCAATATTTGACCTCCAAGGCTAATACTGAGGTCAAAAGTCATAGAGGTAAACATCGGGCTACGTGACAACCAACGTGTCAAACCACAGGTTTTAAAAGGTGCTTAACTCATTTTCATTCATCAATATTGTTGTATTTTTGCCTTTAGGAGGTCACAGTGGGGGTCCAAGGGTCTTAGAGGTAAACGTCAGGCCATCGTGACAACCAGCGTGTCGAACCATGGGTTTTTAAGGGTGCTTACGACAGTTTTGCAGTTCATTTATGAGTATTGTTGATTTTTTGACCTCCATAGGTCATATTGGGAGTCATAGGTCATAAAGGCATGATTTGATATATCAAGGAAACTAATGTCGCCAACCAAAGGGTGACCAAGTGAGTTGCGTGGTACACGTAGTGCCCATTTTGTTAAGTCGTTAACCTCCTGAGGTCATAATGCGGTCAAAATTCACTGAGGTTTGCACTAAAATATCCTGGAAATTAACCCGCTCACTGGAATGTTTTCAAGGATGCCCCAAGACAATGGAGCAGTAAACACCATGCTTAATTAAAGGCTTAAAATGTGTTCCAAAGGGTGGTGCCGTTCCCATTTCAATGTTACTTAATTAGTGATTAAGAAGGGGATGGTGGGTTTAGTTGAGCCAATTTCAAACTTAACTGTGCATTAAAATGAAAGTAAAATTTAGGTTTATATTAATGTGAAAGTCAAAGTCATATTTATAAATATTAGTAAAAATAAATATGAAGTACCCAGTATTCAATGTGCTCTTCCTCCCGTGCCAGGCATAATTTAATTCACTTGACAAATGATCCAGTAAAAACGTCCTCAAACATAAGCAGGGTAATAAACTCTGCACATCTTATTCTCTCTCTTTTCTGTTCTTCAACATTATTAAATGTTTCTTGCACACCAACTGCTTTAAAAATCCCCATAAAAAGTAATCGCACGGAGTGAGGTCGGGGCTTGTTGGTGGCCACTCAACTTCTGTCCCCATGGACACCAGCCGATTTCCAAACTTCTCTTTTAGCACATTGAGAACTGCCTTAGACCTGTGTGCAGGTGCTCCATCCTGCTGCAACCACACTTCCTCAGCATTTCGGAAGTTTTCCCACTCCATATCCCGGGAAAGGCTTTCCTTCAGCATAGCCTGATAGGTGTCTGTCCTCACGTTCTTTTTGCAAAAGTATGTCCCAAAAACATGGCCAGCTTAAATGGCCATGGACACCGTTACACCATTTCAGTTTGACGACCGCTCACGCCGTGCCTTTGGATTACTTGTCGCCCAATATCGCGTGTGGGTTAAAGACACACTACTAGTTTAAAAAAATATTGCTTCGTCCGAAAGCATAAGCTGAAACATAAAAGCGGTGGATGAATTTCATTTTAAATTTAGATGCATCATCCTAGTTGATATAATATTATCAAAAGACATAAAGAGCAAAGGAAAATAACATAAAAGAACAGAATGAATAAGATACTAACCTGAAATGTGAACATAGGGTTTTCATTAAGCTTGTCAATCATCCAGTTGCTGAATGGTTTTGATAGCCATAATCTCCTTCACGAAGCTCCTGCACCATTCTCACTTTATGAGGCTTCAAGTTTAGAATTTTTAAAGCGTGTTGTAAAACAGGACTGGAAAAGTCCAATGAAAGTGCACGTCGGTGGATGGATCTTGATGGAGATGCAAAGACTGAAGCCACAACTGCGTTTCTGTGCTTTGATAAGATTGTTGGGCGCCCTTTACAATTCCTCTTCTTAACATGTTCCACGATGAAACAATTTCCCTTCCTAAATTTGTCGTATAACCTGTGCTCCACTGTGCTTCTAAGGTAAACACCATGCTCAAAGAAAATTTTACGAATCGTTTTGATAACTGACTTTCCGTTTAATATGTAAGTCTCGATTATATCCGCCCTGATTGTGGGAGTAAGGCTCTTCATTGTGGTTCTTTCCACTATGACTAACAACGAACTAATGCCAAAGAGACATGCAGCTGAAGAGTTTCCCAAATGGGTATCATTGTTGCTGAGGTAAGGGTGCCTGCATGAAAAGACTTGAAAATATATCAAACAGTTTTTGAGACATACAATAAGTTCAATGAGTAACTTTGTAACTTATGTAGGGTAACCTCTTGATATTTGGACAGCATCAACTTTAGAACAACTTTTAAAATCTTTTGTCGGTCATGGAAGTTGTGCTGATATTCCCGTGAAAGATTCTGTGATATTTGACCCCTACGTATTCATTGGAGGTCAAAAAGTAACAATAGGGATATGTTTATTGCTCCACCTTCTTGGGCATCCTTGAAAAACTTCTTGAGTGATATGTGACTTATTTCAAATTGAAGTAAGTAGTTTTCTTGTTTATTTCTATAATGCATTTAGAATCATGGTAATTGTTTTGGTGCAATTGTTAGACAACTAGAGATATTGTCGCTGAGGGACCCTGAGCTTAAAGGAATTTTTTCTCGTACTTCAGCCCTAATCAAGCCATTCTTTGACTATCGATTGACTTTCATGACTCGGCATCGTTGTTCAACGATCGCAATTTCGACTGAGAAGAATTTGAAAAAATGATTTCATTGGACATATTATTAGTATGAAAAATTTCCCTCCTCTTGATTTGAAGGTTGTGCAGTCAGATGGCTTCCAGAGATGCGTCTGTTCTGTCTGTCTGGACAAGCCGAGGTAAAACAGTATCTATGAGGACTACTGTGTTTTCAGAATCCAGTGTCTTGAGTAACGCTCCACCTTCCAGCTATATTTATGATTGGAGGGTAAAGGCCACAGAAAAACAGCTGCTTGATGCTGGAGTTGAGCAAGATCCTCTGGTCAGTGAGTTATTGATTAAGGCTAACTCCATGTTGAAGGTGGCATACTTAACTCTTTCTGCCAAAGAAAAATGTTTTCCATTGTACACATAGCATTAGAATATTTTTAATCTCTCTCCATTGAGGTGTAATTTTGAGAGGAGTACACTTCTCTTGTGTTTGCTTCCCTCTGATTTGGGACTCAACTCAATGGGGTGCCGGGCTATTACCCCAGGTACTGTACTAGACCCACTAGCCCATGAGTTCACCATCAAATTATTGTATTACTAGGTACTGTTTTTAATAGAAATATTATTTACGACTCACAATAATTTATACTTATGTTAAAATAAGTTACATGTTCAATTCCCTTTTGAATTTGAAATGGGTAAGGGAAATTTGGTTACTGTGTGGTAATAACAATGTTGTTGTACGGCTTGTGATTGTTTTATTGTTGGCTTATTCACAGACTGTCAATTTGGTGTCATTGAGACCGTGAAAACCTGGAAAAAACAGTAAACTTCAGTATGTAGGTAGAGTGGCAACCTTAAAATCTCCTTTAAATCACAGGTCGAAAGTCATTGTTTTTGCATTTAATATGTCTAAAGAATTCATTTGTCTAAAGAATGCAAGGTGAAGCCACTGGTTTCAGAAAAACTCAATATTTTCTTAACATGCAGCCTTATGGCAAATTGACGAAGCTGGGCAGGACATGATGGCTAAATGCTCAAAGAGTACCGTTAGGCATGGCTTCACATCTGAGGGCTTATGCCCCCCCAGGAACCCCTATGTAAAAGGGGGAGAGCTAGGAAACGTATGTATTTGGCATTCATTTATTTGCATAAGAAATCCTCTGAAGAAAATATGCGGCTTTCGTCTCCCGGGTCAAGAAATGTCTACACATATATTTTCGTCTTTAGTAGAGAAAAGGTTTAATACACTGAAAGCGATATCTTTTTATTATATTGAATTAATCACATGATTTATTTCTTTACTGTCAACTATGTAAAGGTGCTTTGCGGCAAACAATGTTACTTAACCTTATTTATGTGCTTACTATAATAGTTCTGTTTTTCATGGCTTTTATTGTTATTTTACAAATTAGCAATGTGATCAATGAATTACCATTTTGCTATTCCATGTTGACTTCCTGTGATTTAAATATTTCCTCAATTTGTCACTCAATATGGAGTATGGGCATATAATTGGATTATTTGATTTTTAAAAACATTTTTACACATTTTCACTGTGTTCATTTTACATTGTCACCATAGGTGTATTCAAATTGAGCATTTTGCCATCAATGTGTTTTTGGCATTGGAAATAATGCAGAGGTCACCAACATTTTTTCCCGGTTGCCTGTTTGAACTTGAGAGTAGCTAATTATGCCAATCGGGAGATGAGAGACAGAGGTCGTCCTGATTTTCAACCGAGTACATTGTTGGTGTGTTTTTTTATGAGGCGTGGAAGGGGGAGTTGTTTGGCTGATCTTCACCCTGCCTATCTTGGCCACACTTGCCTTTTCATAGTCAATCGCTAGTGTTCCACATGTGATTGATTTTGATTCTCCATGGATAGACCCGAGATTTACGGGCACATAATGGTGGGAGACAGCCATTTTGTGTGGTTGGTGTCTCTTCTGGGTTACCACCTTGAGAGAGGCAGGAGAATTTTTTCTCTCTTTAATGAATTCTTAATGCAACTTGTTTTCTATACTAAATGCTTCCGTTGCTCATAGGTTGTCACGCTGCCAATGGACTTTGCATATCTGGCCAGAGCATGATGGAATTGCAGAGAGTTTTGCTGGATGTTGGATGCTTTTATTCTCCAATGATATTATCAATAGGATCCGATGACTTGGGGAGGGACGTAAGATTTCAACAGCTGATGAGTAATTTCCATTGGATTCTTCTCAGGACTCATTGCTTGACATTGAGGGTGGTTCTATTAAGCATGATCCCCACTCCAGCTCAATGGGGAAACATTATTCATCGGCGTCATTTAGTAGCCATCAACTGATGGACACAAGGGAGAGTAAGACAATGTTTTCACTCTCTTGATTTATAATAATGTCAATTATTCATTTGTGTTACAGTTGTCATTGCGTTCATGTATTAACATGATATTCATTCTGGTGATTTTATTTCCCTTTCTGGTGATTTCCCATTCTGGTGATTTCAAATCCCTTTGGTGGATTTCAGGTGGTTGACTTCATCACACCTTTTCTTTGTGATTGTAGGGTGAGGGAGGAGTATTTTGAATTGTAAGCTCACAAATGTCGTACTAATATATTTATATATACATATATATGCTATATCTTCACCTATTGGGCATGTGTTCTTACATACATAACCTCCGTAATTTATAGCTGGATGGGATGCAGAGACTGCAGGGGGCCGGACATTATCCACCTTAACCAGGAAAGCATGCGCTTTCTCATAAATATTTTACGGAGGAATAAAAACACATGGTTTTTAACAGTTTCATAGTAATCTTGTAAAAGGGGGTTTCTTTTCCATTGGGGTATTTCCCTGGATAAGATCAAGAAACATTTGCCTGGTAACCTCGATAGGTAATGTGGAATAACCAGGGAATAGGTGGTAACATATGTTGTTGGTAGTCGAGGGAAGTGAATCAACATTTTTTTAAACTATATATGTTATTACACAGGGTTTTACAACATAAAGTACCATAAACACATGCAAAGGCAGTCTTCACAATATTTTCGAAACTTCTTTACCATTTAATGAACTGCTGATTTCCTTCGAAGCTAGAGGAAATATTTTGGCATCAATGTGTTTGTTGTATTTAGAATCAAAAGCATTTAGACTAATTTCATTTTGATGCATTGATTCAGGAATACAATATATTCCTTTATTCAGCCATGTAAGGGTGCTTCAAAAAATTGCGTCACTAAGCAACCTGTACCCCATAACCATTATTTTCATACCAATTGTAAAAGCTTACATTTAAATGATTTTGTCTTCCTTCCATAGCTCATCGTTATACCAATTAAGCATTTGCATTTCCTTTTGTGGTTATTTTAACTCAGGATGTGATGGATATTACTGCACATTACGATTCTTAAAAACATTTTCCATCTTCATGGTTTTTCGTTTTTGGTCAATGTCACCATAGCTGTATCTTTATCAAAGACTGTGAAAACACATAGGCTTTAATGAGTAAATGGCATTGAAAGCATTGTAGAAGTCTCTAAATTATAATTTAATTTGCACGCAGCAGCAGTTTAATTAAACCCATTGTATCATATGAAGCCGCTCTCGATTTCAATAGCTGGTGCGTGAGAGAAAGAAGTTTTTAATTGTTGAATAAATGCATTGTAATACTGTTCCTTCGCGGTTCGTTGAGGGGGGTGTTGATTAGCTGAGCTTCCCTCCGGGTATTGTTGTTGAACTTTCATTTTCCCTGTCAAAGACTAACGTACCTGTAACTGTTTGTCCTGCAATCTTCTTGAGAGGCTATTTTCAATTCCTTGCCAGAGATTTCACTATATTTTATTGTTTGCTGATAATCAATTGTCCACTGCCAAGTTTATAACGTCCATCTTGACCACTCACCATGTCATCTCCACAGCCGTTATGAGTTAATTCTTCTGTTAACTGAAAAGCTTGGTTGTTTTTGCATTTAAAGTCATGTGTGTGCACGAAACGCGAGTGTCAAATGATCATGTGCTTATTGGTATAGGTGCTATGGTGGGAACGGATATTTAACAATCTGATCATCATGACAAAATAGGTTTATTTTACTTCAATAGCGGTAATCCATATGCCTTCATGAGAGGCACCTTGCATGATACATTAATGCATGTGCTCCAAAAAGGAAGTTCTTTGGAATACGCTATTGTACAATTTATTCACATCAAATCAACTTACCCTGATCCCTTTTATGAGTTATTCGATATGAGTTAGGCATTAGTTGAAATTCGTGGCAGTTCTGCATGGCTGGTGGGGAATGTTTTGTTCAGGACTATGAATCACTAGTACTTAATGCATGTAATAAAAAAATTAAAAACCATAACTGCAAGAAACATATTTTTTAATTTTAGCTTAGCAAATATATCATTACATGACATGCTGCCAGTGTGTGCTGCAATAAGAAGCATATTATATCATGTATCAATTCATGGGCTCTTGAAGGAGGTTTTTGGAGTACACTAGTATAGCCTATCTACCCATTCCAGCAATTTTTTACACAGGAATGTGGAACTCTGTTGTCCCATGGAGGGGTGGAAGATTCTCCTTCAATTTTTGATTTCAGGTTTCTGTGTTATTGTGAATGTGAACGGGAAAAGTATTTTTTAGGGGAATGGGGCCTTTTTAGAAGGGGTCTTGAATTATGGTGACATTAGGGCATCCATGATTGGGGATCCTGCCAGTTGGTGAAACTGAAGGGATCTGCTGGCATGTACCCAGTTCAATTGGATTTTTAAATATAATGCACTCATGTTCAAAAGCCTCAACTGGTAAATTCATCTCCTTATTTTTAACTCTAATATGTTAACGTGTTGTATGCGTAACCGACCAAAATTTTTTATCAAATGAATTAAATTTTTGTTGAATTTTATGCATTTGTTTTTTCATGACTAGTTGATAATTCATAGTATTGTCTCTCACTTAAGTAGGGATTGTCTCTTTTAATATTTCTCTGTTTTAATTTATCAACAATATATGCATGGTAGTTAGGTACTATGTGCATAAAAATTGTATCTCTATGTCAGCACATTTCATTCTCCATCCTGCAGAAGCCGTAATTCCACCAACCATCTTGTAGATGCAATGATTCTCTCAGCGATGGCTTCATATTCTAAGGTGGTATTTTTTTTGCAAGTCACCATTTTTATCTGCAAATTTGATGCATATCCTTCAGCACAACATGGTGCTTTAGAGATTTACTTTGGTTAATAGTTTTTTGGCAGCTGCATTGGTGTACCAGGGCTTTGGTCATAGATGTACTGGAGAATACATATATGATATATACTGAAGTGGTGTTGCTGCATTGGAATTTGACCTATGTGACCTGTGGTATAACCTCTACCCTCAGTAAGCCTGAACAGTCTCTTGTTCATCCACTTCCCTTCCTACTGCTCCCATTAATAAGAGGCTGCAAAATGCTGTAACATCTCTAGGCAATGGCTAGAAGTGGTTAGTGGTTATGTAGTCTCATCAGCGCCAGCTGTGGAATTGCCTCTAGGGTCTTAACTATTTAGAACTGTGGTATACCCACATTATAAAAATATTAAATTTCCTAATATGCTTAATAGATATTATCTTAATCATCATTTCCAATACATATAATTTTATGCAGCAGTTTTTAAGTTTATCCAGTTTGTTTTTCCAATTATTCTCATGTAGGTATTCTTTACTTGACTGTTCCAGATGGATTTCTCAAGATATGTAAAGGGCAGAGCAGAGGCGAACTAGGACAACAGGAAATCTCTTCCCTCTGTCTATCCAAACAACATTTGAATACTCTGAAGAGATCCATGCCTCAAGAGTCCCAGAGGCTCAGCTCAAGGCTGTGAAGTGATGTATGGATGTTAACCCAGAAGTACTTAAGTATGAGGCATTCATCTTAATCCAGGCACAGAAGAGACTGCATTTAATGGCAAGAAAGCAGTCCGGATCTGCCCTGCACACAACTAAGCATCAAGAGGTGATACCCATGGTGTCCACCTGTGTATTTCACTGTTAAAGTATCTTACCTAACAAATCTCACCTCGGGAATAGGAAAGCAATGAGTGAAATAGTTGTTGAAAGAAATTAAGTGGCCTGAATTTGAACTATTTTACCCGAATCACTAAAAAATGTGAAACAACCTTTGGTAAATTTTGCTGACAAAATTTCGATTGATTGTGATAAATAAAGATTAATCTCTCCTTTGTTTCTGCTTGTGTTTTTTATCCTTAAATTGCTCATAACTGTGTTTCAATACTTACATGTATGTCAACTACTTGATTTTACTTGATGACTTCTACCAAAGTATCTTTCAGTAAGTATTACCCCAGCAATTTCAAGGTATGCAGGTAAGAATTTTATTAATTTGTAGAACGTCATATAAATTAGGTTGTTGTGATCATGTCATGGTCTTCGATTGTGAAAGTGTATATTCTCTATACATGCACCTCAGTGGGCCATCAAATGAGTTTCCTTAAATCGTTAATTTTTGTACAATCTGCATATACTGGAATACTTTTGCATATACATTGCAGTCACACTTTTTCTCCTAACTCTGGAAGAGAATATATGCAATTCATGTGCAACATTACTTTCAGTTGTAATAAAAATGTTGATTTTGAATTAGCAACTTCATATTATTTTTTTCGAAGTCTCACAATCAAAGACCTAGGCTGCTTATACATTATTCTTTAAAAAAAATCAGAATTACTCTTCAGTGTAACAAGCATTTTATAATAGCTGTGTAGGAAAGCATTCCCTGCGGAGAGGGGATTCGAGAATACCTCCGCAGTATCCCTGCTTGTCGTAAGAGGCGACTAAAAGGGTTGGAATCACAATAACTATGAAAGCTTTGTTTCCTATGTAATAAAAATTGGAAATATTAATTTATTGTATCGTGGAGGCATTAGAAGAATGTCATTTACAGGTCAGATTAAAACTAAAAGAAGTTATCCTACACACTCTAAAATACTTCGACTATAGGAATGACAATATCTGGCATTTAAATACAGACATTGTTGGAGTGTTTTTAGATGCACTGGAAGGGCATTGCGCAATTTAATACACAACTCTTGGTCCCTCCTAGAAGAGACTTCACAATTTTGTTGAAGATATGGATCAGTTACTTGTCTGGTATTATGTTCTTGGTAGCACATGTTTTTCAGATACAAAGATTAATTTTCCCTTGTAAAAACCCATGCACATAAAATATAAATACATGGTACCATAAGCAATTCTAACTTTTTAAAAATAGGGCGGCCGTGGCTCCTGAACCTATCATAATGCATAGATCTTACTATCTTCTTTTGAATTTTAAAAGTAAAAAAAAATTGAAATGGATCATAGTCATGGAAGCGGCAAATACAAGAAAACAGTTAACTATATAACTCACTGCTAACACATGCAGTGTGGAACTGAATTACAATGTGAAGAGATAGTATATACTTAAGTAAGCCGGGCCCACGTGTATCTCAAGCAACCCATATTTTTTGTGCTGGCTCATGAGGAAGTAAATAATGAAAACAAAAATTCGATTTTTACCTCTTAATGTTGCATTACTTTGTCGTGGCATGAATTAGTAAAAATTATTTGCTAAAGTTAAGTGTTCCAGTATGTCTTTTGCATGAATTTATTGCCTTAAGCATCAATATCGCCATCCTAATATCCAACCACAATAGTTCACAAATGTCTGCAATTTCAATGCATTATTATTTAATTACAGAAGTCTTTCGGCAAGTTAAATGAAAACAGATTGCTCTTAATACCTTCTAGATGCCTGATAGCAGTAGTAAGGTCTTCTTTATGAGCTGAAAGTGTGGGCAATTGCAAATCCTGAACATCTGGGTATCGCATGGGAAAACTCAAGGTGATAGCATTTTTTACATTATGAAATTAAATATCATCCCTCTCGAGGAAATAAAACCAAGAATCACTGATGAATATCTATATCATTACAGTTATTTTTTACTTTTGTTGCTATCGCCTAGATCTGAGAAAAATCACTTTCTCTGTCCCACACCTCACTGTCTTTGTTGCAGTGCAGTTCATTTGCAATGCAACATTTTTTAATCCTTGTCAATGTCATTGATTCAGAATTCATCGTGGGCAGTTGTAAGATATCATAGTGATGAAGGTGAATATTCCTGGTTCAAGTGGAGTGCTGATGGTGGTTGAACTTTGTAGAGTGAATATGTGCTGCTAAGGCGTAGCATTGCGTGACACAAATGAGTTAAATGATTGGATCCAGTGCTTTGAAGATGGGTCTTCTAGGTTGTGTGGTGGATGCTGTAGCAATGGTTGAACTACTATTACAACATAGTGGCACAGCAACGGAATATACCATGTAATGGTTGAATTGATAATTAAATAGCTATTGGGTTTACACTGCTTCTCCTACTCTCCTATAAGGAACATCAGTTTTTTACACTGCTCTAACCTGAGTCAAAACATTTTGGTATTAAGTATCCCACTTTGTGAATGATTTTTGACGCTGAATTACGAATAAGCAAACATGATGAAAGCACAATAGACTTGGTTCTGATTGTTGCAATTTCTTGTTCGTTCTCATTAGGAAGGCATTCCCTGGGAATTGGGGGACTAGAAAGTCCAACAGTATCCCTGCTTGTCGCATAAGGTGACTAAAAGGGTGACGGTGCAACAAAGAGATGGCCAGCTCGATGTCTTTCTCTGAGGCATCCTTTTACAGTTGGTTCCTACGCACAGCCTCCGCAATGAATGTACTGTAATGTTAGCAATCGCCCTTTTTTTGTGTATCTTACACTTAGAACTGGTGGTTATGCTAAATATACTATAAAATATTTCATAAAGACAGGCAAGAGGCTGTTTAAAATTATATAAATACATGAAAACAAGAATATTGATACATATACTTACTCAGCAACAAAATAAACAATGCAGGCAGGTAGGCAGTATACTGACAGACTACATGGTATGCATTGTTTTTCATATAGCGCATGAGTGCCTCCATAGTTACAATATTGAGATTTGGAACACGATTTACGGTCGAAATTCTTGACTGAGGCCTCAAGATGGGAAAGCCTAATGATTTATAAATATGAAATGTGAAATATAAGTCCCGAAAATAATAAATAACATTAAAGATGCTTTCTGGCCTGCTCAAGAGTGAGATTTACACTCATTACGTACCAACACGAGGGTTCTATAAAAAAGAAAAATGTTTCCTTACCACCACTAAGGAAGAGTTTCACTGATACGCACTCTGCACATCAGACAATATAATAAACCATGTTAACATTCTTTTTGTTACATCTGCAAGCTGATTTCCCCCAACACGACTCAAATAAGTTACCTGTAAAATAAATAAGCTGCATGGTAAAGAGTAATTTGTTGTAACTTAATGTTTACAGCCACATTTATTTCAAACACGATGCAATTCGCATGTTACACTTCCATCACTCCATCTCCGGGAGGGGGAGAAAACAAAAAATAATAAACCAAACAGAAAACAAGCAATGCCAACCTTTGCGATATGACAACATCCTCCCTCTAAGATATTTATACACAGAAAAAGAACACATAAATAACCTCCTGTTAACAAGTCGAAAACTTGTTTTGGCTTCCTTACCTGATTACTTCTTCTGGGTTGTATACAAACATCTTTGTCACCAGGGGGCACAGACGTCTCCTTATTGTCCACCTCAATGCTCTTATCAATGTTTACATCAGTCACGGGTCTTTCAATGGAAAGAGTTTCATTTTCCCTTACAGCGACAGGGGCTGCCATTTCTACCATTCTGTCTGGCTCACAAAAGGGTTTTAAAGTAATAATAATGTATTTATTTGCCCAAGAAGTACATTTGAAATGTACAAGATATAAGACACGTCAAAATCATTAGTTTGTACATATGCAATTCAAAGAGGATAATTATTTGTCCTCAAAATCTATATACAAACCCAGGTAGCATTTGGATGTCGGTCCAATGTCAATACGACGGCGACATAGGTCGTCTACGGGTCGATCCGACGTCGGGAACCGAAGTCGGTCGATCGTCGAAATGACAACGTTTAGCCAGGCTACAGCCGACTTGCAAAGCGATGTCGGTCGTACATCGAACTGACTTCGGTTCGACGCCAAACCGACTTCAGCACGACAAAAAATCAACTTTGTCCCCGACATCAAAATGTTGTCGGCCCTACATCAAACTGACATTGACTCGACATCAAACAGCCTTCAGCCTGACACCAAACCGACTTCGGTCCGACATTAAAACGCTGTCAGCGTGGCATTGGACCTTAACCCGGCTCGACATGAAATCAACTTAAGTCCGACATAGACTTGACATGAAGGCAACGCAGGCCCAGCACTAGAAACAGTATCGAAATGACATACCCCAAATCTGTTACTGTATGTGACATATTCATCTGGAAATAAGTCACCATTACCTTAAGATTGAATTAACCTAGGTGCCTTTGTAGAAATAAAAAAAACTAGAAAGCAACATACTGAATCATTAAAATGACTCAGTTATGCGAAAGAAATTTGGAGCACCCTGAATTACTGGATGAATTATCATATGTATGGAATTAGATTTAATTAAATTATTTCGACTAACTAATAGCATAAGAGAATAAAGAGTAGGTAAGACGATAAACCAAGACGGAAGTTATCTCTATCTGAAATACATATCCAAAAAGATATCAGAGACTCAAATGCATATCAGACAGAGATGGGCAAAATACATGTCAAATGTATTTTACATACAAAATACAAATTACTGTAAAAATCAGTATTTCAAATACAAATTACTTATAAAAATTGTATTTTCGATACAAAATACAAATGTAATTTTAAAATACATTCCTAAAATACAAAATACATACCTTCAACGAAGTTCTTAACCAATAAAACATTAAAATCAATTCAAATACGAACTATTTTTAGAATGAGAGGGTCAAACATTCTTACAACGTATTTATAGGTAATTGGCGATCAGACCATTATCCAGGGCAAAATGTCTTAAATAATATGGAGAATATATGGTAATAATTTGTTTATTTCACTAGTCTCACTTACAAAAAATGCTCATTACCCTTCAGAAGCAATAGTGTTTCAAACACAGTTTGCTAAATTACTTCTTTTGCAATTGTGAATAAATCCTGCAAAAGAAAATAACCTTTCCACAGGAGCACAGGATGTGAGGCCAGTGTTATAACGCACAAACAACTTTTTTACAGCCGGGTATGCATTTTACGTTGACAGACATTTCGATTTGTCACCAAGAAATTGTAATACTTCAATTTCATTCCTTTTACAACATGGAATGAGGAATGTCGCGGGTCATTTGAAAAGGCAAAGAAGTCCTCATCTGAAGAATTTCCATCATTTCTGGAGCAGAAAACATCAGGATTTAATTTTTTGGCTGCATTTATTAGCATTTGCTGTAGATGCGCTCGTAACTCCACTCTGTCGATTGGAATCCACCTCATCCTGAAGAAGGGATGGGTACAAGACGCCAAAATTGCATCATTGACTTCCGCTGAAAGACTGAAATAGGTTTTGAACCTATTCTGCAAGCTCATATTCAGACCTGTAATGAGTGGGGCACAATAGTGTAGACCATTGACTGCATCTCCTATAGCTTTCCTTTTATAGAAAACAGTGTTGGTAACAACAATCCAAAGAAACACCCATTTCCCTGAAGCCGATGAATACTCAGGCAAAAAAATCTGTGCTGTGACTGCACTAAATCTGCACTGTAACTGTGCTAAAAGGGCTGTACTGTAACTCTACTTAAACTGCACTTGAGTTGAAACATCACAGTACAGTTATAGCACGGTCAGAGTGCAGTTGCCTTAGCATGGTCAGAGTGCAGTTGCCCTAGCACAGTCAGAGTGCAGTTGCCCTAGCTCAGTCAGAGGGCTGTTGCCACAGTACAGTTGCCATAGCACAGTCTCAGTGCAGCAAGTTGATTCATTATAATACTCTTTCCTTGAAACAATAATTGAAAGCCTAGAAAAGGCTATTGAATTCCCGGTATGTATTTTAACGCAGCAGACAATCCAATTAAATCTGCATAGGCAAATTTGCAAAGATCCTGAATCACTGATCCATGTTGATAAAGGAACAGATCAAGATGTATCAGACGGAAATGACCAGATTTAGACTTGTCAAAGAAAGGGTAAACTGTATTCCTTATTAAGACAAAATTGGCACTCAAAAGATTGATAATTGTGAGAAAAACTTTTTCTGTGCATCAACAGACACTAACTGAAATGCACCTAAATTTACAAAATTGCTTTTGTTGAATTTCCCCACACATGGTAGATTGCTTGTAGAATATAATTCATTGAAAGGAGCCGTTCGTACTTCATGCTGCTGAAGCTTAAATTGTAACTACGGAGCAAAATAAATGACAGTAAGATATGGATACAAAAGAAATTTATTAAATACAAATACAATCCTTTAACACATTCGCATCCACAAGCGTACTGGTGCGTGACCTGAAACTGGCCACAAACACCAAAAGCGTACCCATACGCAGAATGCGTAGCGACATTTGTCAGTTGATCCTGCTGCTATCTTAAGAGTTTTTTTTAAGTTTTCTAAATCTAAAGGATCCAATTATCCATAATTATACAGTTAATTAAGGTATAAGAATGGCCGACTCTAATCTTCTACTCTTCCAACTCAATCTTCATGATGATGTTCCACATGCCTCTTTGGCTGCCTTCCTGAAATTACAAAGAATGCAGACATCATATTGTTAGAACATGTAAAGTTCAAAGGAAAAACAAGAATTTTTAAGGATTAGCTGTGCTGTGTGCCTTAAAACCCTATAGCGATACTGGTTAGAGCATTGCAGTCATGAGCCATCAGTTAAGGTACATTTATTTCTTAAATGACAGAATGTCAATGATGGACAGCAATACATTGAGAAGTTAAAAAAATGTCAGGTTACAGCTACCAAAAAATGACAAGTACTGTGCGCAGTATTTTTATGAATGTAAAATATAAATTTGTTACAAAAACTATCCCCAATTTCTCAGAAAAATCCATTTCAAATTAGTTTCATCACAACATTTTCATCTCTTTTCATAGAAAGCAATATGTCAGCCTACTCTGTAACTACTCATAGAGAACTAAAATCAGGCTTCATTTAGCACACATATTCTAAGATTATCATAACTTTGATTTCAGCATATGTCAAGATGAAGTTTAAAGGCCAAGAGGTTCCACGGCTTTCAACAACGTATAATAAACTGGCAAAGAATGTGCGGGTATTCAAGGGTTACCAGGCCGGAAAATACCATAATCAAAATAAAGAAAAACCTACACTAGATGCTGGGAAAACAAGCAGTATTGTTAAATGTTTCTTTCACAGTGAACAGCTCTTTCGTAGCACAGACATTATTATCATCAAACTTGACACAAAAATGGGTACATATAATATTGACTATTGTGGTTCCACAAGAGTTCAAGCACTGTTGAAAGTCTTAAGGCCGTTTTACATGGTGCACGGAATTGCGCAGGTTAGAGCTGCATCAATTTCTAAAATGGCGTGGCATTGTGGGAATGCATGAACGAAATTGGAAAATGGGCTATTTCGCAGTCTAGTGTCCACACATGTGTTCTAGCAATTCACCGCTATACACGACGCAATTTTGACTGTGCCTTAGCATGTACATCAGATAGCGCAATTCCGTGCATCGTGTAAAACCACCTTTACTCAACCGACTTTATTCCATGGATATTTAACATGCCCAGTCATTCCAAGGGAAGAATTAGAATATTGATTCCTCCCATACGACACAGTAATTACCATCGGCGGCCTCCATCGTCTCCACATCTGCAGCGGGGTTCCCACCTCTCCCTCTCCTTTGGCCGCTGGCCGAATGACCTCCAATGTAGTCCCTCCCAAACAATTTTAACAAAAGCTGCTCCTGCAGCTTCTTAGGTGTCGTCCCAATGGTAATGGCAGATATCTTGTCTACTTTCTGCATATAAATGTTGTACGAAGGATGCAATAAAGCCTGAAAATAACATGTTAGCTTATAGAATGCAGTGACAGGATACTGGAACATATATATATATAAAGGTACTACACCAAGAAGACTGTGAGCTCTGAAGGGCCTTTCTTCAAGAAATGCCGTGCACGCTGCAGCAGAATGCGCCCTTTTTCACAATCATCAGCTAAAAATGAAATAAGAATCTATTAAAAACCAATGGAAACAATCAGGATATTATATTGTGATCAGTTATCCATGACTATTCTAAATAAAAATAACATGAAATCATGAAGAACTTACCAGCATTAGCCAACAGTGCATCGATTGATGGTCTACCTTCAATGTTGGCCAAACTATTATTAATGTTGCGCTGTATCGAAACAGGCTCTGGCACTCTTGACCCAATTGGCTCTGGCACTTTTGGCCCAATAGCCTCTGAATTGAACCAATCGACGTCCCCTTGAATCCGTAGGGCATTCCCAATAGCATCGGCCAGAGGGGGGAAATCTTCCCCAAAACGAATGGGAGCCAGATTGGTAACAGTACTGCCCATCTTTGGGCATCTCCTCCTGCTTGGAGCAGGACGCTCACCATGCAAAACCATGATGGCCTCGCATGGCGACATATTTTCCTTCCCCATCAGATGCTCGAATTCCTCCTGCGCCTCTTTCATGTCCTGGTCCTTATCTACAACAAGAAAATGTAATGTGGCATATTAGACAAATAAAAGCATTTATCAAGACCTCAGAAGCGGACATTAATAAGCATTTGACTAAATAGAAAAGGCACCTTCTAGCGCTACCAATCACCTAATAAAGACATAAAAAACAGCTTCATCAAGGAACTTAAAATATTTTAAAGGCTTTTCAAGAGGGACACTGACTTGCACAGCATTTACGCACACGCAGGGAAATAGTCTCGTGGAAAGTTTCCTACAGTGAGAACGATAGCAGAGTTACATGATTTCGCGACGGCAAAAAACACAATCCCTTTCCATCGGGTATTCTATACATCAGGAATATTTAAATTCCACGGAATGTACAAATTGGCGCCACGTGTAAAGCGACCGGAAATAATAAAAATACGATACCAATAAACTCGAGGGAAATAATTAATATCGACCTGCAATAGGCATCACCAATAACGAAATGAACCACTTAACAAGTAACGCATCACATGGCATCTCGTGGAAAGTTTCCAACGGTGAGAACGATAGCAGAATGACATGATCGCGCGCACATTTATATAAAATTTACATATCTGTGATCGCGCGTCGGTAGGAAATCCCAATCCCTATCCATCAAGCATACTATTCTTCAGGAGTATTTAAATTCAACGGAATGTACTAATTGGCGCCACGTGTAAAGTGACCGCAATTAGTGAATAACTTCCTCATAATGTTGCGCACTGTGTGCGCTTCTGTAGAGCCTGCCGCATATGATAACTCATTCACCTGGGAAAATGATGACAATCAATAGCCAAAAAATAATTTAGGAAATATTTGTCAATAAATGGAAATTTTGCTCCTCTTAGCAGATTCTCTCTAGTGGATTCATTCCTTAACTCTAAGCACAATGTAGTCATTGCCTCTTCATTGTTAATTGGCAAAATTGTTGACAAAGTGCTCTTTGGCAGCTGCTCAGTCTCCCCATGCCTACAAGAGCACTTGCACTGCCGCTGCTTCAAAAGGTTGGCCCTCATTGACTTCATTTGGTAGTTAAGAGAGTGCAGAACTTTCATCACTTCCTTCAATGTAACCTTAAAAAAGCAAAACGAATTAATATTTAATGGATCCAAACATATACAATACCTAAAAGTAAAGAAATAATAAAATATACGCCATTTTTCTCTCCACCGGCAACATCAGTTTCCAGATCCTGTTGCCCGAATTCCAGGGGAAATTGGGGCACAGGGACCAGGGTCATCGTCGGAGCCTCTCTAAGTGGCTCCTCTTTGCTTTCTTCTACACTTGAAACACTCCTCTTCGGAACTTCTCCTTCACTTTCGGAGAGAAAGCGGTTGGGCCGCTAAACGCTCCCCCTCTCCCCCTCTGGCTCCGTGTCAGATATAGACGAAGTATATTCCGCCCTTGCCGCTTTCCTTTTAGCATTGCTCAAAGTATCTATGTGTAGGTAAATAACATGTTATATAATATACATACATATACACACAAAATTACAATTTATAATATTTGGGCAAATACCTTTAAGGTCTAAGAAGTCACAAACATTCATCAATATTAGGACAGTAAACCAAGGAGGAAACAGCTAAATTCTTTCAATAGTTTCCCACTCCCAAGATTGGTATCATTACTTGTTCCTTCTGTTTGCGAAAGAGTGCTTACCCCAAAACATTTATGCCAGCAAACATGACCTCATCGATTTTTTTACTGCATTGGATGCCACCAATTCCAATCCAAGTTATACATCTATGGTTTTGTGAAACATCCCTCAAGCAAAGACTAACTACATTGAATATTCATTACAACCCATAGGGCCAGACTGACAAATGAGGAATAATTGCAAGCAATAGAAGTAAAGAATAATTACCTGATTGGGCAATAACCCTTTTGACGGGGCAAGCTTTCCAGTGGTCTTCAGGTGAAGCTGAGGATTTTATGGCCTTCTCAATCTTCCTCATTCTCATATCTCTGGGCCAAAACACCTTCTTTGCACACTTTCTTAGCCATTCGCGGGGAAATACTTCGACAGTGTTGCCATCAAATTCTCCCACCAAAAACCTCTTTTCCGCCATTATCCTGTGAAGATAAACAAAAAATAAATGATAACATAATATTAATACCTTAAAAACAAAGAATAAGATTATTTTAAGCATCAGAAATTTGTCAACGTAAAAAAATTAATACACAATATATACCCCTCAACTGATTTCAGGGATAGGAATAGCATCAGTATGCTTCACCGGGCGAATTCCTGACGGTAAATTCTGATAAGTCATTTCAAGAATGTTTTTTTTTAAACCCATAGTGTCGGTTTCGCAATAATAGCAATCCGTTAAATGGCAAGTGGGTTCAACTCAAACCATTGGCACTTAGAAATTTAGGGAACGATTTCCCCATTCAGAAAGACTTCTATGACAACAACTGCAACAGAATTTACGGACCCACGATTTATCTTGGTCTCGAATTTTACACCTTAAATAAAGTTCGTAAGACTTTCGCACAATTACAATCAACGCTTTCCTTTGGTCTTTCAACACTAAATCTCCACAGGTGTTACTAAATGAATTGGCAAGATAACTGCAGGGTCGCTGAATGATAGCGAGAAAACACTTTATCGCTCGCAAAATAACATGCTAGAAAAATTAAGAAAGAACTTGGAAGTTTATAACCCGACAGGCAGGAAAGAGTGTGACGTACTGAATAGACCACTGATTTATTTAATAAATGAAAATTATCATGTGCGACTGCCAAGACACGTTAAATCGTGTTCAAGCGTGTCAAAACATGTAGTGAATAACTTTTGCAGTGTATTTCCCAATTTTTCCCAATGTATTTATCAACGTTTTCCAATGTATTTAATGGAAAGGTCTCAGCTCTTACTTAAAAAGTAAGGACAACGAAGTCAAATCATGAGCCCCCAAACGCTGTTACAATAATATTTTGACAAATCTGATTTGTGTTCAGATTTTTTTGACAGATCATTATACCACTTCCTAGAGGGGAAGGGGCGTACATGAGTGGTATCACTTGTATACCCCCTCTTATATTTTACGTCATATTGATCCTTCACAAAATGGGGGGTTCCCTCCTGCTGTCAATTTTCGCATCATCTCCATTGTCGCAGCTCAATGTCGTTCCCATGATTGTCAAACATTGCACTGCCATAGCTCCATATGGGCATGCGTACCGATTGACTGATATGAGGTTTCGGTGACTGTTACAGCAACGGAAAAAGCACCAAACGAGCGATGAAAAAGGTGATGGGAATTCTCTTCACTGGAGTGATCGCAAAAAACATTTGCGCACCATGCTCACCACAGAGTCATCAATCGATTCGACAAACAGAGTGATTGCTGAAGAGATTACTCGCAATTAACGAAAAATGATCGTGTGATTCAGGCTCTACTGATACTCGAATAATCCATGGAGGACTGAATTTGTGTCGTAGCAAAACTGCGCAAAACAAAGCAGAAGTACACTCACCAGGTTATCCATTGCCAATGGGTCTGAAGCATTACTCGAAATTCCGGGTGGATCTGATGTGTAGAGCACAGGATAAATAAACCTTCAAAGATAAATATCTTTATTCTCCTCTTTCAGAGTAAACAAGAAGGTGATGCTAAATGCCAATCAAAAAGGTCAAATATTAATAAAACATAGCAATAATAATGCAAATGCTTATAAATAATTACAATAAAACCTCCTCTTTCACATTTGATTTGATTTATTTCTTTTACCTGGCCCAGATGAGGCCACAATCCGGCCCCCTCTTCCTCTGGACCAGGACACGTGAGAGCCTAAAGCATGTTGGCACAAGATTTTGGTGACCAACCACTATAAAATGGCTGACACGACCAGTTTATTCGGCACACCTTGGTGTGTAATGCTTCTCCATTTGCTAGCCACAGCGGAAGTTACCTTCCAACTGTCGAAGCTTCACCTTCCAACCTAGAGGTTACATGATCGCATCCTAACTTGGTGGTTTTCCCCATCCAGGTCTTGGAATACATACCTGTGTGGCATATTTTAGTGTACCCCCCCCCCAAATTTCTGGTACCCCCCAGAAATTCCTCCGAACTTTTCCGCAGAACTTTGCGCAAAAAGTCCTTAGCGGTCCTAAGGTTTTTCGCGCAAAGGCCCTTCGACTCAAAGGCTCGGAGACTATAAGTCTCAGAACTCTTGTCTCCCTCCGAAATCTGCCGACTGAATCTGCCAACCGAACCAGCCATACCTGGAGATCAAGACTTAATAGGTAGTACGGCGGAGGAATACCTACTCCTTGGCAATCAAGGGGAAATGGCTGAGGCACATGTATACAGTTTGGATTGAGAAGTACTACCGTCGTCCTATCACAATTCTCTCTCCCTCCAACACCCCACCCCACTATGCATCTCCCCTCCATGAATTCCAATGAATTGCCTCTATCAGACATCACCCGACTTGGTGATCTCTCCAACCCAGAAGATTGAGGGGAAAATTCCGGTCTGTACGCGGTTCCCCCCTCCTACCCCGGCTGGGATGACGAACGTTTTGCAGTGGTGCCAGTCAACAGGGGCGCCTTCAGTGCAGATTCGCAGCTGATTCGTCCACCACAAGTGCCCTCTCTTTTGCTCGGGCGCTTTTGGTGGACGGATGGTGTGACTGACATGGGTGATTTTAGCAAAATTATACAGCTGGTACCTAGTTTGGTAATGTTTCCTACGGGATCATTAGTTATCATCATTGTTTTCTGTAATAATTCTGATTTTGAATATTTCTACTTCTAATACCTAGATATTGATTTAAAATAACTCGTACATTTTTTGAAAATTGTTTCTTGAGTGCTGATTTCTTGCTTTTGGAGTCTTTCCCTGAACCAGCTGATGACCAACGATTGGAGTTCCCTATGTCCGGGCTTACGTGGACAATCTCCAAGATTTAACGACGTAACGCCACAAGGTATATGAATACCTCGGACACGGTGAAAGTGCAGGCACTTAGTTTTCTCGGCCGAAAACCGTAATCCATTTCGCTGAGACCATGAGTACACCCTGTTAATGGTCATTTGCAATTGCCTTCCTGCAATGGCGACTTTAGGCGATCGGAAAATATCGACAGATCGTCCAAAAATAATGATCCCATTACTGGTTCTTTAATATATTCCACTACATCGTCAATTGCGATGGCGAAGATACATACAATACTACATACAATGAGTTGAGCATAGCGCTGCACTGGGAGAAGCGAGATGACAAGAGCGTTTTCTGCCCCAGAATTAATTGGTTGCCAAGCAATTTCCAAGGGTTTTCAGAAAAATGCAAATATTCCCTGAGTTCCTCAGGACTCAAAACTTCCCTAAGAATTCTTGGTTTTCCAGGTTGCTGGATACCCTATTAAACTAAGTTAGGATCACATTCGCCAACAACAGGCCTGCCAAAACTCTTTTCTTCTCTGCCCCATCCCAGCTGAGTTGAGATGCAACATTGTCAGTCATAAACCATGTTACCATTCTTTTTGTTACATTTGCAAGATGAATTCCCCCTACACGACTCTAATAAGTTACCTGTAAAATAAATAAACTACATGGTAAAGAGTAATCCATAAATAAGTCAGACATAAGTACTTTCATACAAACAAGCCTGCAGCGTTAATTTCATGATTTTTTTGGCTAGGTTCAGCCCAAACTTGATGCCACGAAATGATGTTCATGAAGTTTATAGTAAACTAACAAGTCAAAAAGGCATCTCAAGCATGAATATCAAAGGAAACATAATAAACTAGGACTTAAAATCAGGCCTACCATATCACTCTTCGCCGACTCATTGCCAAGATCTCCGTCCAATTGCTCCGTATCTTCCATCGTCCGCTGTGGAAATTTTTATGGTATAGCTCCACGTTTTTGTGTTGCAAACCGCATCGAGTATTGCTTGAACAGATTCACTATTCCGAGCTGTAGTTGCTCGAACACAGCCAATTCTCTCAATACCCGTTTCCTGTATTTTAGGGAAAAATAAATTGTAAATTTAACAATTTAAATTGATGATTTCAGGCTTAAATACGAAGTAGGCTCAAATCAATAAAAGAATCCTAGTATTTTTCAAATAAGTGATACAATTTCCGAGGGGGAGGGGGGCCTCTTCGCGGTTGGAGCGAATTGTTTTGCCGGATCGGCCTCTAATGATGATAGCTGGTGGGCAATGTCCACCACCGTCTCTTCATCGTCGGCATATGCAGAGACAGCCGAAGCCGCCACATCCGCGAAAAGTCTGCCGATTTCGTTTCTCGAGCAGTCTTTCCGGATGTGGCCCTCTTCATTGCAGCGGACACAGGTCTTCTTTTGTCCTTCAGATGAAATAAGAGTACGGTGACCATTAATTCACATATCCCTGGTGAAAATGTGAGCGTTTTCTGATTGTTTAAGAGCGCAACACGGAGGTGTGCATAAACTGCGAAGAACACTCAAAGAACACTATCCCAGTGCGTTCTCGAGCGGAAATGTGAACGCCTTCGAGCGTTCTCAAACACTCTGCAGAGCGTTTCACCGAGCGTTTAGCAATGTTTCTGTTTGTTAATGTTCTCAAACAGTCAGAAACATTGCTAAACGCTCGGTGAAACGCTCTGTATAGTGTTTGAGAACACTCGAAGGCGTTCACATTTCCGCTCGAGAACGCACTGGGATAGCGTTCTTCAGCATTTTGGAGCGTTTACGTAAATTTGAGAATGCCCTGTCTAAGCTATTGAGTATGTTCTGTTACAAGGAGTTATGGCAGTGGTAATAAGATTCACACAGCGTTAGTTCAACAAGATATATTCGGATATAAACGGATACAACTCAATGGTACATTAGGCGCGAACACACAGAGAGACCACTAGCGTGCACCGGAAGTGCGCGCGCACACAATCGACAAACATCCAATACAATCGATAGTATCGAACAATCGATACAGGATCATAGCAGACAGACATTAAGAAACTATTGAGCACACCCTTCAACACTCCCCTTTGCTCATAGTTGCAGCCCCAATTCTTTAGTGAACTTCTGAGTCTTTATACGGTTTAATCCCTTGGTTAAAATGTCAGCTACATTTTCAGAGCTTGGGATGTGCTCATAAAATATTAAACCCTTGGATACACAGTCTTTGACATAAAAGTAACGCACTTGGACATGCTTTGAACTTTCGGCAACAACCTCATCTTTGGACCATGAAATGGCTCCCAGGTTATCACAAAAAATTTTACATGGTTGAGGACAGTAAAAGGATTGCCCTAATTCCTTCAACAGGGATGATACCCATACAACCTCTCTAGCTGCTTCCTGCATTGCAACAAATTCTGCCTCACATGTTGATTGAGACACAATCTTTTGCTTCCTTGACAACCAAGACACAGCACTGCCAGCCAGTATAAAGACATACCCACTCCTGGATTTTCTGTCCACTGTGCAGCCTGCGAAGTCTGAATCACAAAACACCCTTAAAGTTTTCCCAGTCTTTCGATAAACAAGTTTCAACTCTTTCGTTTTGAGCAAATACTTAAACACACGCTTCACAGCTCTCCAATCAGACAAAGTAGGATTTACACACTTTTGACTTAGTTTACCTATGGCACATGCAACATCTGGACGGCTTACCGTGGCAACATACATTATATGACCAATAGCTTGTTCATACAATTTTTTATCAAAGGGTTCATCACAATCAATGTCAAAACCAGCTTCACACTCCTTAGCTAAAGGTGTTGACACCCCAGTCTCATTCATAATATCAAATAACTCTAACATTTGACTCACTTGGGCAGATTGGTCGAACACAACTGTCTCACTGTCAGGCATATGTAGATGAACAGAAAGAAATTGGGTGTCAGAGCCCAACATTTTGACATCCAACTTTTCTTTAATCTTGCCCTTAAAACCTTCAATCATAGACTTTTTCCCAACAATCAAAAAATCGTCAACATACACAGCCACAATGAGATCCTTAGTTTCATTTACATATACACATGAATCACTCAAACAAGGTTTCAAGTCCATACCCTTCAAAATATTGTTTATGTGTTTGAACCACATTCTCCCTGCTTGCTTCAACCCATAGAGACTTTTCTTTAGTTTGCACACATATTGGTTCCTATTCTTTCCCTCAATTTCGAAAAACTCAGGTTGCTCCATATATATGTCCTCATCTAAGACACTGTTCAGGTAAGCGCACTCAACATCAATGTGTTCATAACACCATTCATTCTCAGCACAGAGAGCAAGTAAAATCCTCAATGTTCTGCGTTTTACAATTGGACTGAAGGTTTCAGTGAAGTCCACCCCAGGTCTCTGCCAGAATCCCCTTGCTACAAGTCTAGCCTTAGGTCTGTTTGAGTCCCTTTTAATACTTAGAACCCACTTACAATCGATCACATTTGTATTTAACGGTCTCTTGACAATGTCCCAGACATCCTTTTTGTAAAGGTTCTCTAATTCAGCCTCCATAGCTAATCTCCATTTTCCAGATTCATTTCCCCTTAAGGCATCATTTTCAGAAATGGACACACACAGATCTTGAGCCCTACAAATCATTGCAATGTTCCCACAACAAGAATGAGTCTTTTCTTTTCGAAGTCTGGAAGACCTCCTAGGAGCAAGTACATTTTCAACTCCCAAGTTAACCCCATCGCCAAGTACCCCCTCATGATTTTCATCTCCATTCATCAAGTTCTCCAAGAAAAAATCATCATCTCCTTCCTCATACTCACCATCACTCTGGACTTCAGGCTCATCCGGGTCAAAGGTCCCTTCATCATCCACATGCCATATCCAATCATTACATCTCCTTGGAATGTGAGTGATTTCACACATCTCTTTACACGGGAACACCCTCTCCTCAAAACGTACATGACATGATATAATGACACTCCTACTTTTTGGCAAATAGATTCTGTACCCCTTCACTTCTCTATCATATCCCACAAAAATACCTTCATTTGCCCTACAGTCAAACTTATTTCCAGTTGGACTCACCAGATACCAGACCTTACAACCAAACACCCGCAATCTAGAAAGCTCCCCTTGGATGTCAGCCTTCTCTCCTTTCCATAATTCCAAGGGAATTTTGTTCTCAATTGCAGACGATGGACACAAATTTCTGATATGACATGCTGAACTTATTGCTTCAGCACACAAGAAAACAGGAAGCCCTGCTTGAATAAGCAAACACCTTGCCATTTCCACTAGTGTTCTATTGGCACGTTCAGACACACCATTTTGCTCGGGGTTTCTAGGCACACTTTTCCGATGCAGAATACCCGCAGCCTTCAAATAATTCTCAAACTCAACACTTGTGTATTCGCCACCATTGTCTGATTGAAAAACACTTATTTTCACCTGATGCTGAGCCTCAACCTCTCTCTGGTATTCTCTAAAGCATTTAAATACTTCACTTTTTTTTTTCTTGATTATCCTGACATTTGTGAATCGAGAGAAATCATCAATGAAAGTCACAAAATAATGACCTCCCCCCAACGATTGACACTGTGCCCTGCCACTTACGTCACTGTGGACAATTTCTAAAGGGCGTTCACAATTGTGATGAGCAACTTTCGGAAATGGCAACTTAGTCATTTTACCCTTCACACAGACTTCACATAATTCATCGTCCCTTTTGGAATCCTCTTTCTTGAGATCAAGACCTGGGATTCTGTTCATAGCACCTTCATGGAGATGTCCTAATCTCTCGTGCCACAACGTACTCTTGAAGGCTTTGGCCTGAAATACTTCGATTTCTGTACCACCATTGCACTCATCGTTGACAGAAACATTTGCGACGTAGCTCTCATCTGGCTCAGTCTCTAAATAATATACATCATTTTCTACTAAGGCATTGAACAACACATCACCGTCATCATGCTCTCCAATAGCTTCATTTAATCTGAACACGGTCTGTACACCTTTCTTCGCCAGCTGTCTGACAGACACAAGATTCACGTCCAACTCAGGTACCCACAGAGCATTTGATAGTGACAAGGTCCAGCCCCCACAAGAGTTTGCTAACTTGATGACAATAGTTCCCTTCCCCTTCACGGCCAGACGTCCCTTTCCAATCTTTACTTCTCCGGTGGCAGGTTGGAAATCGAAGAAGCGGTGACGGTCTGGCGTCATGTGGTTCGAAGCACATGAATCTAGGTAACTAACACACTTTCTCTGGGAGCAAGCCAAAGCAAACGCAGATATGTGTCCTTTAAACTTCGGCTTGTCCCCTCCTTTCTCGTGTCTCTCCCGTGACACCTCGCCTTTTTCTTTTCTTTCCTCCGACTTGTCTCCCCTTGGCGCCCCACACTGGTAAGAAATGTGGCCCCACTTACCACACTTATAGCATTTCTGATCAGCAGTGCTCCTTTGCTTTCCGTTGTTGGCTGCTCTCGTCCTGCTGAACTTCCGCGCTGCCAACGCACTGCCATGTTCAGAGGACTCCGCAGCATTAATCCTTCTCTCCTCAAGCAGAAGGTCTGCCTTCACCGCCCTAGACGTCAGTTTCTCATTGATCTTTGTTATTCTCACATACGTAGAATACTGTGGATCCTTCACGAGTCCCGCCAATATATAGGAGGCCACAACGTGGTCTTGGAATACGATGCCGTTTTTGGTTAATTTACCGCAGAGCTCCTGTATCCTCCCAGTGTACGCTGAGATGTCCATCGCCTCTGTCTTCTCAATGCTACCCAGCTCTCGGAGACACATAGCTATATCCATGGATGTAGCCCTCCCATGAATCTCTTCTAAGGTGTCCCAACACTCCTTGGCTGACCTCAAATGGCTGATGTCTGTGAGGTACTCCGGGCGCACATGCCGGAAAATGTATGCGCGAGCCTTGTTGTCCTTGCGCATATTTTCTGGTCTCTTCAACTCGTCAGCACTCAGCCCGGGGTTGATTGCGTCCCAGCAGTTCAGAAAAATCATCGACGCCTCTGACATGGTCCTCCAATATTCGTAATTATCCTTGCTCAGGATTGGATTCATTTGCCTATCCGAATCCAGCAACTCATCTTGATCCGCCATGGTCTCGCCTTTTCTATTATGTCCAATTTACCGAATCACTAACGTCTATCACCACACAGCACGATCCCTGGGCCCATAACCTGTTACAAGGAGTTATGGCAGTGGTAATAAGATTCACACAGCGTTAGTTCAACAAGATATATTCGGATATAAACGGATACAACTCAATGGTACATTAGGCGCGAACACACAGAGAGACCACTAGCGTGCACCGGAAGTGCGCGCGCACACAATCGACAAACATCCAATACAATCGATAGTATCGAACAATCGATACAGGATCATAGCAGACAGACATTAAGAAACTATTGAGCACACCCTTCAACATGTTCATCAACATAATGTAAGATGCTAGTGTGTTTTGCATTATTTTTGAACGCTATGGAAACACTTGCCAATGCGTCCATACATTCTTGCAGTGAATAAATTAAATGAAGAATAAATCAGTGATATTCAGGTCAATCAGGGTCCACGAGTGAAATGGAAACCATAAAGTTAGCTGTTATGATAGAACAATTATATTTTTTTAAATATTACATACTTATTTACAAATACATCATACAATCAAATAAGAACTTAAGAAACTTTGTTCATCATACACAACAATGAGGCCAGGCCCAGGTAGAATTCCACCTTTTGTGCTTTTTGCTGGCGTTCAAGTAATTCTATGACAATTAATTTAAAGAAATATGTAGCAGTCACATATCATCACATTAAAAGTACAAATACGATTAATTATAATATAAACAATGGCTAATTTGAGAAAACCAGTCAAATTCTAGACTTTTTGTACAAACTTCTCAACTAATGAATTTCATGCTCCGAGAATTTACTTCACTTACACTTGTATAAACAGTATTACTAAGAGATTCATTTATACCAAGAATGATTAAAGAAGCAAATTCCTTTGAGCTAGACTTCATAATTGAATTTAAAAATCTTTAAATAATTTATCTTCCATTTGAATTACTTTCACTTAACTTTCTCCAAATTTATCTTATCAATAAAATCACCGCTTTATAATGAATGCTTAACTGAATATTGTTGAATGACATTTCATTTATTTCAAATTGATTATTTTTTCTTAATATGGATTCTATGTCCAAAATTTATTTGTTATCGTTACCTGCATAATTCCCCATAATAGCGCTTTCAAGCTTATCATCTGTATACATTTCTTAAGTAATCTTTTCTTTATGGGGTACAATAAATGAATGAATCATAATTGGTGGAGGACAATGATGGCCGTCTGGATGGGTCCAACATCATACTCGGCCTCTATCCCATCTGAAACGAAGGTCTTTGCAGCCACATCCTGGGGCAGCTCAAGAGTAGGAACATCATCTTCCAGAGGGAGATGGCCTCTCAAGGCACTTGAAGAGGTTCCTGTTGTAGCACTTGGAGCACCTCTTCTCGTGTATGTTCTCTTATGGCTCCCTCTCTGGTGAGCCTTCTCAGCAGACTTTCTGCACAATTCAGCAATACGGGATTCGGTATCACCACCAGCCGCCTGGAGTTCACTTATCTGCGCCCTCAACCCACGAGGCCCCTTCATATCCACACACCGCTTACTTAAATACGCTGGCAGGCCTTGAACATATTTTTCTATCTCGGCTGGAGAATATTTCTCTTGATTTTCCAGCCATATTCGATGGAGAACTGTAAAAGTATCACAGGGGTTAGTTACAAAATATTTCATGCATGTCAAGTTTGCACCGGAAATATCCTTTCAAACAATAGTAAGAAATTACTTACTTTTAGCTGCGGTCAGGAATTTGGGGGGGAATTTTTTCTGCCCCTCACCCTTGGGCTTTACTCTCATCAAAGGAGCTTGTTCCCTGAAACTGCCTTGGAGCAGGGCGGATCCCCACACAGCATGGTCCGTCGTGTGCTGTATGTGGATCAGCGATGATATAAGCACCATTTGGCCCTCCCCTATGTCCAACTGTTAACAAATATATACATCAAAATTTAATCCAAAGACATTTTTTTCGTGCTTCTAATTTCCTTGAATGTATAAGGTTGTTTAATGAGTCTCATTGACTCAAAGAAACTTTCTAAAATGCTGAATTATGTTTTCATACAATGTCAATACTGTAAATCCTAATTTTCACAGTCATACTGCTAAAGGCATACAGTTTTTTATCGTTCAATTATTTGTTTTATCACTCACAAACATGTATTCATATCATAGTCACCATTTCACACTATAGTCACTTTTAAAATCACTTAATTTAATCAGTTGGATTTGGTTGGATTGTTGGCTAACTTGCCTTGAATATTAAAAAATGCATAAACTTGCCTACACATATGTGACTGAATGCCGCACACTTTGATTTACTCGCTTTAGGGCCTTAATAGAGAAATGATACTTTACCTAGAGCGAATAAAAATAGCTATTACCTTGGAGTCTACCTCCAGTGTTGCCCCTATGCCATCCCCACTCATGACATCACTTTGCCCAGATGCTGACTGCCCTGCAATGAGAGAGAAGGTGGCTAGAATTTAAAATTGTCACAACTAACAAATCTAGAGTATTATGTTGAGGGTGCACACAAGGCATACATGCATCCACCATAACGTTGATCTATCATAGAACATCAATTCTTTCTTTAAAAAATCCTTCAGAATAGCATAGACACCCACAAAATAACATTTTTTTGCCTGAGATTTAACTTCTTCACCATCACTCAGCCAATTAATTGGGCAGCATTTTCAGGACTATTAATTTGGAGAGAAATCATAGGAAAACAATGAGATTGGCATATTTCAGTGGTGACCTTATACTTAATGGAAATAAAACAATGGTACAGTTGGCTCAGCATTCTTTTTGCATGAAGCACAGAGCCACCAGGCAAAAAAACAAATTTGAAGAGAAATAAAAAACTAAACTCTCCCACACCATTACTTCGAAAAACCCGAAAGTAATTGCATAAGATTACTTCACCATAAATTACTGAGTGACTTACTCATTAACTCCTCAACCTTCTCTCTTAGGGTCTTGTTTTCTTCCTCAAGAGACGCTAATTTCTTCTGAATGGCAGTCATGTTGCCGTCCAATTCCTTAAAGCCTTCTTTGAGGCAAGTCTCTAACCTTGTGTCTGCATTACTTCTCTCTACCAGAGCTGATTCTAATTTTCTGACTGTTTCCAAGGCAATTTGTAACTCAGAATTCTGATTCTGAGGCATTGAGAGCATGGTGTTTTCCATGTATTTCTCTATGCCTAGAACAGCGTTGTTTCTTTTTAAATTCTTCTTACGAATCTGAAGAAAAGAAAGATAAAGTATTATTAGCAATGATATTAAACAGACTAACTTTTCTGCAGATCGCATTGTTACACACCCGGTCAACTTTTTCTCTCATCACCATTTCTGTATCCTGTTCAGTGGTACCAGCTTCTGTATCTGGCTCATCACGTGGTACATCAGGGTTACCAAATCGTATTCTTCTACTGCAGGTGCTGTGTAGGTCTTCCTTTGTCGCTGGAAAATTGAGACATTATATAACTTATAATAAAATAAGAAATAATTCATGCTTACTATATCATCGTAGTAGATTACTATCATCATTCTTCCCAGCACGATAAAATTAAATAAAAGTTATTCATGTCCGTTTCAATTGCTCTTATGGACTGCTTGGTAGTATTTAATGGATGGAAACAATATACAAAATCACTTAACTGAAATGAAGCACCATAAGGAAAGGCGAGGAATAGTTTTTACCACATAATAATTCCGTACCGAAATACCGCCAACACATAATTGTTTGATTTATCTTAAGCCTGAGAAAGTTAGCAATTTTGCGCTAGGCAAACATTCAAGGTCACGGGTGATACATAACCTTAATTCAACGTGAACAAAAGCCGTTAGGGTACTCACCTGCGATTTTCCCGATCAGGCAGTAATAACAATCCTCTTGCCCAGAGGGAAGATTTTGAGATGTTGTAGCCACATACCATCTATTCAAATCAAAATCTTGGAAGGTACGAGGACAAAAGGGTTTTCGTTTGGTTTTGCCTTTCTTGCTCGTGAACTCGTACTGAAGCTTTGATACAGAAATGTCTTCCATTCCAAATGGAGGGGCGTACTTCCCATGCACTACCCAACACTTGTAGCCACAATTTTCGACCATTTCAACCAATAAATGTAATCAAAACTACCGTCAGATTCGTGAAGAATAACCTCCTCGGCACGGATACAACATAACCACGTTAGCTTCGTTTGGTTGCGGTCCACTTTAGGCGGGATTGGCGGCTGCCGTCGCTTCTTTTTCTTTCGAAACTGCCAACTTCACAATATAAGTACTTTGGTCCTTCTACACAAGGACGATGTTAAGTACATATCATTCGAAAGAAGGTGAAATTAGGGCAACTCTGCCTTCCCTCCTCTCATTAATGACGTATTTAGAAAATTTATTGTTTTTTAAACGTATGCCTATAGGTTAACAGAGAAGCCAAAGTTACCTCTTCTTGTTGATGGATAATCTCAGAAGTTGGTAAGCACGAGCACGACAGAAATACGTTGTTGTTGCAGACATAAAGCAAAAAATCTTATCAATTTGCAGCTTTTTGGAACAGAAAGAGGCTCAAATTATAGTTCAATATGAGTCGCTACCGACGTTACCTCATTTATAACGTTAAAGTACCTCGATCCACTCTCTGCATGCGCAGGAAAAGATGGGAAAATGCCATCATACAACTCAGGTAAAAATTTCTCCCTTGCAACTTGACTGAAACTGGGCTGAAACTACCTTGAAACTCACTGCCTTGCTTTTATGCTGAAACTGCATTGAAATTGAAACAAACCAGTGGAGTTTGGAAGAGGGATGGCAGTGCAGTAGCAGTGCAATTAGGTACTCCAGCTACTCCCTTGAAACTCCCTTGGCCGACTGGGCTGGCTAAACTGAAACTCCCTTGCCTGCCAGACTGAAACTCCCTTGCCTACCAGACTGAAACTCCCTTGCCTACCAGACTGAAACTCCCTTGCCTACCAGACTGAAACTCCCTTGCCTACCAGACTGACACTCCCTTGCCTACCAGACTGAAACTTCCTTGCCTACTAGACTGATACTTCCTTGCCTACCAGACTGAAACTCCCTTGCCTGCAAAACTGAAACTCCCTTGCCTGCCAGACTGAAACTCCCTTGCCTACCAGACTGAAACTCCCTTGCCTGCAAGACTGAAACTCCCTTGCCTGCAAAACTGAAACTCCCTTGCCTGCCAGACTGAAACTCCCTTGCCTACCAGACTGAAACTCCCTTGCCTGCAAGACTGAAACTCCCTTGCCTGCAAGACTGAAACTCCATTGCCTGCCAGACTGAAACTCCCTTGCCTGCCAGACTGAAACTCCCCTGCCCTTCTAGGCTGAAACTGCCTTGCTTGGCTGAATACTATTCTCCTGCCCAATCCATTGAAATTCCCTCATCAAATCATATGGAACACCATAAATCTCCTTGCTTAACCTAGCCAACATTGGTTGATCACATAATTGGTTCCATCCACAATTTTGCATGCATGATGAAAGATAAAGGGTGTTTAGGTGATTTTGAGCAAAAGCTGTTACTGCAATGACCACAACAGTTTTCAAAATACAATTTATTACAGCATGAGAAATACCAATTACATCAATTATGACAAATTACCAATTACATCAATTATGAAAAATTACCAATTACATCAAATGCACAAACAAAAACATTATAAATACATAAATAAATTATGGAAGCTGGGCACTCCTGCAATAGAGAAGAAAAATAACTGATGAGCCACAAATGCCTTAACTCGAAATCAAATTTAATTTAAAATAGTTAGTCGATTATGATAAGATAACTAGGTTTTGGCGTAAATGATGCATCGGCTATGCAGTTGTTTAGACTGTTATTGAAGAGAGTGACGTGGTTTTCGAGTTCTTAGGTGGAGTTGCAGCTGCGTTGGTCTGGAAGAATGATCTTCGAGGCAGAGGTTGTAAATTTTTCCCAGTTCACTATAGGGGAGGGTAGAGTCATTGGATACGAGAGAGGTAATGAAATTGAAATCGGGAGATGGTCAGACGAAAGTTGAAGAAGGGTTGTAGGCAAGAGGAATGGAGAAAGATTTTTTTGTGATAAAGAGATCTAGGATATCAGCTATATGGTTGGAATCGGCAGATATGTGGAAAGGGTTTGGTGGTGAAAGAATAGTGAACGGGACAGTTAACTCTGCGTGGTGCAGGTCTTCTCCTCTAGAGTTTGTGATGTTGCATCCCCAGGCAGCGTGCTTACAATTAAGATCGCCGCCGATGATTGCGGTGTTCTTAAGGACAGTCTGTATGGCATGAAGATCTGTTCGGCTGATGCCGTGCTGCTTTGGTGGGTGGTAGGCACTCCATACGTCAATGCTGCCATTGCTGGTGGTGAACTTAGACCCGACGAGTTCTAGTCTATCGGTGGTGTGGGATTGTAATGGAGTTTCTTGTAAAGTCTTTTTGGAGTCGAGCATCACACCACCTCCTCCATTCCCTTTTGTTCGTTCCTTTCTTCTGATGATGTAATTTGGGACACTAAAGGCATCTCTCAGCTTGAGCCATGTTTCTTGGACGAGGAAGATGTCAGGTTGATTGCAATGCAGGAGATGTAGAAATTCCTGTTTTTACGGCCGAAGACTGCCCGCGTTCCAGGACAGTATTCGTAGATTATGGACGATTCTTGATTTATAAGCCATTGAGGAGGATCATGGCGCCTGCAATGACTTCTTCGATGAATACGTCCATTCTGGATTTGCCCTGCTTTGGGCCAATGATTTTTTTTAATGAGACCGGAGAGCCAGCCTTTCAGTTGGCTTTTCCAGGAATCACTAGTAGCATTTGGGCCGATGGCGGCTGGCTGTTTTGTGGCGGTTGTGGGTTGCGGCGTGGGAGATTGGCAGTAGGCGAGGATGTCGATGGTGCTGAGGGCATTGTTGCGGCAGAGGGTGCGGTCAGGGCCTGTGGAACTGTGAGCGGAGTGGTGGCTGGGCGGTTTTTTGTCCGTCGTTGCGTCCAGGCATTTGTAGTAGGAGGTGGAGGAAAATTGATTTCGGTATTATTCGTAGCTGCGGAAGTCCCTTCGGTCGGAGTATTTTTCAGGCGCATCGCGAGAGCAAGTTCCTTGTATTGTAGGCAGCCTCTGTATGTGGAAATGTGCGCCTCAGCACAGTTTGCATATTTCCCCGGCTGGTCTTTTGGCTTAGTGCAAGCTGAGTAGTGGTGCGGGCCTGCGCATTTAAAGCATTTGATGCTGAGGGCACATGCTTTATATGAATGTCCAAAAGCTTGACATCTTCGGCATTGTATTGGACCGGGGGCTGCTTTGTAAACTTCTACTTTGGCCGTGAGTCCAAGCATATGATATTTTTTGTTAAGTTAGCTCGCTATTCCGGGTTGTCGAGTCGAACTTGGAACATCGGCAGCGGTGTCAGATGAATTGGCGGCAGTTTGGCATTGGGGTCGTTATGACGCATCTGAGTACGTTGGCGATATTCGTCCGGAGTAAGGCGCGACGTGTGTAGTTGATGCACGTGCTCTGTGAGGACGCCTTTGGATTTGAGCTCGTGGGCAATCAGATCAGGTGGTGAATCGGCGGGAAGTCCTCTGATTACGAAATGTTCTTTGTTGTCCTGCTTTAGTTGATAAGTATAGTGTGGGATTTTATGTTCCGCGAGAATTTTGGTCGTGGTTCTGAAGTCTTCCACTCTCTGGCATTTGACCATAATGTCCTTACTCCGGAGGGAAGCGACAGGAAGAAACTTGCCAGCCGATTTGATCAGCCGCCATTTTGGTTGCCATTTGGTCGTATCTGTGATAAATTTTGGCGGGATTTTTGATTGGCTATCCCTATTGTGGGCGGCTTCTTCAGTGTCTTCGGTGGCGTCCTCCTCCATGTCGGCCTCGCCTCTGTCTGTCGGGGCGATGACTGAAAAAGGATTGGCGGTTTCATTGGACGGCTGCTGCGGCGGCGGGGAAAAGGACCTTTTCATTGGCGGCGTATTTGAACGAACTCGCTTTTTGCCTACAGCGGGCGTAAATTCAGGCGGCGGCGGAGGTAGAGCTTTGGCTGCTTCTGTCTGGCTTGCAAAGAAAGCACGCAGGTCTGCACTGCGTTCGCTAAGGTGCGCCAAAAAGCGCGGGTCTTGATCTATCGGCATAATGGCTACCGCGGCGGGAGATTTTGGAGAGTCGAGGGACTCCATATGGTTGTGTTTGTTTGGGTTTTCGACTGACATGTGTGTGATACCTATTGCATGAGTTTAGTCCTAGCGAGGGGACCCGGCGGGTCCCCCAAGACGTGCAGTGAGGTTGCCCTCTGCCTTGGGATTGCCGACCGAGAACGACCAGGGCGTAGGACCGGTCAATGCGCCACCTGGGGGTTGCACCCGCCTCCCCCCAGATGCCTTTGCCGTGTATGTGTACCTGACGTGTGTATATTTGTGGGTAAATAGGCCTCTGAGGGAGGCCAATGTTGTTTGTGATCAAGTGGTGAGTAAATTTACGTTTACATTGAGAGAAGGCCCTTAAGAGGGCCGATGAGCATAAACAATTTGTCTTTATACGAACCAGAAGCCACGGAGGGCCTTGAAGGCGCTGTGCTTGTCTGATTGATGTCCTCCGATGTCAGTAGAGTTCTGAGTTGAATATGGGCTACACGTGTCTTCTGCAGAATCGTATCGATGTGGCGGTTATATCTGAGCTTATCCTCCAGATCGACTCCTAAGTATGAGGCGTGTTTCTTCCATGGGATGTTTTGTTTTAGAAGGCGTAGCTCGGGGACCTTGACGGGCTTCTTCCTTCCGCGGAACAGCACTGTTTGCGTCTTTGCCGCGTTCAGTGCGGTGCGCCATTTGTTGCACCAATTTTCGGCCGATTTGAGGGCAGTCTGGAGTCGTTTTGCAGCGCCTGTCATGGACCATGATTTGCTAAGCATTGCAGTGTCGTCTGCGTATAGATTGACGGTGGTGTTCCAGCCATGTTCTCGGGGGAAGTCTGAGGTGTAAATGGAGTACAGGAGGGGGGCCAGGACGGAGCCCTGTGGGACGCTGGCTTCTATTGGGCGTTCGGATGATGGTTCTCCTCTCCAGGAGACTCTGAATGTTCGGGAGTCCAGGAAGCTGCGGAGGAGTTGTTACTGCCAATCAGGGAAGCCGAGGTTCTGAAGCTTCCAAATGAGGCCGCTGTGCCAAACATTGTCAAATGCCTTAGACACGTCTAAAAATGCTGCCGCACAGAGCTGTTTGGTATTTCCAGCGTTAGCAATGAAGTTTGTCGCGTGAAGTAGGGCATGTTGCGTAGAGTGTTCTCTCCTGAACCCAAATTGGAAGGATGGCAGGATGTTTTTATACGTTAGGAACTTTAGTATGTGTGGCAGCATTAGTCTCTCTAGGATTTTTCCCAGATTGTCTAAGACATATATTGGCCTGTAGCTTTCAACTTTTGAGGGTGGCTTTCCGGGTTTAGGAAGACATATAATCTTCGCCTTCTTCCATGCTGCCGCGATGTAGCCAAGTCGGATGCAGGCAGCGAATATGACTGCTAAGAAGGATGCGGCGCCCACGGGAAGTTGCTTCACGTGCTCGTGTCGGATATCGTCCGGTCCTGGCGATTTCTTGGAGAGCAGTGATTTTATGACCGCAATTACTTCCTGAGTGGAGATGGTTGGCGGTTGGTCTTCTGTTGCTGGCGGATGTGGTGTCTGCTCCGTGAGGAGTTGGAGATCCGCTGCATCGGGTATTTGGGGGTTTTGCTTGAAGGCGTCCTCTAGGTAGCCCGCCTCTGCTTCGGCTTTTTCCGCATCGCTGCAGGCCGGACCGTTTAGGGTTTTTAATGGCGGAGTCCGAACGTGTTTGCTCTGCAGCGAGCGAGCCATTTTCTAGATGCTGCCATCTTCTTGAGTCAGGGACGCAAGTTTGTTGCTCCAGGATTTCTGACGGAATTCACGAACTTCTGCCGCAAACTGTTCTTTTGATGGATTGGTAGAGGCGTTTGGTGACGGGGTTTTGGTATTCTTGAAAACGCCTCCGGGCTCTGTTTTCTTGTGGATTAGATTGGTTATGCTGGCGGGCAGGCAGAGGTAGTCGGGGACTTGCTGTCTGGTGAGAGGAATGCAGGTGTTTGCGGCAGAAAAAATGCGGTTGTTATCTGTGTGCCTGCTGCGTCAACTTGATCGGGTTCGTTCAGGTCTGGTTGTGAGGATGGTAGTAAGTCGATAATATGTTGGCGGTAAGCTGTCCAGTCAGCTCTGCAGAAGCTTCTGTGCATAGGTGGTGGCAGTCGGGTAGGTCTCAGTCCGATACGCAATAGGACCGGGAGATGGTCACTCTCCAGGGCTATTTCGGTGTGACAGGAGAGGGACATGTTTGTTTCCGTGGGTAGAAATATGTCCAAGACATCCGATTTTCCATTGGTGTGAAAGTGCGTCGGTTGCCTTGGCCTAAGCTCCCGGAGTTCCTTTTTATTTAACCAGTCTCGGAGTTTGTCTCCTCTTGCATTTGGAGAAATAGAATGCCAAGAGCCGTGTTTGGCATTGAAGTCGCCTCCAATAAGGGCCGGCATGTTGTTCGGGAATAAGGCCGCGTAGCTTCCTGCTGGGAAGGTTCGTCCTGGTCTGTGATAGACCGCTGCAATCTGGAAGGGGCCGGGCGGCGTGTCAAGTTTCACTGCCGTGACCTCGAGTTGGGCGGTGCATTGGAGACTGACTTCATTGCCTTTTAGGCCATCTGTAAGGAGAACGGCCGTTCCCCCTGCTGCGTAATATTCCGGTGGTGTGGGTTATCTGTCGTTCCTGATGATTTTATATCCTGGAAGGCGCCAGTGTTTCCATGGTTGTAGTTTCGTTTCTGTGAGGAGAACAACGTCTACTGCGTGGGTTTTTAGAAATGTTAGCACCTCTTCGGATTTCCACTGCAAACCTCCATTTGCGTTCCACAGAGCTACTATGAGGCCGCCACCGCCAATTTTTCGAGCATCTTCGTTAGAAGGCTCGTCTGAAGCTGAAGTGGTTGCTGTGTCTGTAACGAGATCGCCAGCAGTGGTTTTAGTATGGAGCCGAGATCCAGGTGTTCCAGATCAGGAGTATTGTTTGTTTGAGGCGGAGGAGGTGCAGAGTCAGATGGTGGTTGGGCTGAGTCCTGGTTCGGAATGTTCACGTCCAGTCGTTGGCGCTGAGTGTTTCTAGGGCGAGATGTTGGATTTGACAGTCCGGTTCCCCATGGGGTTTGACGGCCAAGGCTGGGGAATTGTTCGGCTGTCTTCTGCGGCGGGGCCTGTTGTGCATTTTATGTGGGTTTTGGAGCTTGGGGCTGCTCCTGGATGGTTTTTTGTGGGCCTCGTTGCTTGCGCGTGTGTTCGAGGTGCTTTTTGAACACGGGGCATTTACGTGACATGGCCGGGTGGTTGCCTTAACAGTTGCAGCATGTTGCCGGCTCTTCCTTGCCGAGAGTGCATTTTGAGCCATAGTGTTCGCCGGTGCATTTCCAGCATCGTGGAGCCGCCGTGCAGTAAGTGCTTGAGTGCCCGAACCTGTTGCAGTTGAAACACATCTGCGGCCGGTCGTGTAAGTAGGGCTTTAGGTAGAATTTGATGAAGCCAATCTTTTTCAGTTTACCTATGCGCTTCGCGGGCCACTCTTCAGTAGGACGGACGGTGAGCTGGTGCAGTTCTTTCTTTTCTCCGTTTCGTGCACGGATGGTTCGGTGGGATGTGACTGGGACCCCTTTTGTCTCGAAGAGTTCCCGTAGGTAATCTATGTCGAAGTCGGATTTCTAATGAGGAAGGAAGTTTGCTTTTCTTCCCTCAACTGCCAGCTGCTTGATTCGGCTTCCTCCTTTTTAAGCAAGGCCATTACAGCGGCGTGGTCCTCTTGGGTATCGACAAGAATTCTGGTGAAGTTCTTTCTAATGTCTGCCGTGAATTCTCCTTTGATGACCGTTTAATGAGGGCCATTGATTGTCTTTAGTTTGATATACTGTATATCATAATCGCCAGTGGACGACATCGGGTTGGTTTGCTCTTTGTTTCTGGGGCGGTTTCTGCAATGATTGGCGCTGCACTGTCATCAACTTGAGGCTGTATTGGCGTGAACCTGTTTGTGGTAGTCACAGGATGCTTTGATAGCAGGGTTGGAGGCGAGTTCGCACCCAATTTGCGGGATTTCGGCATGGTGAAGGCCCCGGATGGGGCTGACGGGGGCCTTAAGAGGGCCATTGATGACCCGCTTAGTGTATGGGACTCGTCCTTCTCCATTTCCTCAGTCAGAGAAGCGTTTGCGGCGTTTGAGGTCGTAAAGAGGGCCGATGATGAGGACCGTAAAAGGGCCGTTGAGGTTTCCTCCATTTCTAAGGAGTTTGGTGGGTCGGAGGATCCGAATGATGATGACGCCGTGGCGCCTTGTCCATGGGGCAGGTCCTTGGCTGCCATTCGGCTGCGGTACATCGTCGGATGGCCGCCAAATGGTGTCTTGGTGTTGTAGCCAGTTGGCCGGGATGCAGCAGTTGTCGAGCCGGTGGATGGTGGGGCCGCCATGGAATCCACGGCGGCCAGATGACTCGTTGGGGAGGACAGGGAGGGCTGTTTGGGGCCTGACACCCTAACGAGGGGACCCGGCCGTGTCCCCCAGGTGTGCAATGAGTTAGACTCTAGTGCCTGGGGTAGCGGCCGAGACAACCTGGGGAGTCGCTATAGTGAATAGGCACCACCCGGAGGTGATTACCGCAGTGACCGGGTTCGAAGGGTAGGTACGAGCCCAGTCAGCTGCGGTCCCCCGACCGCCCCTTTAGCGACGGGACTGTGTCGCGATGTCTCTGCTCCCGATGGAAGCGAGGTGCTGTGGCATGGTGTGGTCCGTATGCCGAAATCGTTGTCCAAGAAGTCAGGGTCAAGTCGGTGGCGAAGGTCCAGACGGGCTGAGTCGTAAGCGGAGGCGAAGTCCAAAGAGATCTGTGGCTTAGAGCAGATTAAGCTTCCAGTCTCTAAACCGGCGAATAGATCACTCGCGCTTTTTCTTCGGCATTTATCAAGTCAAGCCCCCCCTTATCGCGACTAAAATACAACTTTTGCCGTTTCACCTTGCGCAGAATTTTATGCCACACCATCTTATTTGTGAGTGTAACGAGTTGTGCACGGTGTTTTCGTGTAAGTGGCCATATGTGCGCCACGAACCAGATCTTCGGATATAACAAATAATTAATTAATTTAACCCTAGCCGTCAGGGGCAGGGAGAGACAAGTATATTTACCAATATTAAACTTTATTGTCTTAAGGACCTCATCCCAATTATGCTCGAGCATGGCGGGGATTGGATTCTCCCACCACATACCGAGAATCTTGACTAGATCCTTCGTCACCATCCAGCAGGGATTAGACGGAGGGTGTCCCTTGTAAGACACTTGCCTTAGTTTTCACGCGGTTAATTACCACTCCCCCCGCCGTGTACGCCTCGATTACTTCACGAGCAGTTTCCATCTGCTCGTGGTCTCGATGAAAATAATAATGTCGTCGGCGTACACAATTCTGGTAAACTTTGAGCCAAAACGCTCCATGCCAACCCCCGCCAGCTGTAATTAGGTAATTAGCAAGGTAATTAGCTCCTCAAAATTAGGCAAGGTAATTAGCTCCTCAAGTGCCGACCTGTAAAACCGGATGGTTTGATCCTTTTCTCTCCTCCACTGCCGGGATATCTTTTTTTTAAAAAGAGTGACTTTTGGTTTAAAATAATTCTCCCACCATAAAACTACATCTTTGTCCGGGACGAAGGCGTCAGCCAGCTGAACAACCTTTGCCCGGATATTCTCATGACACTCGCTTATCGCAAGGAGTCGAGTGTCCGACCGCCAAAGACCTTTGACCAGAGCGACATGATTAGAGGAGGGGGAGGAAAGGGGAGTTCGATGATTAGGGCACAGTGGTCAGAAAGGAACATGGTATTAAAAAAGGGTTCGGGGAAGAGGTTTGAGGGCTTTGGAAATGAAGATAAAATGTATTCTCGACGTGAGCGCGACGTTGGGCCCATGCGCGTAAATGGCACGTTAGCGGAATTTTTATAATTTAAAAAGGTGTCTCTTCCCCGCACGGGGGGAAGAGAGTAATCTCTTCCTTTGGGGAGCCGCGCCCCCACGGACCCGAGCCCACCGGGGAGACAACCTCGTCAAAAAACCCTTCGCACGCTAGGATAGCGTCCAGACAGCATGTGACTCTGCTGTGCTGAGTAGCCGATACATCTGGCGTCCAGATTCACCCACGTGTTTGCCGTGCGTGGAGACCCGTACAAGGGGGAGAAGGGGATCCTGGTGGGTGAGTTCTCCGGCTCCCAGCTGGGCGTCGGAAACCCGGTATGGGCCGGAGTTCAATACCCCACTTCGGCCCTGGATTCCCCGAAAAACGGGCGGCCGAGAAGAGCCCAGCTCGGTCAATCGGCTCCTGGCGGCTGGGGAGCTTGGCGGCTCCTTCCGAGCGTACGCCAGGACGGGTTAGTGCTGGAGATATGGGGGTCTCCGTAGGGCGGCCGAAGGTGCGTGGGTTCGGAGGGCCCCCGCGCTGGAGGTTCTAACCCAAAAGAGACCCCCTATCAAAGGTTCCTATATCCCTTGGGTAGCCCTGGCGACCACACCGGATCTCGGTGTGGCGTCCCGAATGTGTGGCTCCGTGGTGGGTGGGGAGCCCAGGGGATGAATTATGTTCTTACTTTCATGGAGACGATTACTCTTCCTCCACCAAAAAGATCCCGCCCGGACACGGGCGGAGGAGAAAAGTCTTTTGAAAGCTCGAAGCGTTTTTTGTCTATGAAATGCGCCAAAGAAGGTGACACTCTGAAAAAGGTGTCTCCCTTTTTCATAAAAAAAGCTATGCAATCGATAATTACTGGAGAGCCAAATTCGGTGAAAAAACTAAGAGATGGTACCCTACTAATAGAGACTGCGAACAACATCCAAGCTGAAAAATTGCTTAAAACTGAAAAATTACACGACATCCCAGTTAAAGTCGAGATCCACCGCACTCTAAATACCTCTAAGGGAGTAATAAGTCACTACGACCTTCTTTACGTGGAACCAGAAGAGATCAAGAGAGAGATGGCCCCCCAGGGCGTCATCGACTGCCGCAGACTGACTACGAAGCGAAACGGTGAAGTGATAAATACCACGTCAGTAATTCTCACGTTCGCTCTAGACAAACTGCCCGTTAAAGTCTTCTTAGGATACGAATCTGTAACTGTGCGACCATTCTTCCCTCAACCGATGCGCTGCTTCCAATGCCAAAAATTCGGCCACATCGCACCGCGATGTGAGGGCAAGGCCACCTGCCCGCGCTGCGGCAAGGACAAGCACGATGGGGACAAATGTGCGGAAGCGGCCTGCTGCGTGAATTGCGAGGGTACCCACGCGGCTTACTCTCGCGATTGCCCGAAAATGAAAGAGGAACGGAAGATTATGGAAATAAAAACTATGGAAAAAATATCTTACCTGGAGGCAAGGAAAAAGTTCAAAGCCCTTAGTGCCCCCTCTTTCTCGCGTTCCTTTGCCGCAATCGCCTCTGCTCCAGTTAAGAAGTGCACCATTTCTACACAGACGGAACCTGAAAAGCAGATAGATTTATTAAAAAAAACAAATGCGAGTAACAATAGCAATACTAAAACAAACACCCCTAACTCCTCCGTAGTGTCTCCCAAAAATACAACAAAGAAAACCACCAGAAAACCTGACCAGCGAGAGAAAACTCCCTCTCCTGGTCCCTCCGGCAAAGGTATGGAACCGATGCAGGAGGACATAGACGAAGATCTCTGTATTTCGGACACAGAGATCGAAAAAGTCAGGAATAAGGGAAGGAAAAGTCGCTTAAAGCGATGATTCCACAGACTTCCGGGCTAATGCTGCTCCAAGTTTCAATATTGACATCCTTTTTTTTCTGTTTTATTTATCTTTTACCCTTTTTAAACTCTTTTTATGAATTTTATATTACAATGGAATTGTAATGGATTTTATCGGCATAAGGAGGAGCTGGCTGTTTTAATAAATGATTTTAACCCTTTCTGTATATGTTTGCAGGAAACGCGTTTTAAAGATACAGACAAGGGATATTTAAAACATTTTAACACTTTTAGACTGGACGATACTAGTGGCCAACGAGCCCATGGTGGAGTTTCGGTTTTTGTCCGGGAGGCTCTTTACACCTCCCGAATAAATCTTAACACACCGTTCCAAGCGGTAGCGGTGACGGTGCACGCTCCCGAGGCGATAACGGTGTGCAACGTTTACCTGCCGGAGGGTGCACCCGTCACCCGTTTTAATCTAGAATCCCTTGTTCACCAGCTACCTCAGCCTTTTATTTTACTCGGAGATTTTAATGCTCACGATCGTCTATGGGGAAGCACCCCGGAACAGTGCAACCGCAGGGGACGTATTTTATCAAGTTTTATTAGTGATTTTAACCTTTTTTTACTCAATAACGGCGAGAAAACCCGTTTTAACTCTTATAGCGGCGATTCTTCCTCCATTGACTTGAGTATTTTATCGACTAGTTTGGTCAATAAACTCAAACTCTCTGTGCATAAGGATCTTAGTGGGAGCGATCACTTTCCCCTTTTAATCAAAAGGGAGCAAAATATAAACCCCGATTTTATTAGACCAGGCTGTTGGATTGTCCGGAAAGCTGATTGGCATCTTTTTAACTCAAATTTTAACTACGTGTGGGATAAAAACGACTGTGTAACAAACGTAAATCTTTTGACATCCAGCATCATTCAAGCCGCCGAAATTAGCATACCACGATCTCGAAGCATCCTTCCAAGAAATGCGGTGCCATGGTGGAATGAAACCTGCGCAGAAGCCATTAAAAAACGTAAGAAAGCTCTCCGAATTTTCAACAAGTATCCTACAGCAAATAATCTCTCCGCTTTTCGGCGACTAAGAGCGAAAGCGCGTCAGGTAATAAAGGACGCAAAGAGGATTTCTTGGATGAATTTTGTCTCCGGTGTCAACCACAGGACTCCACTTGCACAGGTATGGCGTAAGGTGAGGAGCATATCGGGTAGCAGCCAGCATCTAGGTATATCCTTCCTAGAAGTCGAAGGAAAGGTTATCACTTCTCCAGCTGCGATAGGGAACGTATTCGCCCAATTACTCGCCAAAGTGAGCAGCGACGAATGCTATGACCCTTCTTTTGCGATCCTCAAGAAAAGGCTCGAGAACGTCCCTATATCCTTTATGGAGCCTAAAACAACGGCAGACTACAATATGCCATTTACCATTTGGGAGCTGAAATCTGCCATCCATGACTCCCACGACACGTCCCCAGGACCCGACGAGATCCACAATGCCTTCCTCCGAAATCTATCGGAATCGGCGTTGCTGGAAATCCTTGAAACTTTTAATCAGCTCTGGGCCAATGGGGATTTTCCTCCGTCCTGGCGGGAGTCCGTCATTGTCCCCATCCCAAAACATGGAAAAGACCGAGCTGACCCGAATTCTTACCGGCCGATTTCTCTCACCAGCTGGCTGTGCAAGTTAATGGAGCGAATGGTAAATCGACGTCTCATTTGGTGGCTGGAGCGTCGAAAACTCCTCTCTAGGATACAATGCGGATTCAGACGGAACCGTTCCACAATGGACCACTTGGTCAGAATTGAAAATTTCATCCAAGAAGCCTTCCTTCTCCGCCAACACGTAGTCGGTGTATTTTTCGACTTAGAGAAGGCTTACGACCGGGTCTGGCGACGTAAGATTCTACGCGTATTACGCGAGTGGGGTTTTAGAGGCTGTTTGCCCATTTTTATACAAAATTTTTTAACCAACCGTGTTTTTAAAGTAAGGACGGGACAGTTGTTGTCAAATTTTTACCCTCTTGACAACGGAGTTCCCCAAGGCTCGGTTCTGAGCGTGACGTTGTTCGCTATTGCGATCAACGACATAGCTCACTGCATCAAGGAGCCAGTGTTAGGGTCACTGTTTGTGGATGATCTCGCGATTTTCTGCAGATCATCTAGGGTCGTGAATGCATCGCGTATGGCGCAACTCACCATCAATAAACTTCACAAATGGACCCAAAATAACGGCTTCCTTTTCTCTTTGGAGAAAACAAAGTGCGTTCACTTTTCTCGCACTCGGGGCGTCCATGTAAATCCCACGTTACACCTAGGTGGTAGAAACCTCCCATTTGTGGAATCAGTCCGTTTTCTGGGGATGACCCTCGACCACAAACTCAACTGGAAGGAGCACATTAATTCTGTCAAGGTAAACTGTTTGAAGTCTTTAAACATTTTAAAGTTTTTAAGCCACGCATCTTGGGGAGCAGACCGCACCACCTTAATTTTACTTTACCGCACACTGGTGCGGTCGAAATTAGACTACGGCTCATTCGTTTATGCGTCCGCACGCGAGACGTATTTGAAAGCACTTAATTCAGTGCACAACGCAGGTCTGCGACTATGCACTGGGGCGTTTAGGACCAGCCCGATTCCCAGTATATATACCGACGCAGGCGAGCCTCCTCTATGCTACCGAAGGACCTGGCTTCTTTGTAGCTACGTTTCCAAAATTTTAGCAATGACGAGTCACCCATGTTATAGTTTACTTTTTAAACCCCGTTTTATTAATGTTTTTAACCGAAGGACTAAAGCAACCAGACCAGTAAGCGTTCGTTTTAACGATTTTATTCGCGGATGCGAATTCACGCTACCTGAAGTGTATCCTGTTTCATTCTCGGAACACCCCCCTTGGATTACTCCCACTCCGGTGGTGAATATTCTTTCACGATCTCGACCGAAGTCTTCCACAACTCCCTCGGAGTACCAGCGTTTGTTTGCCATGTTCCGATGGAATCACCCCAACCTTACCCCCGTTTACACTGACGGTTCGAAAGATAACTCTGCTTGTGCATGTGCAGTGGTCTCCCCTATCCACGGGAACATCAGAGCAAAGCTTCACCCGATGTGCAGTGTGTACACGGCGGAGCTTTATGCCATAAGGACAGCTCTAGAAGCCCTAGATGACCACGGCGGCTCCTTTGTGATATGCACTGACTCCAGGAGCTCGCTACAAGCCATCTCTGGCTTCTCACCCGTGCACCCGATCGTGCAAGAAATACACTCTCTCCTGCTGACCCTTTCGAGAAAGGGTTTGAATATCCATTTTCTGTGGGTACCGGGACATGAGGGGATAGCCGGGAATGAGATAGCAGACGCTATGGCCAAGGAAGCTCTGAATAACGAAGTTCTAGTCTCAACGCTGGTTCCCCACGAGGACTTACGAGCATCTCTAAGAAACGTGGTATTTGGAAAATGGAGGGAGTCATGGAGGATTCTAAATAATAACAAGCTCCGTGGCATCAAGGACACGGTAGCAGCGTGGCCCTCCTCAGCTCGTAGTAATCGGAGAGAGGAAGTAGTACTTACACGATTGAGGATAGGGCACAGCCCCCTGACCCATGCGTATCTCTTTACTGAAGAGAAGGAACCTCCCCAATGTGGGGATTGTAAATGTCCATTAAGTATTAGACACATCATGCTAGATTGTGTTAAGTACCGCGAAGCGCGAAGGCGAAATAATCTAGGGGGAGACCTAAAAACCCTTTTAGGAGACCACCCTACCAACTTAATCTGTACATTTCGGTTTCTCAGAGAAATAAACATTTTTAATAAAGTCTAATTATGTACACTTTCAACGAAGACATCAGATGCATTAGATTACTTTATACATAACAATTGTAATTAAATAGCACAGTAGTGGTGCAAAATGACCTTGCCGTCGACGCACCCTAAATCCAAACACTACTACTACTACTAAGGTGTCTCTTAAACATACAGAATCGATAAAAACTTTAAAAGCCCTGCTTGGAGGCTGCATACGAGCGCGGGAAGATTGGCTATCTTTACCGCGATACGTATAATTAAAATCCCCCGCGAGAATGGCTTTCCCTGTAAAAACATGCAAATATGGCAACAGTATTTCATTTAAAAATAAGTCTCTGTCCACCCTCCGCTACACATGTGCAGGAGCGTAGACGTTTACCACATGGATATTATAACACTTAAGGGAGATAATTCTCCCCGAGGGGTTGAATCTTACATTTGAAACTGGAAGCCCTGATTTAACTAGAATGGTTGTGCTCCGGCCCGGCCGATCACAGTTGGTGAAGGACCGGTAGAGGGGGTCAGGCCGAATGACCCCCTCCATATTCTTTTTCAGACAAGCAACATCTGCATTTTGAGATTTAATGAGATTCAATATTAAATTTATTTTAAGGGGGTTATGAACCCCCGCAATATTTAAAGACATGATGCGCATTTTCGGCTAGTGGGACTTACGTCGTTGGCGAAAGCGCTGATTTACGAACGCCGCTCTTCTTTTCCCTCAATCTTCTTTTAGATGATCCCGAGCGGGATCGGCTGCAATGCGAACAATCGCTTGTCAGCCGTTCGTCCGTCTCGTCACCCTCACTCCGGCCCGACGATGGCTCCGCCTCGCCGGCGCTGCCACTTATCCCCACGCGGCGAGGGTCGGCCACCCGGGACGGCGAGCGGGAAGGGGAAACTTTCAAATTATATGATGCATTTTTAAAACAGAATAGTGTTTATCTGATAGATTATTAGAAGAAACAGTTTTTGTGAGCACAAATACAAAAAATGTCAGTAAAAGCACAAACAGAAATGGTTTTAGTTATAAATTTTGTGAACTAATTAGTAAAAGTTGAAGCAAATATAAAATTTATATTCAAATATAGAAAAATTGTATATAAAAATAGAGGAAGCATTTACAGATAAGATGTATCACATCAAAAATTCTAAATGCTTTCTAATTTTTCATCTATGCATGATTATATTTTCTAGGATGATTTTTGCCCACTTAAATTAATTTCTAATAGTTTTCCCATCATGCCTTCATTGTACCCACCATGAAATGCCTTGAATAGAACCAATCAATTTCTGAAACATCGCCAAGATGCTTTACATTATAAATAACCTTAGCCTCATGAGATCATAGGTAAAGGTGAGGTAGAGGCCCCCAACAATAGAAAGATAATATGTTTACGTGCATATGAGACTTTGTGCTTGCTGGTGCAAGAATAATTTATTGCAGGTAAAAATAAATAAATTCAATATTCTTACCGTCTGCAAAGGGAAACTCCCTTACCTAAATAACTAATACTTCTCAGGTTATTCATTAAGTAGGGTTCATGGTAAACAGGACCTTGGGGTACTGTTTGATTCACATCTAACATTTCATATGCACATTGATTAGTAAATACAAAAAAAGTGATTTGTAAAAGGGCTTGTGCCCGTAAAATAAATATTATTATTATTTGACAACGCATCCATGCATATACGCATTTTTCTATATTTTTTATAAACAAACTAATTTCCGGGTCTCTGGCACTTCATTCTTTAACAGCAAATATTCAGGGATTTGTTTCTACACTTGAGGACCTTTCATGTCCCCCATTATTGTAGATTAACAAAAGGTATGCTAAATTATCTTTTGATCGTTAATCTAAGGGCCTTTTTAGTTATTACTCGATTTATTGGCCACCGGCTGATATAAAATTTATATATTTCTCCAATTGTGTCACCAAGCGACTAATCTATTACTTAATTGAGTTAATCCTTATGAATTTATGCTATAACTATATCAGTCCACAAACGTTTTCTCCCTAGATTCCTGCGGTTGTAGACAAAAGCCAAAGAGTGTCACTTTTAACTCTACAAAACTTAGACTACACCAGTCTTCGAATAAGAAAAATTGAAACGTACACACCTTGCAGCAACTTCTAGGCAAACTTTCTCTAAGAGCTGCGTTTGATTCTAAACAAATCTTTTCGAAAACACTGAATTCCGTCAGTTTCTTCAAACACAGTGGACACACGGTAGTGGGAAGGCCATCTCCCACAGCAATCTGAGATGTTAATAAACAAGTTACAGGTACGTCAACAGAATTCGGCATTATCTTGGAAAAAAATGAAGTAAGCAGCATTATAAAGAAAATCGATAGCATTTAATGAGTAACTTACATCTTACATCCCGAAACTTTCGTCCGCAAAACATGTATCAACGCGGTGTAAACCCGGAAAACCATCACCAAATAACTAACCGCGGAAGCCTCCGTAATAATTTAATCCACCTCTACGGGGAGGATATTTTCAAGAGAAGTAGAAGATTTGAGAAGCTGAGAAAGAAGAAATTCAAACTTCTGTCTTCTTTGGCTTTCCTCGAGAGATGCAGAGACTCGGATATGCTACCATCTTTTCTCAACATCAAGCATCCTATCCCACGGTGTGCCTGAACTACTTTTAAATGGCTCGGAAAACCACGTCTCTGATTTCTTCAAGGATTGAAAGTTCCATGTTTAAGAAGTCCAAAAAACCAAAAATCAGCAAAATCCCTGGAGCCGTTTCGAAAAAAAACTCAATTTAAAATTTTTTCAAATTAATTTTCGGAAATTAACGATTGTTTCTGCAACTTGTTCGTTCTTTCTGGTAGAAAAAAGCATCGAGAATAGAAAATTTTAATACTTTGAACGAAGATCAACTTTAACAGACCAAATCAATAATATTGGACGAAATGAAGCGAATTAAACAATGCAACTTTATTCGAAAAATTGCGAAAATCAAGATTATTGGATGAAATACGTGGTGACATCAAAATCAATAGGCAACATTTCTTTAGGATGCCTAAATTATAATCTAGTTTTTACACGAAAAAATATCATCGTTTATTCAAGGCTGTGCAACAAAAGCCAGAAACACCTTGAACCTTAAACATGGCGAGAATTATATTCTTGTATAGCTCTGAGAAGTTTGGAACTATAATCTGGATGTGTATGGTGGACTTTATAATTCATCCAGGTACTTTTAACGTCATGGTGTACCGACTCCATAGCTTGTTCACTGTAGTTCCCGAGTCCTTTCTCCATTTTTCGGCAAAAATGAGGAACGTGGAAGAAGACAGCATGAACTTTTGGCGTTATTGGTGTTGCAAGGTCCAAATAACTGCTGTGGAATTCTGCAATATGCATCGCAAATTCCTCGTCAAAACTACTCGAAAAACAGGAATTGACGACTTTTGAAAAATCACTAAAACATCTGACATATTTTAAACACTGAACACTACATTTCCCCCGAAGCAGATCTATCTTGTTCAACAAAATTTTGCAGGCATTGCCTGCGAAACCAGGGGATCCATGAACAAATTCTCTGCTTACGTTGCACGATTTTGCCCATTCCTCAGTATCGTCTTCGCATTCCCTCAGCATGTGCCCATACAATGTGTTTACTACCCCGAGCATTAGATGCAGTTCAGGTGGAGGTATTATATCAATGATTTCTGTCTTTGGATTCCCTGTGAAAAGAGGTTGATTTACGTGACAGTAAAAATCCTTGGCAATATTTTTTTTACTGCCACTGTTCTTGAAGGCCTCTGCATTTTCACGGCAACTACCAACGGTTCTATAACTTCCACACATACTCAAGAGACCTTTTGATGCAGTGCACCACGTACACGGGTAATGAGAAGAATGAGCCATGACCCCAGTTATTATATTGGCCATTTTTAGGTCTGTGGCAATGGTCATTGCCTCTAAGTCATTCAGATGTAGAGAGGACCACAGCGTGCAAACATTCACATAATTTTCTTGTGTATCAGATATGATACCAAGGACGAATAACTTTTTCACACCCGTGTCCCTAAATTTATTGGCGTGTACTCCTTCGTGATAATGTTGCCTGGCCCCTGTCACATGTGCATTATTCTCGGGTCCTTCGAATTTTGATTGAATGGATAAGCAAATCTTCAAAAACCCTCCACCACCGTCAAGCCCAATTTTCAAATCTACTTCTTGCAAACCTCTTTTTTCTCGAATATATGTAACTAAACCTTTTACATTATTACAACAAACAAAATATCCAGATTTATTTATTACAGAAGACTTCTTGGAATTCAATACGTCACATACACGAGATTCAAAAAACGAATCAAGTTGATGATTCAACAAAAGCAGGTCCTGCTTCAAGTTGGGCTGAAACATTTTCCTATTCTTACTGCTAACTCGCAGAGCAGCCGTTAGAGAATGTGTCTTTCTTGTAGACAACCCCAAGTCTGTACTTATTTTCAATATGTCAATAGCCGCGACTGGTTCTTTTCTTGATCTTTTATCCACATTAGTTGAATTTACTAAAACGGGTAATTTTTTGCCTCTCCTTTGAGATAAGCGCAACTGGCCCTCATTGTTTGAGTGTTCTGGCATGTGGATAATATCTTTTAGCATTGATGAAACTAATTTTTCCTTTTCTTTTGGAGAAAATTTTTTTGAAATCAATTCAGTGAGAATAGGGATACATTTAGGTGAAGTGCAAATTTTGTTTTCATCCAGTGGTCCCCTGCATTTCTTACACTTCTGCTTGATCACTTTTCTTTTCGTTGAATTTCCTGGACACAGTTTATGTGGTACACGTCTGGCAATTTCACACAACTTACAGTCACAAATTATCTTCTTTTTAGATCGGGTTACACATGAGATTTCCAGAAAACCAGAATAGTCCGGTAGCGCTAATGTGGTTTCTTCAGAATTTTGTTTATTGAATTTGTATATGATGATTTTGCAATTGCTACAGACAGCAGATGGGTAACGAATGTCATCAAGGTTAATATTTACAGCATTTTTACCTGAATCTTCAAGGGGCCCACAATATTCCACATCTTATCTTTCTTCTTTAAACGTAACAAACAAATCACACCTCGGCTTTCTTCATGTGTTCGCACATGGTCTTTTGTAATTCGTGACATTTTGTTTTTCCCTTACGTAGGTAATGGACTCGTCTATAAATAATAATAATAATAAGTTGTTTACTAACCAGTTTGACAACGACTTTTTTCACAAATATTGGGACAACTAACCTTGTTTTTCGATCAATCTTCGCGTAGCCGTCTACTGATTTTTGAACCAAACATTTGAAGACAGCAAACATATTCACGTGAAAAAAGAAACAAAACAATGTCTGTTTAGCGGGAGCCATGGTGACGTATTTATTTTTTAAACATTTTAGCATAACCCCCCGGCTACACCTACAGAATCATGAAAAAAATCGTAAACTTTCCTATCGTCATAGAAAAAAAATTGATATCGCGTTTTTTTCAAAACGGCTCCAGGGATTTTGCTGATTTTTGGTTTTTTGGACTTCTTAATCATAGAACTTTCGATCCTTGAAGAAAACAGAGACGTGGTTTTCCGAGCCATTTAAAAGTAGTTCAGGCACACCGTGATCCAGTCTAAGAAGGCGAAGAGAATTTTCCGCCGTGCGAGCTTTGCTCTACTGAGAGAACGAGTGCAGTACACACGCAGTGCTCTCCACTTTTGTTCGACGGAACTCTACCACCTTCACCTAGAGCTTAGCAGCAAATTGATACCAGAGGATTGGGAGACATTGGAGAGAATTACCTTCCAATCATCCTCCACCACCTTTACAGCAATGAGAGAGAAGCAATTAAAGAAGTTCGAAAATTTGGTGGAAAAACAACGTCCTTCACCCGAATCCACCTTCAATAAAACAGATAGTGTGGTTATAAATCTATCTCAAGTGAATCTTAGTGATTCTGCAACCTTCATACTATCCAAAGGACTTAACTTTGCCATAGCACCCAGAAGTATACCGAAGGAGGAAATAATCACTGGGATAGAAAATGCTTTACGCAAGCTAAGGAAATCAGAGGCCGATGAAATCAGGGAAGAAGTCAGCCATATCATCAGGAAAGCGAGGCCTCCAAAACCCAATTTGACCAGGGCAGAGAGAGAGGCCGTCTGTGAACTCAGGAAAATCGATGATTCACTGATATTGCCAGCTGACAAAGGGAACGCAACTGTGATCATCTCTGAGGAGGACTACCGAAAGAAGGTTTGCGGTTTGCTTGACGACCCCACCTACAAAGAACTTAACTCAGATCCTACGGCAAAAATCCAGAGGAACATCAAGGACCTCATGAAGCATTGGTCAATACCCCAAGAGGAGAGACGATCACTGATCCAGTCGGCTCCTAAACCTCCACGACTTTATGGCCTGCCTAAGATTCACAAGGATGGGATACTACTCCGGCCTATCGTAAGTGCTATTGACTCAACGACACATAAGCTTGCAAAGTATCTTGCCCATAGCCTTCGGCCATTCTCGGGCCTAACTGCAACCTATGTGAAGAACTCCTTCCATTTCATCAATATTATAAAGGAATATAAGATTACGGAAGAGGATCTCCTTGTTAGTTTTGACGTGATGTCTTTGTTCACCAAAATACCTATTGAAGATGCCATCGAAGTCATTAACACTCTGACAGAAAAAGGCCTTCCGAAAGACATTCCGAAAATGGTGGAGTTTTGCCTTCGTAATTGCTATTTCCCTTGGGGAGGGAAATTATATGAACAAACAAAAGGGGCATCCATGGGTTCTCCTTTATCACCTGTCGTCGCAGATCTTTATATGGAAGAATTTGAACGAAAAGCCCTGGATTCTTTCCCTATGAAGCCGAAACTCTTCGTGAGATATGTTGACGACACCTTCGTCATATGGCCTCATGGGACAGATAAACTGAAAAGATTCCTTGAACATCTTAATAGCCAAAATAATTCCATCCAGTTCACTATGGAAATGGAAGAAAATAACCAACTTCCCTTTTTGGACGTTCTCGTCAAGAAGAAATCAGATGGCACATTGGGACATTCAGTCTATCGTAAGGAAACGCATACTGATCGCTATTTGAATGCCAAATCACACCATCATCCCAGGCAAAAAGCATCAGTTATTAAAACTCTATATCATAGGGCATATTTCATATCGGATACAGATTCGCTCGCTAGAGAGAAACAACACCTCCTTACCACGCTCCAAGAAAATGGCTACGATCGGGTACTGATTCAACAAATCGCGCGTAGGGAAGAAGAGAAAAGAGATGTGGCCTTGGACATTGCAAAGGAAGACCAGCAAAAGGCAAAGACACATGCTCTCTTGCCATACGTGGCTGGAACGTCGGAAAGAATTGCTAGAGTTCTCGCCAAACGTGACGTTCTGACGCGATTTATAAGTTTGAAGAAGACCTCTGACCTCCTCCGGAGTGAAAAAGATCGTCATTCATCAGATATCTATGAAGGAGTGTAAGAAGTAACGTGTTCCTGTGGTTTAGCATACATCGGGCAAACATCTAGATCCCTCAAATGCAGAATAAATGAACATCTTAAGGCAACCGAAAAGAAAAATGTTCGTCTCTCTGCGGTTGCAGAGCATGCATGGTCGGAACCTGGGCACGTCACACTTTTCAAGGAATCGAAAATCATCGCCAGGGAAAATAAATATTTCCCTAGGCTGATAAGGGAGGCGATTGAAATAGCGAGTCACCCAAATAACTTCAATGGGGAAGACGGCTATCCTTTATCCTCATCTTTCAAACGGCTTTTCCAACAATGGATTTAAAAATCAACATCGGTCTGACTAGCTGTAAATAAATAAGGATCACAGATCTGCAAATCATTTGGACCCGAAGACGGGAGCTGGAACGCGCCCGAAACTGTCGTCCACAAAACATGTATCAACGAGGTGTAAACCCGGAAAACTATCACCAAGTTACCTGTAAAATAAATAGACTGCATGGTAAAGAGTATATTGTTATATATTAATGTTTACAGCCAAATTTATTTCAAACGCGATACAATTCGCATGTTACACTTCCATCACTCCATCTCCGAGAGGGAGAGAAAACAAAAAACAATCTACCCAACAGAAAACAAGCAATGCAAACCTTTGCGATATGACAACATCCTCCCTCTAAGATTATAATACCCAGAAAAAGAAAACAAAAATAACTTCCTGCTTACAATTCAAAACTTTGTTTTGGCTTTCTTACCCGATTACTTCTTCTGGGTGGTATACAAACATCTTGGTCACTAGGGGTCACAGACGTCTCCTTATTGTCCACCTCAATGTTCTTATCAATATTTCCATCAGTCACTGGTCTTTCAATTGGGAGAGTTTCATTTTCCCTTACAACAACAGGGGCTGCCATTTCTACCATTCTGTCTGGCTCAAAATAGGGTTTTAAGATGATGATAATAATAATAATCTTCTATATATATAAAAGAAAGTCGAAAATCGTGTTAGTTAGAACACTTATAACTCGAGAACTGCTGCACCGATTTCAATGAGATTTGGTTCTTTGGATTCGTCTCAGGCGGGGTTAACATATAGGCTATTAAAAAAAGGATAATTTCACAAAAAAAATTCATCTCTTTCCTATGGACATGCTTTTAGGAGTTATAGTAACACAACAATTGATAAGTCGGTCAAAACTACAAATTAAATAATTTGTTTTGTTTTTACCACTTTAATAACTGAATTTAGTAACAGTATAACATTTTAATTACTAAATATATTCAATATATTAATTAAATTGAAATTACATTTAAAAAATTAAATTCGAGCTAATTGTAAGCCCAGCCGTGGCCAAGCTCGAGTTGACACTTCACTACCGTGTTTGTTAACAAATCTCCAAGCAATTGTTGACAAACGGTAATGTCCGTGTTCCTGTCGAGGAATCGAGTAGTTTTAACTCATTTCCTTGGAATGATTGCAAATTAGTTTCAGTGAGCTCATCAACAAAGAGTTCCAGAATATGATTGATCACCAAAAGAATCAAAGATGGTTGATTTAGCGAGCAAGAACGAAGATGCGGATGACTAAAACGAGGTAGATTCAAATAGTTCGTACTCTGCATGAATTCGAATCTTTTAAATGTGTAACAAACGAAGACGAAATCACCAACTACCTATCTGAATATTTTAAGTCCTTGGACATACCTAGCTTACCAAGGCACGATTTACAGAAAAATGTAGTTTCTGTGTTCATGATCTTTCGAAGCCTAAACCAACCATAACTATCCAACGGAACGTGTTTGGTGATTAAAATAATTGGTAATGAATGTGATTCACGCAGATTCACTCAAAAGAAAATTCAAAGGTGAGGAAGTCCTTATTCCGTAGATTCCATTATCTCAACTCATATGCCCTTTTGAGATTAAACGTATTCAATTTCCAATTCGTGTTGCATTCGTGATAACGATTAAAAAATCGCATGGTCAGTCTTTCAGTTTTTGTGTTGTTTGTGCTCATGTGCTAATGAAAACCCATGATTTTCTCATGGTCAATTTAACGTGCTATGTTCACGAGTCGATAAACCATCCTCTGTTTTTCTTCCTTCGCTTCAAGTGCGTAGCTAGGATAGGGGGTTTTGGGCGCAGCTAATATCACGGGTCTGTAGGGTATAGAAAACTCACTAAGGTAAGCGGGAAGTGTGGGAGCACTTCCCCCAGACATTTTTTAAGATAAATGGTTCAAAATAGTGGGTTTTGCGTCTGTGTGAATAGTTAAATATGTTTTGTTTGTTAGTCATCCGTCCCCCTAATATTAATAACAAAATCTTTCATAAAAAAATTCTCTAAGCTCTTGGGGGGGGGGGGGGGTTTATCCCCCAAAACCTCCCCTCGCTGCGTCACTGCTTTGCTTCGCTATATTTATTTAGCTTCATCCGCTTTATCTTGCGCCTGACAACAAAACAAAAACTGTTGTTTCTCAGAAGGTGCTTGACGCAAGACATTAAACCCGAATGTGTAGGGCTCACCGTGGTGCGTTTACGCATGCAGTACGTTTACGCAGTGCATTTTTTTCAAACAGAGATACTAAAACTGGCGCGCCTTAAGTCATTTAATGCGAATGCTGCTTCATAGGGTGCTGCTGCGTGCTTTTCTTGCACGATTTTGAGCATCAGTCAAGCGTCGGTCTGGAGTCGTGTCAACCTGCCCCCTGAATGGGCCAAGTGTATGCAACAGACTAGGACCTAAAAACATTTTTTTACAGCTAATAACGCAAATAGCCAACAACTGAATGCGCATAATTTTTATTTCATGAACTGCTTTATTAAACCACAATGCCCAAAATTTCTTAAGCTAAAACGTAATAAAATTTGCTGAAAAATATCCGCGTAGACGTGCTCCGATCCACCCTATACATATAGATTCAATAAAGAAAATGTCCTTCTGACAAGCAATTTTGGTACTCATTTACGTAGTTTTATTGAATTTGTATCCTTATTTCATTATAATAAATTAAACATGATTAAAAACGATACAGCCGCTCTTGATTTATAAATGGTGTAAGTAAACTCTAAGTTCATTGATTGTTAGGCGATACGAAGTTCGCTGGGTCAGCTAGTAATAATAATAAAACCAGAAAATGTGTTCCCTAAACATCCGAAGAGGAATATTTCAAGGTTACTCACTGTCACCACTATGGTTCTGTTTAGCAATAAACCCACTGTCAAGTCTACTAAAGAAATGTAACATCGGATATTGGTTAAATCGAAGCAATGGTACTAGAGTCAATCATTTAATGTTCATGGATGATCTGAAACTGTACGCCGAATCCAAAGAAATACTTCAGGTACTCATCAGAACTGCGAAAACGTTTAGTGAGGATATATTTATGGAATTTGGACTGGATAAATGTGCCAGTGTTCACTTAAATAAAGGAAAACCTCAGACACCACTGGAATGTATAGACGACATAGAGATACTTCCAGTAGATGGGTCATATAAATACTTAGGCTTTTATCAAAATCATCGGATAGACCATACTGAATTAAAGAAAGCTCGAGCAAATGCATATAAGAGTCGGGTGACGAAGATCCTGAACAAAAAGCTATCTGGAAGGAACATGATAACGGCAATAAATACCTGGGCAGTGCCTGTGCTGGCTTACTCCTTCGGAATTTTAAAATGGTCTGACACGGATCTAAATGAGCTGGACCGACTGACTAGACGACTTTTGAATAAATTCCGATGTTTACATGATAAGGCTTCAGTAATTAGGTTATATATCCCAAGAAAGGAAGGAGGTAGAGGCCTAATAAATATTCTTCGACAATGCCGATCTCAGGAACAGTCAATGAAATCCTCCTTAAAATCGTCAAAAGATGCATTAATGAAAGCGGTAATAAAGGCTGACGTGGGATACACACCATTGAATTTTGGGGAGAACCAAGATCGGATTCAAATACCAGACCTAAACCAACAAAAGCAGGAATGGAAGTCTAAAATCTTGCATGAAAAGTTCCCAACAGTCATACAGGAGGATTGGGTTGACAGAAACGTCTCTCTGAAATGGCTTCAAGATGGCTTTTTATACCCGGAGACTGAAGGGTTTGTGATGGCAATTCAAGACAGAGTTATAAGAACTCACAACTATGAAAAAAATATATTAAAATTTGAAATTGCAGATAAATGTAGAAAATGTGGGAAAACGGGTGAATCCATTGAACACATAACTTCGGGGTGCTCAGCTCTTGCTGGTAATGACTATCTCAATAGGCACAACCAGTTGGCCAAAATTATCCACCAAAACATAGCAACTACCTATGGACTTTTAAAAAATACTCCACCATATTACAAATACCATCCTCCCGCCGTACTAGAGACAGATACACACATCCTATACTGGGATAGACCGATACTTACAGATAAAACCATAGATTACAATAGGCCTGATATTTTATTGATCCACAAATTACAGCAAAGAGCAAACATAGTCGATGTAGCAGTGCCACTAAATCACAATGTTGAGTCTACGGAAAGAGAGAAAATACAAAAATATCAGAATTTAGCCGGTGAAATAAAAAAATATTTGGAAGTTGAAAGACGTCAGCATACACCCACTGATAATCTCTGCGGAGAGAGTCTTGTCTAAAAGATTCAAAAAAGAAGTTGAAGACCTGGGAATTAAAAAATAACTGATTAACCTCGGGAAAAAAGCTGTTTTACTACAGACCTGCCAGATCGTGAGAAGATTCCTGGGTCGGGCATGATCGGACAGTGTAGGATAGGGTGAATTCTCTTCCTTAGCATCCGAGCCTAATCCTAAATTGACCTTGGGATAGGTGAATATTTCCAGCTGGTTTTAATCAGCTGAAAGTGCATAAAAAAACAATAATAATAATAATGTATCTATTTGCATTAAGGACAAGTACTTTTGAAATATACAAGATGTAAGACACATCAAAATCATAAGTATGTACATCCCACTCAGCACAAAGTGAATAATATGCACATATTATTCAAATTTTATGCGAATGTTATGCCACCTCAATGTTATAAATCGTGCATAAAATGTGCATATAAATGGTATAATGTCCTCATAAATTGCGATATATGCGCATAATATGCGGTATATATGCACTGATGACTGGTGATTCTTTTCTCTTTTCTCTCCATTCCTCCTTTTCAGGCACTATGAGTGGTAGAATTGGTCTTTGTCTTGATTGCCAGGACTGTTGGTTAGGAGTACCAATGTGGCGGCTGGTTTTCTGCATCTCCCTTTGAGGAGATTGGCCTGCAATGGCGATCCCAAGGATTTAGTTTCGCCATTCCAAGAGCAGCAATGTCATTAATTTCAGATGTTAAAGTTGACTCGTAGAACTGCTTCGCTGCTTCCTGGAATTTTTCTTCAAGCGGCTTCTCGTTGGTGGCCAGATCTAGTAGGTCACTGCCGGCGAATTTGGGGATTCTGGTGATGCTCCGCAGTATTTTCCGGATCGTCTTGTCTAGTTTTCTGATCGGGCCTTAAAATGCCAGCCCGGACCAGATAGGAGAGACGTATGTGATGGCAGGTATTATAACAGCTTTGAAGATGTGCAGTCGGAGATGTTGGGGTATTTCTTTCGAGGTTATGATGGGACGATGTAGTAAGCTTGTCCTGCTGAGCTTCTTTTGGAGTTCACGCAGATGGGGGCAAAATCGTAGCTGCCGATCCAGGTGAACTCCGAGGTAGGTGGCGTTATCGCTCCATGTTATATTTATACCTCGCAGAGTGAGTGGAGCAGCAGGAAGTAGGAACCAGCTATTCCTTTTTTGGAACATGACCGTTTTCGTTTTGGCCGGGTTGAGGTCAATTTTCCATTTGGAGTACCAATCCGCCACTTTGTTTAAGGCTGTTTGAAGGTATTTTGCAGCGTAGCGTGGTCTAGTGGATTTGCAGATTATGGCTGCGTCATCCGCAAAGAGGCAGGTGGTTGTGTTCCAGCAGAACGTTGTTGGAAAGTCTGCGGTATAAATGGAGTACAGCAGTGGTCCTAAGACTGATCCTTGAGGGACTCCGGCAGGATTAGGTCGAACGGTTGATTTGCTCCATCCCAATGGACTCTGAACTGTCGGTTATTGAGGAGGTTCGATATGGTTTCGATGATCCAGAGCGGGTAGCGGTAGGTTTTTAATTTCCAAATAAGTCCTTCATGCCATGCCTTGTCAAACGCTTTGCTGACGTCTAAAAAGGCAGCAGCACTGCAGCTTTTAGCGTTGAAGGCGCTGTTGATAAAGTTTGTGACACGAAGTAGGGCATGCTGTGTTGAGTGCTTTTTGCGGAATCCGTATTGGAAGACTGGGAGAATCTTCTCTGATTCGGTGTGCTTCAGTAGGTGGGATTGTATTACTCTTTCAAACATTTTTCCAAGACCGTCTAGGAGCGAGATCGGTCTGTAGCTGGATATTACGGACGGAGGTTTGCCTGGTTTTTGCAAACCTATTACCGTTGCTTTCTTCCACGATCTAGGAAAATAGTTGAGTCGGATGCTTGCGGTAAAAATGAAGGCCAAAAGAACTCCGGCTGCTCTCGGAAGTTGTTTCAGAACCTCATTTTTAATCCCGTCAGGACCTGGAGCTTTCCTCAGTTTAAGTCTACTGAGTTCCTCAGCGATGTTTGGCAGTGTGATTTCTGGAGGATTTGCGGCAGATGGTGGCATTGGCGGCTCTTCTTCTTCTAGTTGAGTAATGTTAGCAGCCAAAGGTGTAGGGCTGTTTGGCGTAAAGCAGTCTTGCAAAAAGTCAGCAAAGCAAGAGGCTTTTTCAATGCTGCTGCAGGCTAGTCCGGAATCTGTTCGTATCGGTCGATTTTTGTGAAGGGCTTCCTGAAAGATCTGGCCATTCGCCATATGCTGCCGTCGTCAGTGGATAGCGAGGACAGTTTCTTCTCCCAGGTCGTCTGTCGGAAGTCCAAAACCGTGTCATGTACCTTTCGTTTTAGTACTTGGAAGGCTCTTTTGTCGCGTGGATCATGTGTTTGTTGGAAGCGTTTACGCGCCTTGTTTTTTCTTTGAACCAGTTCTTTGATACCAGCCGGTAGGTCCAGGTAGTCGGGAGGACTGCGCTTTGCGAGAGGTGTCGCCGTTTCTGCCGCTTTCTGGATATTATTTGTGAGCGCTGCAACGAGGTTGTCTATGTCTGCGCACGTGTCTGCTGAGTACGAAGCTGGCAGAGATGATGTAATAGTAGTTCGAAACAAGGGCCAATCGCATTTGGCGAAGTTTCTGTGCTGTGGGAGTGGGAGATAAAGTGGTTTGATCCCCAAGTAACAGATCACTGGGTAGTGATCACTTTCAAGTGCTTGCACGGTGCGGCAGGAGACGGATAAATTGATATTTGCAAAAAGGAAGATGTCCAGCACGTCACAGGAGCCGTTGGACGTGTAATGCGTCGGATAATCTGGACCCAAGGCACGGATATTGTTGTCATCCAGCCATTTCCTCAGCTTGTTTCCTCTCGGGTTCGGGACATTCGACTGCCAGGAATGATGCTTGGCGTTTAGATCACCACCGAGTACAGTTGGTGATCCTCTTTGCAATATCGCTGCATATTCATCAGCAAAGAAGTTCTGCTTAGGCCGGTGATAGGCCGAGACAATTGTGAGGTCGCCTGCATTGGTTTTTAGCTGTACCGATGTTGTACTGATATATCCTGACGGAATGTGACCTATATCGGGTATTGCGATATAGGATGAACCTTGTTGGAGGACTAAACGGCATGCTTCGTGACGACCCTCAAAGTCTTAGTCGGGTAATAAAATTTCTGAAAACTATTGGTCTGCTGAATGAAATCTAACCTCGTTACACAATTTGTATTCACGCTCTCACCTTTCTCACCTATTATTTTATATTCCGAGGAAATAAATATCCAGATTCCTTCAGGTTCAGGTTTATGACGTGATCCTCCCAAAATGAATTTTTACGAATGGAATGATGCGGTGCAAAATGACCTTAGATGTCGACGCACCCTAAAAATAGCAATAACTAACTAACTAACCGATGTTGTTTCAATGGAGGAGTTTTGAGGTACAGGAAGCTGATGTCCTTTTAGGCCGTCTTTAAGTAAAACTGCAGTTCCTCCGCTGCCAGGTATCTCAGGGTTTTGTCCGGTTCTGTCACCTCGAAATATGGTAAATCCAGGAATTTTCCAATTCTGCGTGGTGTGGAGTCTCGTCTCGCTGATAAGCGCATCGTCGACATGAAATTCCGTCAAGAAGGAGAGAAGTTCTGGAGTCTTTCGTCGGAGTCCGCCATTCGCGTTCCAGGTCGCGATGGTGAGGCGTGGTGGCTGCTTCGCGTGCCTAGGGAACGCGGAAGTTTAGCGCTGTGAGCTCTTGCGTCATTAGTGCTTGTTGTTGCAAAAGCTGTTGCTGAAGAATTTGCGTTACAGCAACAAGGGATTGTATGGCAGAAGCTATGTCGGAAGCGCCTGAAGAGGGGTCAGGTGCCGGCGGTGCAGAGTTTTTCTTTAAGGAATTCAATTCCGGGAAGTGCACGTCCAGTCGCTGGCGTGGAGTAGTTGACGGTCCTGGATTTGGTGCATTTATACCGGTTCCCCAGGGGTTTTGCCTACCGAGAGAAGGAATTTGAGCAGGAGTCTGCTTCGGCGGTGCGGGTTGCGGCTTCTTCTGGGACGCCCTCTGTTTGACCAAGTGCCTTTTGTAGACGGGGCATTTCCTAGACATCGCAGGATGATCTCCTTCACAATTACAGCATGTGGCAGGAGTCGTCTTTGGAACTGTGCAGTCAGATCCGTGGTGAGGGCCGGAGCATCACCAACAGCGTGGATGCGCCGTGCAATGAACGCTGGAGGGCCCGAACCTGTTGCAACGATAGCACATTTGTGGTCTATCGTGCTTTAATGGTGCTAGGCGAAGGTGAACAGGGCCGACTTTTTAAAGCTGCAATAGCTTTTGGTGTCCACTCTGCAGTAGGACGGACAGCAATTTGATGTAGATCCTTCTTATGTTATTCCCTTGTGAGAAGGGTTCTTGCCGATATTACGGGAATTCCGTCTTCTCCGAAGAGTTCTTTTAGATAATCTAGATCGAAGTCCGCATCTAGTCCTCGCACTAGAAAGGACATAGTTCTCTCTTCAGGTAGCGCGTATGAAACTGCTTCAGCCTGTTCCTTGGCCAGCAGTTCTTTGAGGGCAGCATGATCTTTCAGGGTGTCGAGGTGGACTCGCGTGATATCACGGCGAATATCTAGCCGGAACTCTCCCTTGACGACGGATTTAATTAGTTCTACTGACTTTTTGTAGTCAGAGATCCCGTAAATTAGGAATGGCGGTGGCCGTTGGCGTCGTGGGGGACGCTTAGGAGCTTCAGGTACAGGTAGGATGGCTGCATCTGGTGCCGGCTCTTCGGTATTTGCCGATTCTTCTGCATTTGCAAGGGGAGCATACTTATTGTTTGTGACAACCTGCTTGGCGGGTTGCACAGTGGGCGGAGAAGCGCGGCCTCTCTTCCTTTTAGTTTTCTTGAGGGTAAAAAATGCTCCAGAAGGAATATATGCTTCCGAAACGTCCATGCGGTCCTGATGAGGGCCATTCAGGATCTCGTTAGGGCCTTCTAGAGAGTGCTGCATTGTTACAGCTGAAGCAGCAGAAGCGGTAGACGCATTTTTGGCCTCTTGGGAAGAGGTTGAAGTAGATAAGGACCCCAAGAGGGCCGGTGTCAAGGACCTTAGAAGGGCCGTTGAGCTTTCCTCGCTGTTGACGGAGGCTGGTGACTCGGGGGAGTCATATGATGGTGGCGCTGTGTTGCTGTGGCCTTGGCGCAGGTCCTTCGCTGCCATTCGACTGCTGTAAAGCGTCGGGTGGCCGTCAAATGATGTCTCGGTGTCACAGCCAGTTGACCGAGATGGTGAGCCGGTGGATGCTGTGGCCGCCATGGATTCCATGGCGGCCAGATGATTCGTTGGGGAGGGCAGGGAGGGCTGTTTGGGGCCTAACACGGGGACCCGGCCGTGTCCCCCAGGCGTGCAATGAGTTAGACTCTAGTGCCTGGGGTAGCGGCCGAGACAACCTGGGAGTGTCGCTTTGGGCAAAGGCACCACCCGGAGGTGATAACCACAGTGACCGGGTTCGAAAGGTAGGTACGAGCCCAGTCAGCTGCGGCCCCAGGGGCACCCCTTTAGCGACGGGACTCAGGAGTGATGTCTCTGCTCCCGGCGGAAGCGGAGTGCTGTGGCGTGAAGTCCAAAAACAATGTCCGTGAAGGCAAGGTCAAGCAGGTGGCGAAGGTCCAGGCGAGCAGAGTCGAAAACGGTGGCGTAGTCGCACGAGAGCGGCGGCAAAGATCAGATTAAGCTGTGGTCTTTAAACCGGCATATGCACGGATGGAATGGCATTGTTTGCATATATACGGAATATATGAGGACATTATACCATTTATATGCTCATTTTATGTACATTTTATGCACAATTTATACCATGGATGTGGCATAAAATATATTCGTATATAATCATGCCCATATATACCATTTATATGCACCTTTTATGCACAATTTATACCATAGATGTGGCCTTAAATATATTCGCATATTATGCCCATGTATACCATTTATATGCCCTTTTATGTACATTTTATCCACTATTTATACCATTGATGTGGCTATAGGTATATATGCACTTATTATACCCATATATACCATTTATATGCACCTTCTATTTTATTATGCACATTTTATACCACTGATGTGGGCTACCATATAGTTGCATATTATGCACATATATACCATATCTACGTTTCTTTTATGCACATTTTATACCGTTGATGTGTGCTAATATGCAGTTGCATTATATTTGAAAATTACATAAATAAAAAGTGATTCCTGGAAACGAGGAGAAATTTAATGAATCATTCATCTAGAGACAGCATAGTTACATTGCACTAAAACAGGGCACAATCCTCCTACCTCAGCGTTGCATCACAAATTTACAAATATTCAGTTAGAGTCCTATGTAATCGCCAATTTGGTAGAAATGACATCTTAAGGCAAGCATTCACCCTTCCATTATCGTCACTCACGAAATTGTGATTAGAAAGCACAAAGTATGTCACACGAATTCACAATCACAACACTCGCGATGATTCCTTCCATGACATCCGCATGGTTGAACATCTACGGTCTTTTCTCAACGAAGGTATTATAAATGGTCCAAAATGTGAATCCAAGCCACAAAAAGGTCTTCTAATCGCATAATTATATCTGTGATAGTCATTGAGTTATGGCGAGCAATCGCGCAAACGATGTAAGCAAGCCGTTCTTGAAAATGCACTCCTAAACAATAAAGATAATATTGTCACTAATAATCACAAATTAAAATAATTATATGCATATTTGATCAAGTACGTGATATCTTCAAGGCGAAAGTGCAGCTCCCCAGTCAGCACAAAAGATATTTTACCCCATTATTACCCAAATTTTACACGGGTAAAATTGTGGTAAAAGATTGGTAACGGGTAAAATATCTGTAAAATTAAGTGGTAAAATTCGGGTAATTGCATGGCAAAACATGGGTAAAATTCGTACTTTTTCCGGGTAAAACGTTCCGGTGCGACATCAGAGCAATCTGTTGAGCTTTAAAAGATATATGATGCCACCCCCTCTGTTGGCGCTATTGTGAACTAACTGTGAATAGCATTAATGCGTTATAGGAATTTTTTATTTTAGCAATTATTTCTCTTCAGCAAGTGGTTATTACCTTTTAAAGATGTTGTATTCTATATTTTGTTACTTTTAGTTATCAATAAATAGGTATTCTTCAGTGTGAATTTCGACGTTGTTCGTGAAATGAAATTGAATTGAAGAATACCTGTAACTAAATTGATAATTATGCCATCTACGGTAGGAAATAACCACTTGCTGAAGAGGAACAAGGTCAAAAACAAACTTTATGTACAACATAGGGAAGTTCTTAGGTAGGAATACCCGTTGAAAGAGGAATGACCGAAATAAATACAAACGGAATTTTAAATTGACGGTTTAATATTAACAACATTATTTATTGTAATTTTATACAAGAATAATATTAGACTTGGAGAAAGATTTTTGTTGAACAGTCGATCACAATGTCTTCCACAATATATGCCTCTAGACTCCCTATCCCCTTTCCACCACTCAGCCGCAATCTAGCCAGCCTTAACCATTCCCCAATGCTCTTCTTCACCATTGAAATGTCGATTTCTGGGCCATTTCTGTTTTTCTGTTTTACAACATCATAAATCATGAAAATGATGTTAAAAAAATATCTGTAATTTAAAAACATTAATCTGGTAAATCATCAAGTTAAATGACAATGCTGATGTACAGCGTCATTAGGCAAATGTGATATGCTTACCAAATATTAATCCGATCAATCCCGAGAATTCCACCTCAAAAGCCACCTTACACAAGGACTTCCCCTTCATACAGAACTTCAAAGCCAGTTCATTTGTCATCAGTGATGCCAGACAGGAGTACACTGTTTTATTCAGGGCAGAATTGACATTTTTATGGGATAGCCCCCGGAATAAAAGCCCAGGAGATTGATCCTTCGATAGCTGGAACTAAGTATTAATGGTTATGCATTAGATGGTTAAATCAATGTCAAGTGATGAGAAAGAAAACAAAAAAATGTTTATTAATAATAGTAGAGGGTTACCATATACTTTCTGATGTTTGGAGATGTTAACTCATTTTGTAAAGACTGTAATTCACATATTGAATTGACCGGAAGAGAATAAAGTTCTCTAACATCGTCAGAGTGTTCACGGTTTCCTGATGATGCATTCAAATTATCTAATTGTATTAAAATTGTATGTATAGCTTCCTCCGAGGAAGAAAGTTTTTGGAGTTCCATTGCCATGTGTTCCACCATCTTTTTTTCTAAGTTAAGGATGTCATTTACAAAAATTTAAAATACATGAGAAGAAAGCATTAAAGTTTGAGTAAAAAAATTATTTTTCTCAAACTAAACAAACTAGACGCAACATCAGCAAAACAAATGCCAAATCATATTATAAATGCTAAACTCTTGAACCATTATTTTCCCAATCGCCTGACTGGTTCAGGTGCATCTCCTTCTGAGTCTGGGAATGCAGAGGTTCTTTCATTGTTTCCAATCTCTGAATTAGAACTTCTTCATTGGTCATCTCAAATGTCCTACAAGTGACCGAAACTGCTTTCCCAGGAATTCTTGGTGCCCTCTTTGAGGAAACACCCTGGTGCAATAACTTAACTGCCTGCAATTTTTTCAGACGGTTTTCATGATATTTATCAATTTTTTCTTTCACCATCACAGTAGAGGGATCTAAAAAAATTAATTTTCAATATAAATTGGCTCATCTTTTGAAAATACACAATTCAGAAAATAGAACATAACAATTGCTACATTACAATCGTTATCACTGACCCTTCAAGCCATTAATTTGCCTGGTTCTGCTAAGTGGTGTTGCCTTGGGAGCTGGGGAAGTCAGTGGTACCTCTCTATGGACCAGAACATCCCCTTGAGAGGTCTTTTAGATTTTCCAGTAGTAGCCTTTATCCAGGAATACCTGACAGAAAATCTTTATTGGAAGAAACACCCTCATGGGATGTTTTCATTCCCTGCGAGTTTTTTAGATTTTCGTTAGTTTTTTTCTTTATCATTAATGGGGCATCAGCTGCAATAAAAACTTTTGATAGAGATAAATAATCTTTTGAAAATAATACTTATGAAATATTAACCTCTTTAAACCTCAAAAAAGAAAAGAATTGCATAATAGGGTATTTGCATATTTTTGGAAAGCGATCTTTAAAAAAAATTAAACGCTAATTATACCTAATCCCAAGTCTGAGAATAGTGAGGTAATTTTTTAGTGAGCCATCAGTAATAATGCCATCAGTAATTAAAATTTGCAAAGTTAATGTTGTCCTGAAACACCAGGGAGCCACATTATCAGAGCTGTAATGTCATTTTGTATGTTACATACTACCAACAGCTGAGTGTTTTAGTCTGCACAATATTAATGAAAAAATTATGCATATTAAACATTCATTATTAAATTATAACTGAAACTAAGCAACAATTGATGCTGCTAATCGAAAGTAATGTTTGTAATGATATAATTTAACATGCTAACAACATTTCAATCTTATCCTCCCAGGTGCAAATACCCTATTGAGAAAGGAATGACTATCACAAGAAAAGAAAACTTTTATTTGACAAATTCTTACCTTGCGGCGATGGTGGGTCACTTATACTATCCATCTCATCACAATTTTCAGATGAGCTGTCAGGCTCATTTGGGTAGCGGAATTTTTTTTCGATCCTCTTCCTTTTATAGCAGTTTCTCCTGGACTTAACAAATGTTTCCAAATCCGTTCCACTGTAATCAACAGCTTCGCATTCAAAATCTCTAGCTGCTATGAACTTGTCTGATATGAAAGGATAAAACATCATTTATACATTCCACAGTAAAAATTCTCTCCTAATATCTAAGGAAATTTCTCACTTACCAAAACAAGGAATCACATATCAAAGGGGTAACAGATCCGATTCCTCTTTTGGTTCAACTCCCTTATACATCAGGCTCCTCACTTCAGCCTCATGGACTTCCTCCGGTGGAAACAAGGCATAGCTTCTTCCTTCAGATGTCCTTAGCCAAGATGAGGGGATGGTAGATACTGTTGCAGTTTTAAAATTCCTATGAGGATTAAATTCTGCCACAGCCCAAGACATGCTGAAAAATCAATTTCCAAGAGTTAAAAATAACACTTTTTGCTTCGAAATAGGGCTCAGACGTTCACCTAAAAACATTCATTCACAAGTTGAGTGTTAAAATCATACTGGTAAAATCATACATGTTTCTGAAAGAAATCTTATCGTAGTTCGTGCAATTCCGAAATAGTATTAAATTTGTTCCATAGATATTACCTTACTTACATCAATACTCAAGATGCAGGAGCTTGGAAATGTAAAACTGCTCCTTTTGACCATTTATCGGAATTATCAATGCCTTCCCCTTTATGTCCTTCAAAGGCCACAATATTGATTCCAACAGATCATTGCCGAGGAATATTTCAACATTCCCTGAATTTGCAGGTATGTTGTAAAAGGAGGATAAGTTCTTGATTGCCTTACCCACAACAAAAACTTCTTCATCTCTAGTAGCAATGTGAGATAAAATAACTATTTTTTCACTAGTAGTCACTATACAATTGTTTGGGGACCTGTCACCTATTATAAAATTTTTGCATTCCACTGCAGTGTAGCATGGGGCATCCAGATTAAATGGCAATCTGTCTTCATCGGCATGCTTGGTAACAGACTTATTTCTTTTTCCATGATGGCTTCCAAGTTAGTGCTGATTTCTTTCATGGATGCGCCTGACTATTTGTGATAATGGAAGGCTAGGTTTCCTTATCATCCTCTTTATTTGGTATAACTTATTTTCAAATTTAAAGGCACTAAATCTGTCCAATGGGCCGAGTAACTTAACATCATTTGGTAGATGTATAAGTCCATGTACATTGTACGACATATTTTTCCTCCCATAGAGAGCACTAAATTTACTGGTAAAATATTCTAGCAAGGTTTTAGCATAATTAACATATGAATAGGGTAGCATTAGCAGTCAAATTGCATAGTGCAAAGAGAGAAAGTGCTTGTACACGCTACGTGGCAATATATTATGGAGGAGAAAAGGACCAGTATATACCAAAAATAGCCGGAATTCAGTTGTACCTCGTTGAGGTGTCTTGGCTTTCCAAAAAATTCCTCAGAAATGTGTGACATAATGTTCCCAATGTTTTCATTTAACAATGCCAGCTTCCTTGCATGCAGCCTAACGGATAGATCACCCTTAAACCAAGCCAACAGTATTTTCTTGTTACCCCCAAACACACTAAATGCATATATTCAAATGGGAAATGGGAAATCATTTTTGTCCCAGGAATATATACCAATGGTGAATCACCAATATGGTGGTTCTCATCAGATTTTAACAAAAAGTCTTCATTATTTTTGAGGGGGGCATTAATATTATCAACAATTACTCTATTATCTACATAATCTCCCTCCACAGTGCATATTCCGCATCCACGATACCCAGTATGACCCTTGATTTGTGCCACAAAAGCACGTAACTCCCATGTATATATATATAGAGAAACTCTTCAAACAATGGATATGGAACTGGAAATGGATATGAAACTTAATGATCTGTTGTTTCCATGTAAACTATGTCATAATTTGGTATGTTGCACTAGTATAAATGCTATTTGTTTTAATTGCTTAGTTACCTCAGAAAGAAATTGCAACACTATCTTCGTTTACTTTTGTAAAAACAATGCTGTTTTTCTTTACAATTACTTTTTGTAAACTGGGTTTAATCCCGTGAAGTAAACATTATTATTATTATAACAAGTATCATAAGTACCTTTAGCCGCAGATATGAAGGCCCGGGGGAATGCCTTCAGACACTCCGTCCGTGGGTACTGCCGCATCTGCTTTGCTTCCAGCCCAAAAACACTTGAATTAGGCAAGTTGCCCAATCAGATTTTTGCTTAGCACCCATCATGGATTCATACTTTTGGTCCATCCGGACTCCATAACCAATATGGATCTGAAAGTGATGAGCATTTCCCTAATGGTTATCAGGGAGTATTCACGACCCTTGTACACAAAATACCCTCCATATTAATGAGGATATTACTCTATGTAATCATAATACAAACACCAACTGCACGGCCCTACCTTGTGGGGAGTGTCATTATGGGGAATGGAATTCTGGGCAGTGAGCACCCCACTGCTGCAAACTCCACCTCCAGCCTCACTGCCACGTGACTGGATGAGAGAGGCTAAGGATATAGAGGCAATTAGTCGGGTACCAAAGAATATAAATTGTAATTAACGTACATAAGTTTTGGCATCTTAAATAGAAAAAAGAGGCGTTATTAATTGATCAGTCATACACACAATACCAGTTCACCTCATTCTCAGCAATGAGGTAACAGTAGTCTCAATATAAACAAAATTCTAGGGAAGGTACAACTTTCACTTTAAAATTCCTGCTGGACTTACAAATCATATCCTCCAGCTTTGAAAACTGTTTATCTAAAAGGGAGGATACGCACTCCTCCATCACTGCCTTCATCCTCCTTTCTACTTGAGCCTCCCTTTCATCTAACATCCTCTTTACATTCTCCTCCGACAGAAATTGTTCCCCCGGCGGAGAGGCTACAGCAGAGTTATTTATGAAGAGGTGCATAGCCTCGTCCTGAGCTATTCTTTTTTTACTTGCCCTCTCCACCTGAAAAGGCAGATTAACAGATCAACCAATGTTATGCGGACATTAGGAAGTACATCAACTTACTTGGCCAACGAGAAAGAGTTACATCGCACGAAAGACCACACACAGAATTTCGAAAGCTTACCTTTTTGGCTCGCTGTTTCGCTAAGGCCTCGAGTGACTTATATGCACCTGTTTCCTCAGAAGAAGTACTTGGAGGGTCTTCATCCCTAGGACAATGCCTGGGGCATGTCGCCGGGCAGCTAATTCTTTTAATGTTACTCAGAGCTTCCATGTTCTCTGAAAAAAATTGAAAATTGTTATAGATTCACAAGGATTGAATTTATTCACCGCTATTCATATCCCTATATCAGTGATTATCTTAGGTGGGCGCATATATTGAAGGAGTTATGGGTGATTATTGAATTATTTCGTGCCTACCAATGTTTTAATTCTTGGAATCTTGACGTACGGGGCTGAATGTGCTAGAGAAATGAACATAAAAGAATACCTATATCATCGAAACGAATGCATGCAAAACAGAATTCTGCTAAAATATCGAGTATTTGGAAGGGAAATTCTAGAACGTAAACACACTAATAAACTAAGAACTCAATAATTAGCTCGTATTCAAAATCAATATATATTTTGACAATTTTTTCTACCTTTTAAGGTGCTGTAGTTATCACATAGTCAAAAAATACCCAAGGCAGTATAACGGCCCATACAGTTCAACCGCAGAAGTAATGGGTCATCTCCATCAATTCTGACTCGTTATATTTTCAGGGAACAGAGATATATCATGTTTATGATGTTTTCTTGAAACGCGCATGCCCGTAATGGTGTTCTCACAAAAAAATTAATTCCTATTAATTTCCTCTGAAGTGGCGTTTATGAAACGAAAAAAGCAGACTTAAGCCCGGCTTAATTACACTACTACCGTCTATGAATCGTACTCCGAGATTCAAAATATATATGTCACATGATAACTGAAAACATTATCTTCGACTTTGTTTAGAATATGCAGTCTATATTTCAGCAAGCGATCTCACAATGTTTCCCATTTTAGTTCCTCAACTAATTTGAAGAAGCTTTGTGGACAAAGGATAAATCATAAAATGTCACACAGGAAAAAATTATTCTTCGATTTCCATTGCAAAATGTAAAATAAGTTTAATCCTTGTCCCCAACCTAAAAAGTAGAAATTCTAGCGGGAAAACATTTTCTTCAGCGGAGAAATTTTTTTCTTCTTTTTTCCCTTTTTTTAATTTGTGCCGTACGGCTTCTAGGTCTTGGTCGGATATATTGTGTTCGTTGGCGTTCTTTGCATCTTCATCTAGTTTGGGTATCTCAGGGAGGGGGGAGAAGACCCCTCTTCCCACTCGCCATACTATTTATTATAGATTGCCTCATAGTGTGATGCGGCTGCTCGGAGGAAAGCCTCCGCGTCCTCGCCGTCCGCAACCACATCCGAGGAAATCAAAGTTTTGTTGAATTTGATCGATCTTTTGACCGTTGCAAGGCTGATGGGGCCCCAATCATCGTGACAAGGTTCCCTCTGCCTCTTGCGTGGAGCATACTTGCCTATTTCCTAGTGTTTTAATGTGCTTTTTGAGCGTTCTTATGCAGGGACATATTCTTTTTCCGTTAATTAGATGGTATAGAGATCTCCTCTCCCCGTCCACATAATCATCGTGACTCTTAAATGTTTGTAACTCGACTTTTTCCTTTTCTAGGTTTAAGATTTTTTTCTCTTCCATATAAATTTTTTCAATGTCTGTATTAGATTTTAGACGATCTCGCAATGCGCCTCTATGAAATTCACTTTTGTTTTTTAAATTCCGTAGCATCTTTTTTTCCTTTTGTTACAAAGAACTCTTTTGTTTTAAATTTGAAAATCTCCCATTTGTTCCCTGGATTTAAATGATTGAACCTCTTTCGCCACTCCATCTATTTCTCTGTAAACTCACTTACGATCTCCTGGTCCCGGAATAAATTTGTGTTCACCCTATTTCTGTTATTTCTCTGTTTCCTAGATGTTACGCTGTTGATATTACAGGGAATGATTAGAATATTATGATCGCTGACCATAACTGGGAAGGTTTCCGGTCTTAAAATTTGAATATTTGAGCTATTTTTTATATGAAAACGGTCAATTCTGGTGGTATACGAACTCGTTATGACAGTGAAATTAACTTTTTGGCTCTCCTAAACTAGATCGTAAACATCAGCAGCTTCGAATATCGTATAACGGCATTGTATTCATAATTTTTTTGTTATTTCATTTCTCTCTCCCAATACCAAAGCAGGTAATGAATTGTAGAACAGTGAGTGGTGCCACTTGAAATCGTTTCATTGGAAGGAAATGGGAGTAATTCCATTGTGCGTGAAACAAAATGTTATGGAAACCCTTGTACGAATAAATTTCTACGGAAAAGTGTAATTCGTTCTCCTTAGGGTATGTAAAATATAAAAAAGTAATACCAACAGCACCCGGTGGTCCCAGGTGGTCACCCATCCAAGTACTTTCCGGGCCCGACGTAGTTTAATTTCGGTGATCGAACGAGAACCGGTGGATTGTACGTGGTGTGATTCAAATTATTTATTACTTCAGCTTTTCACAATACATTCATCATTGAAAATAATATTTCATACATAGGAAAAAAGGAAATGTCACATACCAAGATGATTTCAATGCTGAAGGCGTTGAATACTGATTTTCCCCTGTTTTTATAATGCCCTGATGTAGCATAAGTAAGGAAAGAAAAACAATTAATTAACAAGAAATAAAATGAAAATAATCTTTCACATGTGATAAAGTCCAACAAAATCAGTTTAAGAAAAAATTCTTCTTTTTCAAGGTTAAGCACTTATTAAAAGAGTGACCTTTTCACTTGAAATGTTTTTCCTTTTTTTTCACCATCTGGGTGTTTGATTACCCAGGATCAAAGTCGACAATGTCGATAAACACATTTTCCTAGAAAGAGTGAAAGTTCGGCGGTGTGTCGGGTAATGGTGCACCCAACACGAAACTTAAAAGTCCTTCTCCCACTGGCTTTTTTTGTAAGGTTAAAAAGACGAATTTGGAAATGATGGCCGAAAGTGCATTAGTTTTGAAAGAAGGAAATAGTTTGAAATTTAGAGTCAGGAGTTTATGATAGTCAAGCCGAGGACAACTACAAAGGGAATCTAGATTTAAAAAATGTCTCTAATAGCCCTCCATGGCCTCGGACTATCCCCACAGCCAAGGACATGGTGAGGCAGATCATCCATGTGGTTACACACAGGACAGAGAGGCGTGTCAGCCAGACCCATTTTATGTAGATGAACCCTTGTGAGCTGAAGGGGGAGCGGAGGACTAACTCAACCTCCTCCCCTCGGATCGCGCTTTCGAGCTCGAGAGATTCATCGTTCGGGAGCGTTGGTAGGACGGGGAGTGGGGGGCAGTGTGCATCCCTCCAAGCAGAGTAGCGGTCGTAAATGCCTTTAAAATGTCCCCCCGCCTCGCTTAAGAGGCGATCCATGTTTGCAGTGGAATGTCTATTTTTTATTTTTATCACTCGCTTGAGTTCGGAGAGGGACAGCGGGCCCGACCCCTCCTTGTCTATCTCCCGCTGCCATGTGCGAGGAGAGTAGCGAGCGATTTCGTGGGATAGAATGATGGCTTTTAATTCTCGCACCATGGCGTAATAATTATCAGGCCGGCGAGGCAAGGTAATGATTTCTTCCAAAGTCGACCTATAGAATTTGATTGCGGCCTCTTTTCGTTTTCTCCACTGCCCGGACATTTTTTTCAATAGGAGGGTAGCCTTGGGCTTGAAAAAGTTCTCCCACCATGTGATTACATCCTTGTTTGGGTCGAAGGAGTCAGCCAGCTGAAATACCTTCGCCCTAATTAGCTCCGTGTACTCAGGCATTTCTAAGAGGCGAGTATCTAAACGCCAGAAAGGAGTTGTATTAGGAGTGACCGGGGTGGGGGAGGGTAGGGGTAGGGAAAGGTCTAAGATTAGGGCACAGTGGTCGGAGAGGGACATTGGCAATAAATAAGGGGTTCGAGGAAAGGATTAAACGGCTCTGGACAGAAAAATGAAATCAATTCTCGAGCGCGATGTTGGGCCCGTGCGCGAGAAAGGCACGGTGTCGGAATTAGAATTAAAAAAAAACTATCTGTTAAGCACACAGAATCTATTAAAATTTTAAAAGCCCGGCTCGGAGGTTCTACACGAGCACGGGAAGATTGACGATCTTCGCCGCGATATGTACAGTTATAATCCCCCGCGAGAATGGATTTCCCTGTAAAAACATGTAAGTACGGCAACAGTGTTTCATTTAAAAACAAATCTCTGTCTGTGAGCTGGGGGCCCTTTGTGCCCCCCCCACAAGTTTCCCCTTGTGTTCCCTTGTTCTTTGTGCGTCACTACTTATTAGGGCGGTTTAGCCAGACACAACAAATCCCAGACCGCCCCGGCGCCACTCGACCCAACCCAACCCCTGCTCACCCATCACCATGTTGCGCGGTCGGACATCCTTACCCCGACATGTGCATGCGTTGAACTGTTATGAAACATACGATTACTCAACAATTATGTGACTCTCTCCCCTCTCCTCTATCCAAACTCCACCCTCCCCTCCATCCCCATCCCCTTCTACCTCATCCCTCCCCACTCTCCCTACCTCCCCTACTTCCCCACCGTTTTCAAACATAAACTTACTCGCTAACTATTCGAACCCGCCCCCTCACCTACCTCCCCTCTTTCCCTTACACCCACCCCTGCGACTACCTCGTCTTCGTAATATACGTTTTGCTTATACACATGGATCTAAAACTTTAACTCTAATGAGGTCATCAATATCAGGAAGAATATTTATGATAATAATAATAACCAAAACGATTGTAGTTTAACAATGATTTTATTTATTATATTATTCTCCATACAGAAATTTAACTCATGGTTAAATTTATTATAATTTCATTACAGTTTGCACAAATTTCAAACAATAATCTTTTACATAAGTCAGCATCCACTCCATATTCATTCAATTCATCATCTGCTTCATTCAAAAATAAGTTCAAATTTTGCATGATATTTTCAAAGTCTTTACAAGTATGATGCGAAGAAGAATTAGCACTGTTGCATCCTGGACAAGTCTTTTCTATTCTGCTTCGAAGTTTCCCTGCTATGTTGTCTAAAACACCAGATATGACATCACTCAAATTCAAACATTGTTCAATTGCAAAGTTAACACATTTCTCAAACTTCATAAGACCAAACCAAGACGAAGAACCCAGCCACACACAATATTTTTCACTACCGTCAGCACTTTTAACCAGTTTAACAATTTTTTCACCATAAAGTTCACCAAATTGGACACTTAGATTGCCTATGTCGAAATTTTCAATTTCACATCCTAGGCCAGACTCGAAAAAGTCGTTAATTTTTTTCATCTCCAACAGTATTTCTCTCCATTGCATTGGCCGGAGAGAAACTCCGTAGTTACCATTTTTGCTTATGAAAATCACAGTTTCGAAGTTATTTCCTGGATCGAGTCCCACGGTCACTTTCTTGGTCCCCGAGGCGTTGATGTTGTAAATAGTGTTCATCACCGTCGATAATTTTTCACCACCAAGTACAGCATTGGATTTATCCTCTGGAGCATTATATCTTGATCCACCAGACAAAGGTGTCTTCAAAGTGCTTTCTCGTTGATACTTTGGACGCTTCCTGTAGCCTGGATTTGCTGACGATGGGTTGTAAGAATCGTACTCGCCATCAACTGCTGCATGACTTCTTTTCACGATCCGATATATTCTCTCTGGTTCTCTTCTTTTCTCAGTTGGCTTACGTCTGCACCAACCTCTTGATGAGCTGGGTTCAAACCTTTTCTGGGATTCCATGGCGAGGAATTGGGAATGGGCTTAGACTTTAGATGTTGAACTGGTGAATGAGTCTGATCGAGTGGATTACCGATGATCAGTCCAAGCAAATTTATACAACGCTGATGCTCAATATCAACAATACCCTATCCTCGGTCCTTATCTAATATTTTCTGTCAATATTCTTCGAGATCTTTGAATAATGTATGATTCATTTCTGCGAATATTTCATGAGATGTCTAAATAGTGTCTGATTTATTTCTTGGGTCGAAATTTAGAAGATCAAGCGTCCAAATTTTACAATAAAATTATTCACTTCCCCAAGTTTCAATGGATTACAAGCAAAATTTCCCCTTCCACGTTATTCACTACACGGTCACGCCTTTCTTTTCGTATAATATTTTCCATCTTGGTAAGAACAACAGGACTGACATTCATGGGTTTGATATCCACATAAATGACCATAGAGACGGGTCAATAATCTATCAATAAATGATTTGACTGTTTTGTCATTCTCTTCTTTATTTTCACTAAATTGCTTTAATATAGAGTGCATTGTGTTACCGTAACTCCTGTGGTACAGAAAGAAAACACAATAGTGCCCACATTCATCGGAGGTATAGTTTTGCAGATGAACTTCATTGTGCCGCCATGAATACGAGTTGCGTGATATGAAGTCTTTATGAGTTTTGATGGTAGGCAGCAAGCCGTAACTATCAAAATATTCGCCGCGATGATCGTCACCGATGAAAAATGCTACCCAGTGTTCTCCTGGTTTATAATGAGGATCTGTGTTGGCTATGTAAGCACATGGTCTCTGAGCGTAAATAGGTAATTTGTCAGATGCATAAACACCCGTAGATACTCCTTTTGATATCTTAAAGTGTTCTAGAATTAGTTTTAACTCCAACGAATTCATGTTTATGACTGTTCTTCTTGAACCAATTACTTATATTGAACACATTATCCACCGCGCACATATATTTCTTTTCCGTGCTATGATTTGGGTGAAAACATCTCAGATTTCTTTGTTAAAAACTTATCAACGAGGGGCAGCCAATTTCCTCCAAGTCTATGACAGTTTTGCAGAGTATATTCGATAAGTATTCCGCTTTCTGAGAACCTTTTACGCATATGTTTCGATACCTGCTCCCAATCATGTATAGCATTCGTTTTATAACATTAATATCGCAATAACCATCATCCCAGCTGAGGCCGTGATAGCATGCATTCAACCACGTATTTTGTTTCTGGCTACGCCTGCTAAGATTTGATGCAGAGTATGGCGGCTGAATAAGCCAGCAGTTGAACGCTCTCTGACGGTCATCCAGTATTGCAACTTCTTTCAGTACAAAATTTCCGAAATTATCTGTGCATGCTTGGAAATCAATGAAGAGATTCGTCATGACTGCTTGGTGTCCTACCGTGGAATAAAAGTTTTTGACAATGCTACAACATTTTAACCGCTAAAATCGACAAATACGTTTCTATTTTTATCAATTTCGATGATGTTATCGAATTCAGCATATATGATACAGGTCAAAGTTTCATCGAGAGCTTCTTCAAACCGAACATCTAATCTTAGACTGCCTTGTCGTACAAGATTCCAATGAGTCCCAATATTAGCGGAGAGATCAGGAGTTAAATCGAAAGCAGTCAAGCAATATCCATGTGGATAGCTGTCACAACCGATCGAATTTCCTTCATTTAAGAAATGAATTCCTGTACCACTGAATAATGTATGATATGCCGTAACGTATAAATCATTTCGTGTAAAATCGGTGTGTAGAGGTTTAGAAGGGATTTTTTGGCCATCGATGTATAGAGATAAATGAGTTCTTTTAAAATGCCTGAAGTTGAAGGAATTTCTAGTGACATCACCGTTAAAAGCTTTGTTAGTTACGAGCCCCAAAATGCAGCGCGATGGCAGCTGTCCAATAAATATATTGTCAATAATTTTGCTTTGAATACCTGCTGGAATTGTAAGAATTTTCATATCAACTCTCGTCAATGGATATTTCGCTGTCGTCTTTTCAAGTGCATGACTATGTGCAATCATAACCGATGGATTGATTCGAACACGTCTCACCATTAGAGTGGCATCCAATATATTCACTTTCACGTTACCTACATCAGAAATCAGGCTAAAGTGATCGCGAGATCTAATCATTTTTATTCTTAATTCCACACCATTAATCATAAATTTATCTTGATTGTAAATATCACCATGAATATGCCCAATCATATCTACAGGCTTCCTTAGTTTGGTATATTCTCGCCGTGCTGAGAGACCATCGTTGGCGTTGTCGACACTATCCATAGCACCAGCTGTATCATCATACCAAAGGGTCATAGTAAGACGTGAACTTTTTGCCTCCTTACCATAGTTAAGGAGAGTTTCTAAGTACGCTCTGTACGGGTATGTATTGCTAGGGGGCGATATAATTTTTGGTTCAGGTAGACATCAACTTGGGAGAAAAGCGAGTGCAAGAAGTTGTTTACAGGTCCCACGTGATGTTCAGCCGTAATTGCACCACCATCTTGCTTTACTATTCGTGCTGTTACGTGAATTAGAGTCTGTGTCAAGTCAAGATACTCATCGCCACTTGAAGGAATCAAAAATTCGATCGGAGACTCATCGTTGATGGAGGAGAGAGGTTTATAATGTACCCACTGTCCGTATTGAATACTGGTTTGAGTCGGTGGAATTGTGAAGAGATCCAATTCAGATTTTGCACATTCGCATGAATGTGAATGAAGAAAAGACATTTTTCAGTCAAATATGTCTACGATGCGCTTCTCTATTTTTCTCTTTCGACCGGCGTTCTTTCGAGTCGTTTTCCTGCGCTTAACGCAATTTCCTTTAACTTTCTTTCCTTTCCTCTTTCTTATATTTTTTCTCCCCGCAGAGCTCTCGCTCGACTTCTTCACCCGAAGAGATTTGAATGAAGACTGCCTGGACGTCCCTCGTCTTTTATTCTTGTATCCTGATCCTTTCATTAGATCATCAACTCTTTCAATAGCTATTCTTTTAAGATTATTTCCTGCTTCATCGAGACGATACCTCACGGCCTCCCGAATAGGTCTATTTTGCGATACGTCACCTAACACGTAGAAACCTGTCCGAAGAAACTCTTTTCCAACAGCTTTTGCGCCTTTAGTCAAAAATGGCATCACAGTTCTGAAAATACCACCCAAAAAACTTCCAACGCCATGTCCACGCTGAAACGACGAACCGCGGTAAACATTTTTAATTCCTAACCCCGACTGGTTCTCGTAATACCGTAGATATGGGCCATGCAAAATGACAGGTCTCCTCTTACTCATGGTTTTTTGGATGTTGTTCTGCGGAAATGTAGTTTAACACACGAAGTACCGAACTCGAATGGTATACGATCACCGGTGTCGTCTCTTATGTCTATTTCAACGCTGTCAAATTCGCGTCGGATTACAGGTACATAATGTGGCGTGTCAAAAATTGTCATTTTTTGTGTTCCATAGACATATTTTCGCGTATCAAGGTTGGCTATTCTTAATAGAGGAGCACAAGCATCACCAACATATTGAGATTCAATAAGGTCGCAGTAAATATACATCTGTAGTGGAAAGCCTAAGAAAATGTTTGCTGGTCTGGATGACGTATGATTATCGAAAATGCGAACTCTTGGATCAAATCCCAACTGTAACGCCAAACGCGGTGCAAAATTGAGATATAGTCCCTTACGATCATAAGCCGCTGCTGACGTAGCGATTTCTTTACCTTTCTTGTGATCCTGTTGTGTTAGTGATACAATGTCTTTGCTCATTTTGTCTTCCAATCGCTTTTCATTTTCTTTCTTAACTCTCGTAACCCTGACGCGTCCCGTACTATCCTCTTCATTAAATGTAAATGTAGATGATATCTGTTCTTTTTTATTTATCTCACGAATTAAATCCTGAATGCTTTCATAGTTTCCAGGATCTATTTTCACTCTGAAAAGTAGGTCTTTACGATCCCATAGCCGTATTATATTATTGCCATTACTTACGGTGAAAATTGAACATGGGTGATGAAACTCGACAATTGCCACTTGCCATTCACCACTTAGTATTAAATGTCTTTGTAACCGAGTTCGAAATCTCGTGGTGGTGTTATCAGGAAATGACTGGAAAGAGCTATTGCTCGGTAAGGTCAAATAAAATTCTTCAAGATTCATTTAATTGTCTTTATGTCTTTCAATTTCACCCATGAATCAAACGACTTTGGATATCCTCTCCAGCGCACGTTCACTTCTCTTCTGTTACCTTTTCCTCTGTAGCTCAGTATTTTATCTATTTTATATATTTTAGTGGTAGGCTGTCGAACACGTTGAAGTTCTTGTTCATAAAATTTACCAATTATTTCAACTCCCTGTAAATCTTCGATTGCGTACACAACGGGTCTCCTCTTGATCACTTTTTTGACCTTAAATATTTCAATCGACCATCCGCTCTCATAAACTTTCTGAAATGCATTTCTTTCCTTCACTATTCTCACCAAATCTCCTTCTTGGAACCTAGCTGGGGCAGGTTTCATAGCCATCATCTTTTGGTTGGTTTTCTTGTATAAGTTTTTCCAAACTCGATACACATTACTCCCGTTGACTTCTGCAGGGGCTAGCTTTATGCTCGAATGCTTCGACTTGTTATACCCATCAACAAGTTTAGAAATCACATCGACGTACCGCCGTGTATTGGCTGCCGTAAAATATCGCCACATTCTCGTTTTCAAAGTTCGGTTAAATCTTTCAACGATGCATGCTTTTACGTCGGGGTTTTGGGTAGTGTAGTGATTAATTCTGGTCTCTTTAAATAATGCTTTCATCGATTTTGAAGTGAATTCCCTGCCTTTATCTGACTGAAGATTTATGGGTTTCCTATTACTATTTCTGAATATATTTTTGAAACCATTTCTTACATCATTTGCTGACTTTGTCTTGATTGGAATACACCAACCATATTTGCTAAAAACATCAATTACAGCAAGTAAATAATTGTACCCATCGTTGTGTTTCCGTAAGGAACGCATATCATTTAGATCGCATTGCCAAAGATCATCTATGTTATTAACATAATATTTATTTCTTTCAAATTTCCTGCGTATAGGTCTGTGCAAAGTATACGCATCGGTGCTCTCCAGCCATTTTCTAATTTCACCAACTGAATGTTTTCCCTTTAAAGATTTAATCAAATTGTATGCCCCCGAAAAACCCTCTCGATTAGAAGGGTCTAAGTAAGTTTTTGCGATACTCATTTCAAATTGAGTTTTTCCCAGCGCGCAATTTTGTATTGCGTGAATCGATGATTATCAACCGTCGACTTTCTTTTTCGCGTATTAACGTCCGTGTGGAGTAAGTCGCTGTCGGTCTTATGAATGAAGGGTAGTCTTCTATGGTTACCAATATATTCTTTAGGAATATTCATTTCCTTCAAGGCTGAACAAAACATTTCCCAGCCTTCTGGATTTGAATACTTACGTGGCCGTACTATATCATAAACTAAGTCTGTTATGTTGGAATAACTTTCCCGTTTAAATGAACAACACCTCGATCGTCCCAATTGATGTTATCATTACGTGAAATCATGTCATGCAGGAGTTCTGCTTTCCTTCTAAAGGCAGGGGGTACAGATTTAATAATTTCAGCAGCATTATAATTACTTTTATTTATTATTTCATGATCATGATCATCATCATATGACTTATGCTCTTCTAAAATTGGCAAAAATATCGGTTTTCTTTGCTTATCAATCAAATTTAAATATTTCTGCAAAACTTCTCTGTACTTCAACCATTTATCGTGATCTGACGTGCTATTGCTATTCAAAATTAACTGCATTTCATCGTCCAAACGTGAAAGTTGCGGTGATTTAGTATTAGGCTGAAACCTCTCAATCATTTCGTGTGGTACCAGAATCATCTTACTGGCGTGTTGCATATTTATTTGTTTAAAGCCGACCCCAATAGAGCACTCAGAACAGACCCTAAAATAATAGGGATGAAACCTCTACCTGACTGAATGATGATATGTTTTTTCTGTCTCCAACCAACCCCTGGTTTGATAACTTTACGCAAGATCTTCTTGTGACGAGACAGTTTCCGGTTCTGGTCCTTCAGGATAGAGACGTTGCCTTTTAATACATTAAAGATGCATTCGCAAATTGCTTCGATGTCTCCTTTTTTGCACGTTTTCAAGATCGCAACCCCTTGGGGTGGGTTTAACTTGCATAGAGCCTGTAACAACCCAACACACCTCCTTACTTTCTGCGACATACTTCGTAAATGATACACTTTACTGAGTTGCACTACTTTTGAATGTTAGTTCCTCTAAAGAAATTTCCTCCACCAGTGTAATCATTAACATATTGAATCAAAATAGAAATTCCCTGCGTCTAGGTTAAAGAGACATTTACTTTCAGTATGTGGACTGGTATTATCTTTCAATTAGTCGTAGTTTTGCCTGATCTATGTAGAAATATTGTTTCGGTGCTTAAAGTTCTTGGGTACATACACATAACAATAAATGTCCTGGGGAAATATTTTCGTTCTAATTCTATGTTCGTCAGGTGTGTCTTGCTTTAAATCGATTACCAAATATCCATGAGGTTCTGATGTAGCATCTCTATAAGCATCCTGAATAAAGCGTGTGTTTTCTGGAAATATTTGCCTGGAGAGATGTAAAATTTGCGTCATATCCCTGGGGTTTTTGAAGCATACTATATAATGAGAGTTCAGAGAAATATCGCGCCTACCTCTTTCTTGGTGAAATAAATTTTGTGTTATGAAAATGACGCTCAAGTTTCTATGATGTGATCCTTTGCAGAACAGATCAACAACACGACCATCAGCCTCTCTCATCAAATCATCCAAAACAATTAAGCGTGGAGTTTTGTCATCGTACACACGATCAGACAAGTCTGGTATACCTTCTTGAATCATAGCAATACGGTTACATTTAATCATTGCAGGAACAGATCCACCTTCTGAATAACACCATACTATTTTTGATATTGGTGTATCGATCATGCTATCTATACATTTTATGAACTTTTCCAAAAAAACAGTTTTCCGCTACCTGTAGGACCGGCTATGATGGCTGTAAAGGGATGTTTCCATGGGAGATTCATGATGTAGAACGACCAAATCTTAATAAAAATTTTATTTAAATAATTAATAGTTGCTTAAATTAAAAATATCTTGAGAGCCATCCCAATAAAATACATTTTCCCCCTCAATATCTCTTATGACGTTTTCGACATCAGCTATTTTCTTACTGTATTCGTCATCGTCATCTTGTATCACCACCACTTCGACTTTTCTATCGTGGCGTCGGGACTGAGGAATCACACTACGTGATAGGTGGTTAAGCAATGATGGTGAGTGCCCCATTTGAATATCTAAATAGAAATAGGGTGGAACAAAAAAACAAAAAAAAATCGTGAGACAATGAAACATAGTTCATACTTTATTTTAAAAATTCATAGTGCACAATTGCAGAGAAACAAAGAAAATTTCAATCCAATAAATATATATAGCTTGAACATAAATAAATACAAAGTAAATAAAAAATATTACAACTTGTACCCAAATGGCAACGTACAAAAATCATCACATCTTCTTCTTTTCGTGTAAACTACTCTATACATTTTCCTCTCATCCCTTGACACAACTTAAAACGGTCGTGCTCTTCCGATTTTCTTCGGAATGGGTACATTTACAAAACTCTTTTTACAAAAAACCATTTCAAGTAGAGAATCAAAACAAACCAAATTTTTGTTTGACACATTTACAGAAATTCCCTTCGCCTTACAGACGCTTTTCACATTGTTTTTGTCACCCCCACAGGCTACTTTGAAAGCGTAATTTTTCGGGCCACCACTGACGAACTCTGTTATGTAAGACCCTTCCCCATAACACACTAACTCATCCGTCATATCCCCCAAGGATGAACCCAGCGCTGGTGACCATTCACCAGGTTTTTCGGTGAATATAATGGAATCTGTGTCCCAGTACAGAGCACGTTGCCCCAACTTATCCAAATAGTCGAATAATTCCAAGCGTGCCTGAGCGGTGGTATAGCAGGCTGTTGGTATATTTATATTGGGGTTAGGCTTAAGAGCATCCATAGTATTGATGCTACACACACACATGGTGTCGTCGTTTATTGGTAATAGACGTGTAACCTCAATATTAGGGTCTGTGAGTTTGGCATAAAGATCTGCCTCACTAGACAAAAAATCTGTCACTGGGAAAACATCTCTTTGGTCAAACTTTCCCCATAAGGAATTTAACATTAATTTTGAAATTGACCGCAGGCCTTCATTTTTCTCAATTTTCTCCGCGTCTAAATCAATCCCTTCCTTTTCATGAACCATGTCCAACCATTTCTTTTTGTCATCAGGTGTTTTACACTCAGCGGGCCAACCACTGGATTCAAGTTTGATTTTTAAAAATGTGTTTATATAATTGGAGAATATTGCCCCCTTCTTTTCCTTTCTGTCGAAGCATGTTGTTTCGTATTGCCATAGTTCATACGATTCAATAATGCGGTACCCCTTTCTTACCGCCGCTTTTACTTCGTCCGTCACCCAAGTACCAACAATCCATCTATCTGCCTCTTTCTCATGGGTACAATTGTCTTCCACATTTTTCTGAACGCATGATCTACATAGAGGAAATGTTAGCTTGTTTTCCCACCTATATGGAAGTATCGGATGATACAAGTTCTGCGGGGGTAGTACACAACATTTTATTAGACCCTCCCATTTATCAATCGGTGGTACTTCATTGCCAATAAATATTTTAGGGTGTCCGATGGGATATTTTTTCCATTTGTTAATGAATGGGTAGAGGGAGCAGACATCAAAATATCTTATTTTTTCATCCACATCTCTGACATCATGGTACAATTTTGCTGCGTTAGTACGACCCCCAAAGAATGCATCGCGAGGGTCTAATGGTTTTTTTAGTAAAAGTGTATTGTTTTCCACATATTTCACAAGCTCTGGCTCAGCATTCAACATTCTTGAGAACTCACATTCCCACATTTCCACCAATTTACAATTTCCTCTCAGTAACTGTTCCCGACGTCTCATTGTACTCTCATACCTTGAGTTCATACTCTCCCCAGCGGTGTTCATGATTGGTAAATCTCTATTTTCGAAACATTTAGGACAACCATGGAAATAGCAGCCATAAAATTCAAAAATTGTAACATCATTCCCCTCTTTCAAAAATCCATCCACTTTTCTTCCCATAAATTTGACTTCATGACCATTGCCAGCGTGTTCTATCTTTACCCCACGTTTCATTTCCTCGACTAACAACCACATCAGTCCCACATGAGATTGTCTATCTCGCCATCTGTACCCTCCAGGAGGTACAATACCTATGGTGTTACTAGAAAGAAAATTCCTTCTATAAGCCAACATACAAGCACCAGCGATAGTCAATGATTCCTTGAAGGGGTTCACAGATGTTAGTTTATGAAATTGATCACAAAACTGCAGGGAAGCCAGCCTCAGAATGGTCACATCATTACTGCAGTATTCCCTAATTTCCCTTTCAAAATCGAAGTGTTACTGTTGTGAGTACCAGACGTCAAAATCATGTCTTTCACTCTCTCTCATTAATTCGGCCCCGTAAGTATCTTTGGGTGGGAGTGCCCCATTATATCCTCTCTCATTAAAGAAATATGGAAAGAAACCCTTCTTCAAGTTTTGGGATATATTGAATGCTTTTGGTAGACTTGCCAAAGACATGGGCATGAAATTCAAAGAATCGATAAATTTAAAATTATCCATTTGCATTGAGATGATTTTTGTTCCTGTCATCAGCACTTTTGGCTTCCACATCAATTTCGTAATCATATGATTTAGAAGAAATTGCCCATCATAACCCTTCATGTGATGAGCCACAATTATTAGATTTTTAAACTGCTTTCTTGGCAGCATTAGGTATTCAAAAAATTCAGCCACTGGATCTTCACCATCGAAAATATATTCACGCGGCCCACACTCATGACACACATGGTTGGACTCTTGAATATGGTAACAAGATGGACATGACTGCTGAGCGATACATAGAATCGGCTGATGCTCGAAAGCGTTATCATTAATTTTGGAGTCTTGTCGGCATTCTATATCATAAAATATATACAGAAATTTCTCACCCCTTTTGTTCGATTTTTTATTCATGTCTTGTTGCATGAAGCAAAAATGTGGTGCGGGTTGAAAACATTTACAAATCGTACAAAATACTTCCCCACACTCATGGGCAGATGATCGCCCTTCTGTGGAATAAACTTTGTGGCAAAGACAACAAAATTTCCATCTGTCACAGACGGATAGGGAGGAGGAGCTAGTTGCATTGCCACTTACTATTTGACGTAAATGGTTATCAAAGCATTCCTGATTGAAAAAATACCTTTGACATGAGCTGCATGTGATTGTAGATGCATCGATTTGGCATAAGAATTTTGCGTTACATTGCGGACACGGCTTTTCACATTTGTGAGCGTTTTTATCATTGTAAGGCACATGGCACTTCCTACAATAATAGGAGCAAGAGAAAGCTCCTGTGACCGATGTGATCACGTTGAAGTGTCCGTCACCGAAGAGGAGGTCTATATATTTTTTCCCAGCGTTCAAATGGGAGGGTCCCTCAAAAACTACGTCGCGTCCCTTTCTGTCTCTGTACACTGTGATTACATAATCTTTTAAATAATCCTGGAAAAGTTTAATCTCTTCGATACCACCGCCATTTTCCAGATTGACGAGAGAGCTTCTCAGAATTTCCTGGACCCTGATGTCTTGAGCACCGCCCACATTTTTCCTCACATTGGCATACGTACGAGTGTCATCAGTGGCGCGCGAAATAGCTACAACAATTGCTCTCGCGAGACACATTGTGTCATCATTTTTAATAACAACAATACTTTTCTTACTGTTGCAAAAATCACGGAAAGAGACAGAATTAGGGTGCGTAAATCTTTTTCCTCTACCCTGTGGCATAGCGACATGATGCACGGTAATATTCACATCTTTTGTTTGCTGATAATCATCATTACTCTGGACAACTTTTGAAGAAGAATCATATATGACGTCAGAAAAGAGCTGATCTGAACGTCTAAATGAGATACCGATCGCCTTTTCAGGTGACGACTTCATGAAAATTGACATGCCTAATTGATCTTGGTCTTCAACACCCTTAGATTTAATATACTTCACAACATCATCAAAGACATTCTCCATCCATGTGATAGGGGATGTATCATTAGGGGTTTCATTTAACTTTAATCTAAAAGCTCTACCCGTAATATTGAACTTTTTATAAAATATTTCGCTTTCTTCTATCAGGCAAAATTTACCTTTATTGCTGATGCTTTCGCTGGATGACATGGTTTCTTCTCCTTCAGCCTCGTCTTTGTCCACCTCGCCTCTCTCCTCGTCGTTGTCCTTTCCTTCCTCCTCCTCTTCGTCCACTTCTTCCGTCTCCTCCTCCTCCTCTTCTTCTTCGTCCACTTCTTCCGTCTCCTCCCCTTCTTCCTCCCCGCAACCCTTCTGTATCGCTGTGTCGCACCTCTCACTCCTTTCAATTCTGGGGCTATCCTTTCCGGATTGGTTCTCTTCAGTCTTCCCTTGGTCTCCTTCTTCCTCCTCGCTTGGTACGTCCGTCTCCGCATTCCGTCTGCCTCCTCCCACTTGCACAATACCGCAACCGTCTTGAGACTCTGGCGAGGGGGCTGCATCATCATTATCTCCATCCTCGTCCGAATCGTCGAGAACTGAAGCGATTTATATTAACCAATATTAATTACGGAATGCATATATTAATGCTATATTTTAAGACATAATTCATACTTTATCCAAGATAGTTCAATAATAAATTAAAATGAATAATAACATTATTTTTTCTTTATAAAGTAATAAACTAAAAAATTAATCTTACCAACTATTCGTCGCCTCTTCTTCTTCATCCTTACTGCTTCTCCTTCTCCATCAGTTTCCTCGTCCGAAGGGATTCTCTTTCGTTCCGGAACTGAAATTGATGTGTGGTAATTGATTAATTAATTGCATTCGAAATGTCAGAGTAATATGAGATTACGAAGATTAATAAATTCTTATAAAATTTTCCAACTCATGGATACTTACCAGTTTTTTCCAATGCCACTTCCGCATCATTTACAACCTTTGCAAGGGCTGTGTCATCCTCGATATCATTTTCAAGCGCTGCGAGAGTGATTAAAGTATCGTTAATGCAAAATAATATAGATTATAATGATGATATTTCATATCCTATAAGATTATTTTAACATATGAACATTACAGGCATATCGGAAAATGATTACCTTGAATTACGAGACGATCCTTCGATGCCACTGGATTCTCAGCTTCTTTTTGTTTGCCTTGGACATCGATGTACCGACTCGCGCACCGTCGTCTCTTCCTTGCGGCCTCCAATAAATCAATGCATCGCTGTTCGCACATTCCCAAGTATCGATGCATCGCATCACCCAACCTCTCATCGCTGAGTTGCGCATTGGTAAGGTCTTCAATGATGTTGATGACTTCTGTTATTTTATCGACCCCTTTTTCGTCTAGCCGAAGCCGCCTCTCTTCCGAATAAATCATGGCGAGGTATGCGTTCGCCGCCTTCTTCACTTGATGGGACATTACACGTTTACGGCACAAGTCCATCATTTCCTTAGAAATAAAATTTAAACGTCCAGCCATTTTCAGGGACTCTTAGGTGACCAAAGGGAGAACTTTCACGAGCACTTGCGTCAAAGACAGCCAACGAGAAAATAGTTATATTACCAATTCGTGAAAATCTTATATAGACGGAGTAGAAGTGGAAAGCACCGACTTGTGGATAGGGGTGGGTATGTGTTCAAAGTGATTAGAACACATATCGCCATCATGTTGGAGTGAATCACTGGTGGGATGATTTTTGTGCGTCATAGATGTAATAGTTATCAACAATTTTTCGCTCTCGTCATTAAGGTAATAACCCCCAACCATATCAACATAATAGACACTCGAGTGAGGAAAGTTGTGGGAGGTGAGTATGGGTGTTGGTGATAAGATGTATTTGATAAGCGAGTCCATGCATATTTTTGACTTTGAGGGTGGTTGGTACAAGAGTGGATAACGACCGGAATGTATATTATGAAATCCAGTCTGATTTCACCCGTTCCGTTGTCTCAATCGTTAGGACCAATGATAATAAAGTCCAGCCACCGATCGATAGGTGTGGTCGAGTGAGAGAAGACGGTCATGTGGGAATGATTCACGCAGTGCATCATTGCATAACCTTTTTCAACCCCAAGACGAGATGTCGTGTTTCCTTACATACCACAACAAGGGACCGTCCGTAAGGGCCGTATAGTCGTAGAAGTGCGTGGGGGTGTGGGATATGGATGGATGGTAGATAAGGGTGTGTGGGGGGAGGTACAGGAGAGAGGGGACGGAGGGGCAGGTTGGGGTCGGGGAGGAGAGGGGTGGGAGGGGGAGTGGGGATAGTTGGGAGGGGAGAGAGTCACATAATTGTTGAGTAATTGTATGTTTCATAACAGTTGAACGCATGTACATGTCGGGGTAAGGCTGTCCGACCGCGCAACATGGCGATAGCAAAACTCGGACCATTACTGACTGTAACTCAGAGTAAAGACCGAAAAATTCTTTGACATACCAGCAATGTCATTATATGCAGAGTATCAAGCATTCGTCGCAATGTATAGAACGAGTGGAAGGCAATCGATAATGATTCATGAAAGTACGCGATCATTACCATTCCCCAGCGTTATTGATGGAAGGATCACAGAGTATGCGGAGACGGGGTCGGGGCTGGGAGCTGACGATGGCTACGCCGATTTAATACACGCTGATTTCGACCTTTTCAGTAACTGACTCGGTAGACTAGTGGTATCGCGTCGTACTACCATTCCAGGAGAATTTTTTTCAGAGCGAATATTCGGAAATTTGAAATAATTCGAATCCGACCCTCTACGACGACAGAGCCACGTGACTAGTGACGTCAGAGCCACATGACCAGACGTGACGTCGCCGGGGACGGTGATGGTGAGCAGGGGTTGGGTTGGGTCGAGTGGCGCCAGGGCGGTCTGGGATTTGTTGTGTCTGGCTAAACCGCCCTAATAAGTAGTTGCGTCCGTGGCCCCATCATGGAGGTCCTACGTGCGAATACTATAATTGTCAATACAGAAGAAAGTTTTCGTTTCGCCTCGCCGCTTGAGGTCCATTTGTTCATCCGAGCAACGTTGGGCCTCGCGGCGGAGGATGTGGAAGGAGTACAGATTGGTTATAACCGTCGCCAGATATTCTTAAAATTGAAATCTCCAGAAGTGAAAAAGCACTTACTAGAAAATAATGTGACACCCCTCCCCTTCCCCACAAAGGAGGAGAAGATAACGACGGCCACACTTGAATCCACAGAAGACGCCCCCAAATTGGTGAAAGTGATGTGTCTCCCATTCGAAATGCCCTTAGCAGTGGTTTTCGAGGAGCTGAGCCGCTTTGGAGACGTGCGATCGTGCTGGGAGGCGGTGTGGAGAGGGAGAGACCTCCTCGCGGGCACGAAGATGGGCACCTTTATGGCGAAAATGGTAATCAAGAAAAATATCCCCTCGTACATGACCTTCAGGGGTCACCGGGGCCTGATTCTATACGAGGGCCAAAAAAAGACATGTGCCTGATGTAACGAGGAGGGCCACGTCCGTCGAGATTGTCCTCGCAGTGACATTGGCAGGCGTTTCGCGGACGTGGCGGCTCGTTCCTTCTCCACGCCCGTGGAGGACGAGGAAATTGCAGCAGGAATTGCCCAGCAGTTGTCAAATATTGAAGCAGAGATAGACACAGACATCGTCCCTTCGTCAAAAAGACGCCCCTCTGCCGCTGAATTTTCTCCCCCCCCCCCCCAGAATAAACCAGAGAGTGTTAAAAAACAGAAGACGATCGCCACATCGGTCGAGGCCATGGATATTACGTCGTCGGAATCATCTCTCCCTCTCCTGATTTCTTCCTCTCAACGAGAGCCGGTCCCGGTTAGCGAGGGGGGAAGTGGGGAGGGTACATTTGAAAAAAAAGAAAGAAAAGAAAGAGAGAGAAGGTGGAAGAGAGAGTTGAATCGGAATTTTGTGGCGGGGCTAAATCTCTATTACCCCAAAAAAGAAGAAAGTGACACGGACGAAGAGTTGGGGCGAGAGATAAAGACCTTTGTACATGGCGCAGAAGTGGATCATTGGGGGAATAGAGCCAGAATCACACCTCCCTACACCGATTCAGAACTTGATATGAGCTGCATTTATCTGGATAATTCCATAAAGGAAATAATCAAAAATTTCGGAACATGGAAAGAAGGTAGAGAGTACAGAAGATGGGAAGAATGGACAGAGAAGAACAGAAGACGAAAAGATAAAGTTGAGAACTCCGATGACGAGATGAGAACTATTAGCGTTGGCTCTTCCTCCCTTTCTGAAGTCTCCCTTTCTCATGACCCCCCGTCCCCCGACATCACTCGCAGAAAAGAAGACGCTCCCGTCCATTCCCCGTCTACGCCACCAGTGAAGCATGACGACAAACAGTCGCCGACTCCCTCCTTCTGCCGGCCGTCTCGGTCGGCTGACCCCCGCGGCGGGGGACAAGCTGGCGGCGCACGTAGAAACGAATTTTTCATGGAACTTTTGAGAAGTATGGAGTATGACGAGAGCTCACTGGAAAGTTGGTGCTCCAACTCCAGCATCCGGAGGAGCGAGAGAGAAAGGCGGCAAAAAAAAGTGGAGTGTTACACTTTTACAGCGACAGCACGACGGCTGCCGTAAAAGATTTAGGCAGGTATATTAAGGACCCCATAGTCAACGAGGACTTCAATATAACTTGGGAAGGTCGCGAAGAAAGAGTTCGCGTTACTCAATGTGGCGGTAAGTATTTACATTTTTACGAAGTATAGTGTGTGCGGCAAAAATTAAGCGGCCTTAATTGCAATAAATATTGGTTTTGCTTTCCTTAGGATCAATGGAGGAAGCCAAGGAGTCTCAAATGTATTTCGAGAGGCTCATGGCAGTCAATGTGCCCATCAAAGAGGCCATTGAGCTGTGCTGCTACCCCGCACATGCTAATATGCGCATTAGGAGGGAGAAAGCTAAGTACACGACAAACGCGAGACGGCAGGAGTGTGTGGCGGCAATACCGGCCGGAGATGCCGTAATTGGGAGCCCCGTGCCGCTTCCAAAGCCTGACGCTATTTCCGAGCTGACGAAGGAATTGCGGAATGCGGGTAAGTGAAATATTTATATACATGTATATGTAATCGGCGAAATTCAACCTAGATCATTTACACATTTTTTCCAATTCCATTTATATTTTCATTATTCTTTCCTATTTTAGGGAGTGAAGCGGAGAAGGGAGACATATGTTTGAAATATGCAGCCATATTTCATGGCGGTGGAGAGGAAAAGGTAAGAATCATGTCATTTATGGGGTCTGGGTGAAGTCCTCCATTCTGTAAGAAACCTAGTGGAATTATCATGTAACCTTGTCAGAGGCATTGACATTGTGATGATCATATGCTGTGTTCCTTGCTATCCTTCTCCTTAGCGAGATAGGTCGATATGACCCCACTGTGGTTAGTCTAGTTAGCTATCTATTCATATTTTGAAGGTTTTTATTCCCTCCACGTAATACATTTGCGCCAGCAAGCCATTGTCTTGCACCTCCCTTTTAAAGGCATATTGCCGTATCTAGTGCCTTAAAGTGAATTTACTCAATTACTCATGCCTATCTTTCAGGTTGTACTGTACCCAGGGTACAAAGTGAGTATAGGACGAAATGCTAAGGCGGAAATAGTCCATTCTGCAGCCGGGAATCCGGCGAAAATGCAGCGGCAGTTGCTGCTGGAATTAAAAGGGAGGGAGTACATCATGAGCCACTCGGCCACCGGCCAGAGGTTTGGCGCAGAGAAAGGTGGACTCCCGCCAGCAGACAAGGATACCTTGAGTGCCGTGGAACGTGAGTTCTTTCTATTTTTCTGCAAGATAAGGGTGCAACTTATTCAATTGTTAAATGTTAATTATTATCTCTCAATCATAAAGATGCGTGCGATTTTTTGTGGTGTTAACGCAAATCTACTTTTTTCACAGTGTTCGTGAAGTTCAAATGCTCGAGGGTGCCCACTCCAGCGGTGGCCTAAACCTTAAACAAATTGGCGGGGAATCTCCGGATGTATGCCCAGCGGAGGGAGGGCAAGAAATACAGCTGCCCCCGAAAGTCGACGAAGTAAGTTATATTTCATAAAGAATTATTACTCGTTACTTTATACAATTAAAGAAGTACAGTTCATTTAAAATAACTGGTAATAAAAGGTCTAGCTCGCCGCAAACCTAAGTCCGTTTTATCCAAATTTGAAATTCATTGGGTGTTTTGTTATTTAAGGCCCGCTGCAGCCACCATGAAGGCAGCCGATATCCCCGACGACGTGCGGAGGATGTTAGAAGGTTTGGAGGAGGACGGCGAAAATTCTATCTAAATTGCATGTATCTCATTGAAATGTATAAATTGTCACCACTTGTGTTATTTTTTTAGTGTTTTTTTCATTTCAAAATAAATGTGTGAAGAGTATATGTTGTTCCATTGTAATGCAGTACTTCCGTTCAGTTAATGCAGTGAAATTAGTCCCTTATCATTAAGGCGCGATTGTCTTGCCGAGTGTAATTATAGTTTGATGGAGGAGATTCTATAAGAAAGTTGGGTGAGTACTGTGAGTTCATCTGTGAATTTTAAAAGTGGAAGTAACTCGTAGGTGGTGAGAATCTAGTCGCAAACTGGACTTAACTCTGTAAGAAGGTGGAAAACAGATTCACAGTAGCAAAAGTGGGAAAACCAGATTCAAACCTGTAGGATGGTGAAAATCAGATTCAAAAATATGGGGAAAGATATTCAAATCTGTTGAACGGTGGAAGCCAGATTCAAATCTGTCGAATAGTGGAAATCCGATACAAACCACCCGTGAAGGAAATGAGTAGGAAAACAGCCGCCATATTGGACATTTCCAACTGTCTTCCTACTACTTTCCAGCTGTTTCAATTTTCAAAACAGATTCAAATCGGAGGGAAATCAGTGCGTCAAACCTGTTGGAAATCAGTGTCAAAGCTGATGGAAATCAGTTTTTCTTTGCTGGGTTATGATTCAATTTTATTTACTCTTTTACTGCAGAAAAACTTCCCTTCTACAGAACATAATATACACACATCTAAAATTTTATTGATATCAATATTTTCAAATTCATGACTTTCAATTAATTCAAACAAAAAATCATTTTTTGGAAGTTCTTAAACACACACAGTGGAGCACTTGTTTACAATTGCTTTAAATTTGCATGTACAGATGCAAGTACTCTCACAATCACAAAGTTTATACTTCACAAACATTTTCACAGTAGCAAAAGAATTGTCACCACAAAGGACCAGAGATGAATCATTTTTTAAGCCACCACTGCAGACATAGTCCCTCCCAACAATAATACTATTTTCTTTTCTAATTTTATTAAAAATCCAAACTTTTGGCACATTTTCAACATGGCAAATATCCATAAGCATTTCAATAGTTTCCATTAAAAATGCACTTGGTTGAAGTACTGATCTTAAGGGTCCCAAAACAAATGTTGTGCCATCAATCTCTTCCGTAAATCTTATGCCGTGATGCAGCCTTGTCACGTAATTCTTAGAGGTGGAATCATAGCAAAGCTCATTTATGGCTGTAGGTAAGCACTTACGCAGCTGAAAAGACTCAGAAATTTTTATTTCTGCTAATCGAGTTCCTGTTACCTGGGCTTTAATTTGGCCCAGTAGGGACTCCAAGGGAAAGCAGGAACTTTCATAGCCGGGTCTATGTAGACGTACGTAATCTGCCAAATGGGTCAGGGCATGAAGATGAGCAGACATAAACCTTTCTCCATATATAGCAGAAAACTCTTAAACAAATTTCTTAATGCGTACCTAACTCCGCAACATCAACATCTACTGCCCGAACAACATTTTGGTTGAGCAGGTACATAGCTTCAACCAACAGAAAATAATGACAAAAAACTTCAGGAATTAGCATGTCATGCAAAACAGGGATGGAGAAGTAATATAACCAGCTTTTATACTCAGCAGTTTTATAAAATGGCATATATGTTTCAACGCTCCTAGGAGGGCGAGTGATAAATACATGGGGTTTGAGTTGTCTTAGTCTCTTGTCAATGACTTTGACTTCACGGTTTATATTACATCTAAGCTCTTTGAACCAGGGTTTCAACCACAGTTCCATCAAGCGCTTTGACACACCAAAAACACAATGCATGAAATCAATTTTAGAGTCAGAAATGGAATCTGGCATAATTTTCGATTGTTGAAGCACACCTTTAAAACCAAAAACAGGCTTCTTCGTCTTTTCAGCTTCAAGGCAGTGCCTCTTTGAGGCTGTTGCAGTTCGCAGGAGTGCAATTTTATCGTATTCATAACAGAAAACTCAACTTTTTTATGAAAGTAGTACAGTCTTGCCTTTATTAAGGCATTTAATACAGCCAAAAAAACCATTGAAATTTTTCATATTATACATAATCGCCTTGGCTGGCATATCAGCAATGCTGCTTAGCACAAAGCTTCCTCACTGTTTCCAAAGACCTATCACAAATAATCATTGACATGCCATTCTTGAGTGTTTCAAACACTTCTATGAAATGGTGCAAAACAGCATTGAAATCAGGTTTGGCGGAACCACGCCATAAGCCACCTAGCACAATGTTTTCTATCAAAAATCTTTTAGAATAAGGAAGTTCATTTATCACAAATAATATGGGCCATAAAGTAATTTTGGAAGAGTTAAATAATCACATCCCATCAGTATAAGCCATGAATGTGAAATCATAAGCACCCTTTAAGTACTTATTGAACTGCTTATACAATCTACCATCAGTCCACAGCTGCAAATTATCATCATCTCCCCCATTACTGTGAAATCGATGAGTTAGAGCAGAACAGAAATCACTTTGGAGAATTAGTTCCTTGATCTGGGCTACTACATCAAAAATAAGTGCATTGGCTGTTAGTAGTAGAGTAGTAGAATTGAGATAAAGGGTGCGTCGACGGCAAGGTCATTTTGCACCACTACTCAATCGTTTGATTCAACACTCATTATAAATGGATATTTACGACGCAATTTTTAACATAAAATAGAGGGGAGCTTTTAAATTTTGTTGAAAAGACCAATTTCCTTGAGAAACAAAATTGTACTACTTAGATTGGTGGGGTGGTCTCCTTTAATAGATTCTAGGTCCCCATCCAGATTGAACCGTGTCCGCGCATCACGGTATTTGTCGCACTCTGTCAAGATATGACGGATGCTTAAAGGGCACCTACACTCATCACATTGAGGAGCTTGCTTCTCTTCGGTAAAAAGAAAGGCATGAGTCAGAGGGCAGTGCCCTATCCTCAAACGAGTGATAACAACTTCCTCTCTTCGATTGATCCTGGTAGAGGAAGGCCAAGCTGACGTTGTACGATATGTTTGATGCTTCGCAGTTTATTGTTATTCAAAGTCCTCCACGACTCCCTCCACTGTTCAAGTACAACATTTTTTAGTGACCCTCTTAGGTCTTCGTACGGAACTAGCGTTGATTTAGTCTCTTCGTTAGTAAGAGCTTCCTTGGCCAACAAATCTGCTTTTTCGTTTCCACGTATCCCCGCATGTCCCGAAACCCAAAGAAAGCAAACACTTATTCCCTTGTTCATGAGAGTCAGCAGCGTGGCATGAATGTGTTGAACAACTGGATGCATGGGTAAGAAGCCAGAAATGGATTGTAAGGAGCTAAGGGAGTCGGTGCATATGACAAACGAGCCATTTTCGTCACTCAAGGCTTCCAAAGCCATTTTAATTGCGAAGAGTTCCGCCGTATAAATGCTGTACAGCGGATGCAGCTTTGCCTTAGTGGCTCCATGTAGAAGAGAGAACGCTGCACATGCACAGGCAGAGCTACATTTCGATCTGTCCGTGTAAATGGGGATTAAATTGGAGTGGTTCCACCGAAACTTAAAATACTCACGTTGGTATTCCAAGGGAGTAGTGGAGGATTTTGGCCGAGATAGTAAAGACATGTTAACTGTAGGAGTGGGAGTCAACCAAGGTGCGTAAGTTGAGTATGCAACAGGGTATACGTCTGGTAGTTTATAATCACATCCGGGAATAAAATCATTAAAACGAATACTTACAGGTCTCGTTGCCCTAGACCTTCGATTAAAAACATTTAAAAACCGAGGTTTAAAAAGTATGTCGTAGCATGGGTGACTCGTCATAGATAAAATTTTGGATACGTAACTGCAAAGCAGCCAAGTCCTACGGTAGTACAAGGGAGGTTCTCCTGCGTCAGAGTGGATGCTTGGAACTGGGCTGGTTCGAAAGTCCCCAGTGCAGAGTCGTAGCGCGGCGTTGTGCAAAGAATTTAACGCTCGTAGATACGATGGGCGGGCAGATGCATAAACAAAGGAGCCGTAGTCTATTCTAGACCGAACCAATGTGCGATATAGTAGGAGTAGGGTGGTACGGTCTGCTCCCCACGATATGTGACTCAAAAACTTTAAAATATTTATAGACTTAGAACAACTTGCCTTCAGATTATTGATGTGATCTCGCCAGTTGAGTCTTTGATCCAATGTTAGCCCCAGAAAACGGATTGACTCCACAAATGGGAGATTTCTTCCGCTAAGACGAAGTTTAGGAGGAAGGTGGACGCCTCTGACACGGTGGAAGTGAACGCATTTGGTTTTCTCAGTTGAAAATCTAAAACCGCTACTATGGGTCCATTGGTCTAATTTGTTCAACGTGAGTTGGATCAATCTCGATATGTTGGCCACTCTAGATGACCTGTAGAATATCGCCAGGCCATCAACGAATAGAGTGGCCATTATCGGCGTCTGGATGTATTTAGCTACGTCGTTGATCGCAATAGCGAAAAGCGTCACGCTCAAGACGGACCCCTGGGGGACTCCGTTGTCGACAGGGTAGGGACGCGTTAGGAGCTGCCCCGTCCTTACTTTAAAAATACGGTTTGTTAAAAAATTTTGAATAAAAGTTGGTAAGTTACCCCTAAAACCCCAATCATGCAGAGTGCGTAAGATTTTTCTGCGCCAAACCCGATCGTAGGCCTTCTCTATGTCGAAGAAAACCCCAACCACGTGTTGGCGGAGGATGAAGGCTTCTTGGATATAATTCTCGATCCTCACCAAGTGGTCCAAGGTGGAGCGGCCTCTTCTAAATCCACTTTGAATATTGCAGAGAAGGTTTCGGCGTTCCAACCACCAAATGAGCCTCCGATTAACCATTCTCTCCATGAGCTTGCATAAGCAGCTGGTGAGTGAGATCGGACGGTAAGAATTTGGGTCAGTCCTATCTTTCCCATGCTTGGGTATGGGGATGATGACACTCTCCCGCCAGGTTGAAGGAAAAGTGCCTGCTACCCCAAGTTGATTATAGGTTCGCAGGACTTCCAGCAACGCGGATTCCGGGAGGTTACGAAGGAAGGCATTGTGGATTTCGTCTGGTCCTGGAGAGGTATCATGTGATTCATGGATGGCAGAACGCAACTCCCACATAGAAAACGGAATGTTGTAATCTGCCGTCATGCACGTCTCCTTAAAACAAATAGGGATTCATTCTAGGCGACGCTTGAAAGAGCGAAAAGATGGGTCGTAGCTTTCGTCGCTGCTTATTTTGGTGAGTAGCTGGCCGAAGATGTCGCCGATGACAGGGAGTGAAGTTATGGTGGTTCCGTTGACTTTCAAGTAGGAGACCCCACATTGCTGACGGCTACCCGAAATTTGCTTCACTTTACGCCATACCTGATCTAGTGGTGTCCTAATATTAATACTAGAGACGTATTTCATCCAAGAGTTCTTCTTTGCCTCTTTCACAACTTGGCGGGCTTTCGCTCTTAGGCGTCGGAATGCGGACAGGTTATTGGCCGTGGGATACTTGTTGAAAATTCTCAACGCTTTCTTACGAAGACGGATAGCCTTGGCGCATTCATCGTTCCACCATGGAACGGCAGGCCTCGACGTAATGCCCCGAGACCGTGGCACACTTATGTCCGCCGCGTTGATGATAGCTGCCGTTAAACATTTGACATTGGAGACGCTATCGCGGTTTTCATCACATATATACTTAAAATTTTCTTTAAAAGTGTACCAGTCGGCTTTCTGGATAACCCAGCTGCCCGGTCTGATAAAATCAGGGTTAAAATTTCGGTCCTTGGAAAGTAAAATAGGGAAATGGTCGCTTCCACTAAGGTCGTCGTGAACGCGAAATGAAATTTTTTTGACCAAACTAGTCGATAAAATACACAAGTCAATGGAGGGGAAATCGCCGCTAAAAGATTTAAACGGGGTTTCTCCCCGTTATTGAGTAAAAATAGGTTAAAATCACTAATAAAACTTGATAAAATACGTCCCCTGCGGTTGCACTGTCCCGGGGTGCTTCCCTTTAGCCGATCGTGAGCATTAAAATCTCCGAGTAAAATAAAAGGCTGAGGTAGCTGGTGAACAAGGGATTCTAGATTAAAACGTGTGACGGGTGCACCCTCCGGCAGGTAAACGTTGCACACCGTTATCGCCTCGGGAGCGTGCACCGTCACCGCTACCGCCTGGAACGGTGTGTTAAGATTTATTCTGGAGGTGTAAAGTGCCTCCCGAACAAAAACCGCCACTCCACCATGGGCTCGTTGGCCGCTGGTATCGTCCAATCTAAAAGCGTTAAAATGTTTTATATATCCCTTGTCCGTGTCCTTAAAATGTGTTTCCTGCAAACATATACAGGACGGGTTAAAATCACTTATTAAAATGTCTAGCTCCTCCTTATGCCGATAAAAACCGTTACAGTTCCACTGTATGATAAAAGCCATTAAAAATTGATAAAAATTAAATAAATAAATAAATAGATAAATTAATTTAAAACTGCCAGAGGGAGAGTCAACGCTTAATGCGTCTTCTCTCCTTAGCCTTCGCCCGGATGATTTCTGACTCGGAAATATATTCGTCTTCTTCCATAGACTCTGGTTGGCTACGCGTAGGCGAACCAGATGGACCCGGGGACTGAGATTTTCCACGCCTGCTTTGCGTGGCCACGGTGGGTGTTGTGATTGGGTTCTTCTTTGAGGAGCCCTGACTAGCATCGTTTTTTTCCGGCGGTGTACCCATCTTCGTTGCCGGCTTGGTAGCCTTATCCGGCATGGCTTGCTTTGCATTCTTAATAGTATGTTCTTCCTTATTTTTCTCTTGCGTGTCTGTATTGTTATTTTTCTCACTATCTACTACGGCAGCATACGAACGGGAGAACGTAGGCGCGATGAGTGTTCTGTATTTTTTTCGTGCTTCTTGATATGGCAGCTTTTCCACGGTCTTTATCTCCATTATTTTTTTCTCTTCTCTCATCTTGGGGCAATCTCGAGAATAAACCGGATGTGATCCCTCGCAATTCACACAGGTTGGTTCAGAGGTGCACGCGTCACCTTCGTGTTTATCTTAGCCACAGCGCGGGCAGGTGGCCTTGCCCTCACATCTGGTAGCGATGTGGCCGAAACGCTGGCATTGGAAACACCGCATGGGGCTAGGAATGAATGGCCTTACGGAAACAGATTCCTATCCCACATAGACCTTGTCAGGAAGTTTGTCACGACAGAAAGTGAGGATGACGGACGTGCTGTTGGTCAGCTCACCGTTCCTCTTTGTCTTTAGACGGCGGCAGTCTATTACACCCTGAGACGCCATCTCACTCTTTATCTCATCTTCAGAGACGTAGAGTAGGTCGTAATGCGAAATGACTCCCCGACATGTATTGAGTGTTTGGTGCACCTGGACCTTAACGGGTATTTCGTTAAATTTTGTCATTTTCAATGACTTTTCGCTTTGTGTTTCGTTGCTGGTTTTAATTAACAGTGATCCATCCCTTAATTTTTTGGCCGATTCTAAGTCACCGGGTATCGCTGCCGACAGAACTCGTCTTATTAGAAAGGGAGATACCATTGTCAGGGTCTCACCATCATTAGCACATCTCATAACAAGGAATTTCCGACATGCGGTAGACTTACTTTCTCCCCCGCCCACTTCCGGACGGGATCTTTTCGTTGGAGGAAGAAAGTTGTTATCCATGGACTCAAAACAGAAATTCATCCCCTGGGCTCCCCACCCACCACGGAGCCACACATTCGGGACGCCACACCGATATCCGGTGTGGTCGCCAGGGCTACCCGAGGGATATAGGAACCTTTGATAGGGGATCTCTTTTGGGTTAGAACCTCCAGCGCGGGGGCCCTCCGAACCCACGCACCTTCGGCCGCCCTACGGAGACCCCCATATCTCCAGCACTAACCCGTCCTGGCGTACGCTCGGAAGGAGCCGCCAAGCTCCCCAGCCGCCAGGAGCCGATTGACCGAGCTGGGCTCTTTTCGGCCGCCCGTTTTTCGGGGAATCCAGGGCCGAAGTGGGGTGTTGAACTCCGGCCCATACCGGGTTTCCGACGCCCAGCTGGGTGCCGGAGAACTCACCCACCAGGATTCCCTTTTCCCCCTTGTACGGGTCTCCACGCACGGCAAACACGTGGGTGAATCTGGACGCCAGATATTTCGGCTACTCAGCACAGCAGAGTCACATGCTGTCTGGACGCTATCCTAGCGTACGAAGGGTTTTTTGACGAGGTTGTGTCCCCGGTGGGCTCGGGTCCGTGGGGGCGCGACTCCCCAAAGGAAGAGATTACTCTCTTCCCCCCGTGCGGGGTAAAATTCTATAGGGAGGCATGAAAGGATGTTCTGAAGTCCTCCACTGACACTGGCGAAATATTCAAAATAAAACAAAATATCCAAAATTTAGAAAAAGAGATAACGGATTTTAAGACATCCGAAAATTGTAACGATTATGTGGAAGGGGAATTGTCTTCGCTTTTCCACCTGGTAATTGGAAAAAAAAGCAGAGGAAACCAGGATAGAATGTATCGAAAGCGAAGACGGAAATCGGGTATTGACAGAGGGGAATGAAATAAAACTGTTTATTTGTAAATACTTTAAAGAAAATCTGGAACCAGCACAGACGGTCAATCAAGGGCACTTTACAACTATATTGCAATTAAGAGAGGAAGGGAAAGAAAAAGTAAGTAAAAACTTTGGGTTTGAGGAAATGAGTAGAGCAATCAGGGAACTAAAGAAAGGGAAGGCTGCGGGAAACGATGATCTGGGCTCAGAATTTTACTTAGGCTTCAGCGATTTGATTTCTCCGGAGTTGTTTGAATGATTTTTGTTTTGTTTGTCACAGAGGAAGCTTACAAGTTCGCGAAGGGAGGGAAAAGTTATCCTCATTCCCAAAATTGCAGTGCCAAAATAAATAACGGACTACCTTCCAATAACTATTCTAAGCACGGACTATAAAATTTTCGCGAAAATTATAAAGAATAAAATAATGAATGCAGCCGATGAGATAATACACCCATTGCAGTATGCAATTAGTAAGAAAAGAGAGAATAGAAACACGGCTACTAGGGTAATAAGGGATATAACAGCTGCAAAGGACAGTCTAGGTGTGCCAAACTTACAGCTCTTGGCAGTGGACTTTGAGAAGGCTTTCGACAAAGTCAACCTTTTGTTTTTAAACTCAGTAATGGAGAAAATAGGATTCCCAAAAAGGACAATAGATGTAATAAACACCCTATATAATGACCCATATGTAAAAATAGAAGTGAGTAAAAATGAATACACGGAATGGATACCATTGGGCAAGTCCTTAAGACAGGGATGTCCCCTCTCGATGATTTTTTTCTGTATACAACTGAACCCCCTCCTAGATATGGTAGAGGACAGGAATGTTGGACTAGAAATGGACTCCTTTAAGATCCCATACATAGCTTATGTGGATGATGTGACGATCATCCTAAAAGACGAATAAGCTCTTATAAAAAATTTTTTTTTAAAAACCAGCCTTTATATTTAGATTACAGGGGATGAGCAACGTTTATATATGACACAAAGCAAAAAAACTCAGTGACCCCGAAAAACCAAAAGTGACGTATTAATAAAGTCACTATATTTATTAAATTTTCAGTGAATGGTAAGCACCCTATGTTTCAAAATGCCACCCCTATGCTTTGAAATGCCTACCCCTATGTTAAAAATGCCACGAAACACGAAAATCGACCATTTGGAACTTCTTAGATCAAAAACATGTTTTGGGGGGCTATAGGTTGACTGGGGGGTGGTTAAAGGGGGGTTGGAGAGAAAAAGTTATATTTTCATGTATTGTCATCGGAAATGAAGAAGTGTGCAAAATTTCAGCGTTTTTGCTTCACAGGAAGTGAGTCAAATTTCAGTAACAAGATTTGTACCAGACAAACAGACAGGTTGGTGAGTTGATATAAAGACTGTAAAAAGAACACAATCTGGTCCACAGTATTCTGACATCGTTCTCCGACATTAGCGGCATGTCTGATAATAGGAAAAAAACCTGCTATCTGAACTTAATCAGTAAAGATAATTTTAAAACGGATTTGTGGGAAAACAAGGAATCAGTGAAAATAATGGGGATTCAGTGGGAAAGAAATGTAGTAAGAGCTGTGGAAAACAATTGGAAGAAATTGAAAAACGCGATGGTGGGAGCATGTATGAAATCGCATTAGCGAAAACTGAACCTAATCCAAAGAGTACTCATTTTAAACAATTGTATTTTAAGTAAAATGTGGTATGTGGGCCACGTACTGCCACCACCAAACCACCTTGCTGCTAAAATTGTCAAATCCTCAAATATTTTCATATGGAAAAGCTATGTTTTTAACTGGCCAGACATCAGACGATACTTAAATGGGGACAAGGTGGTATTGGCCAAACCGATTTTTACAGCAAGGCAGCAGCCTTATTTTATAATGGTATGCTTAAAGCTTCAGAACTAGCAAGTCCTTGGGAAAAAGCCTTAACAAAAATGGCAATCAACAGTCTAGGGAGTACACCGATTTTTAAAAGATATATTAAAGATGCCATGAGTTTCCTCGAGAAGACAGACGTGGAAAAATTAAAGAATGTTAAATCCATATATACCGTCTTAGTGGAAGGGATTGTTAATACTAAATCGTTGAGCCTACATCCCACCAAAGGTACTTTAAACTGTAAGAGAGTGTGGAAAAATATCAAAAATGTAAATATCAGTGTGAATAACAAATTACTAATTTTTAATGTGGGTAATAATTTATGTACAACAAAGGAAAAACTAAAGAAAATCGGTATGGTCACCTCAGAACTTTGTGAATGTTGTAAGATCACTGAAGATTTACAGCACAAATTTTTTACTTGTGTAAAAGTAAGAAATATATGTTGTAATGTCAAACCTATGTTTAGGAAGCTAAATACTTTTGGAGAAAAAGATATGGGTGATCTAAATATTTTATGCTTGGAATATACCCTTTTTCCAAGCTTTAAGATGGACGCACTGGGCCTTATATCGGCGTCCTTTATAAATCAGATTGTAAAAAACGAAGGTACCTTTGACAAAAACTTTGAAAATATGGATTTAAACCTTTTAGGTCAGGAGGCAAGAAATATTCTGAAAGTGTTTTTTGTTTTCCTAAAGTGTATTTTAAACATAAATGACTTCCTCTGTAACCTAACAATAAAAAAAGAAAGCCTGGTGGATAGAAGCCCAATCAGTGTGAAGGAGAGTAGTGTGGTGTGGGTCGGGCGTTCGATTCCCCAGGACCCCAATTTCCGATTTTTACTGTGGGAATTTTAATTCAATGTCATCTGTGTTTCGGTATATGGTTAAAATCTATTAGTATCAGTTTGTGTGAGTGTTTCACTTTGATAAGATAATGCATCTTTTCATATGAAATCCCCTTGTAAAAAAAATCTTCTTTTTGAAGTGACTGTATGGGTGTTTAGGGAGGCTCTTACAGAGTGTTTTTAGCGGAGAGTTTAACCGGCAGCGATGGCCTGGTGGATCGACGCTCGGCCAGTGAGCGGAGGAGTACAATGTTGAGGCCGGGCGTTCGAGTCCCCAGGCCCCCAATTCGCCGGAACAAAGTAAGAGCTTATGAAAGGTCTCCAGCAATCGGTATATGTTACAGAAATATAACCATGTGATTTATGTACCAGATTTGATTTGCATTGTTTTTTTCTTACTGGCAATAAATATGATTTTATAAACAATACCACGTTGAATACTCGGCGGAGAAGGTCGTGTGTGGAACGAGCGCTGAGAGTTTTTTGACCGTGTGTTGTTTCCCAAGCCCCGGCGATCGGCTTCGCGATCGTCGGGAGCCTTGCTGAGTGCGGGCTCGTAAAGTTGTTTGCGAACTAGCGACGTGAACTAAAAACGTGTGACACACTCAAGTGTGTTTTAGCAAGTTTAAATTCTAGTGCCACAGGGGTTAAACATGGATTACCCAAAGGTTAATACCCTGTGCATGGAATTTGAGAAGAATATAGAAGCACCTCAGCCCCTTGAGATCCATGATTTTATCATGTCCGAGCTCGGGGTACGATCTGAAGATGCAGTAGCGGTTGTTATTACCAACAAGAGAAGAACGGTTTTTTTGAAGTTAAAGATGGAGGGAAAAATGGAGGAAATACTCGCCGCAGGCGAGTTAAGGAAGATGGGCAACAGGGAGGTAACGATATCATCGGCGAGTAGAAAAGTGACGATTGTCAAAGTACACTTGCTTAATATCGAGGTACCGAGAGAGGAGGTGTTGAAGGCACTTGCTCCTTACGGGAAAATACTTGACTACCAGTGTAACACTTGGGCTGGTCCCAAAACGTTAGCGGGCACTTACACGGGTGCCCGCAGCGTGAAAATGGAGCTGACAAAAGATATCCCGTCGTATCTACAGGTAGCCAGGTACAGAGCAGCAATATATTATTACGGGCAGAAGCCGACATGTTCTAGGTGTGGGGAGACATCACATTTGAGGATAAACTGCCCGCTAATACTAAGTGTGGGCACCACTTCTACATACGCCGAGAGGGTGAGGGGGGAAGACCCAATGGAAGTGAGTGACATAGGTAAAGAACAGACAAAAATGGAAGAAGAGGTGGAGAGAGCGGGGCGGGAGCTAAGTGAGAAAATGCAGGAAGAAGCAACCAGGGGGGGAAACATCCCGGGGGCGGAAGAGCAAAAAGGGACTGAGAAGAAAGCAGATAAGGGTGAAATCGAAGAAGTTTCGGGGGGGGGGAGTGAAAAAACAGAGGATGCGGGAGTTACTTCGGAAGCAGTGAATGTGGAGACGGACAATAACACACCACGAAGAATAAGAAAACGAAACAGCGGAAGGCGAGACAAAAGAAAAAATTCAAAGTCGCCGACAGGGTCGGGGGGAGTCACAGAAGAGGGAGAGAGAAACATAGACGACTCCTCGTCAAGCACATCGAACGCTGAAATGGAAGTCGTGGAAATAATCATAGAAGACGAAGAAGGCAAGGAAGAAGAGACTGAGACGAAAGAGGAATGGACCTTTCCCAAGGTTTCGTTCCCAGGGACGAAAGGCATTAAATTCACCATGGGGAGGGAGACTGAAGAAGAAACAGAAGAAGAAGAAGAACCAGGAGCAACAAGAAGGGGGTAGATGAGTTTCCATAAATCGACAAGATTACAAAGTGAAACAGAAACATTTAAAAAAGCATTTCTAAAATAGAACACTGACTCGGAAAGGAGAGAGCCAAAAAATCCGAAAAAACACAAGACACAACGGAAATGAAAGACAAAAAATCATATATAAAATCGGGGGGGTGGGGGGGAATAGAGGAGGTACGCTGTACTGAAAACAATTTTTCTAACTTTATTACAGGAGAAAAGATGCAGTTTTGCCAGGGGAGCGGAGACGGGAGCATGAAGTCCAGTGAATCGGCGAGAGCTGAGATTCAACACTACAAGGTTGGCAGGCCGAGCTGCAGAGGCCAGAGCAGCACGACACCGAGGGCTATTTTTAGCCGCAGCGGTGGAGAAGTCCCGTTACGCGACCTACTTCGGTGCGAGGAAATTCAAGCCGCCGGAACGAACCAGGCTGACACATCCCACAAACGAAACCAAGGCAAGAAAAAAAATTTCGATTTTATAATTTGCAAATATGCATATACGCTAAAAATAGACAGTGCAACCAGGTTGTTACCCATGTTCTTTGTAAACACTAATATAATATGTATTCATCATGTGCTACATTTAAAAACAAAAGAACATAATACCTTAAGAGAGAGACTTGACATTAAAAATTCAGAAAATACCTCATGTGTCCAGTTGGCTCAGGGGATGTGTCGCCAATTTCAAGCAGAGTTTGTAAAATATCGGGTGTTCGAACCCAGGAAGAGACTGTTAAAGATGTTTTTTTCAAGTGTTCTTTTTACGTGTTATTCTTCGTCCATGTCTTTGGTTTTCAAACTCAAACGATATACTATGTTATGTAGTTGCAGTTAGATGCTGGTTTTGCGTAAAATTACTTGAAAATAACATAATAACGTCCATGAGAGAAATATTTAATGCTAAAATTCTGCTGTTTTCCTCACATATCCCCGTGGCGCAGTGGCAAAGCCGCCAGTCTCATGTGGAGAACATGCCGAGATGGGTAATCGAATCCATGAGAAAGACTCGGAAAAGTATATTTTTCGTGAATTTATGTTTAGAATTCGTCATTTACGTGTTCAAAAAGGTAAAATTACAATGTGTTAATTTATTTGAAATGTTTTTTGTTATTTTTTTGGTAAAATATGTTGGGGAAAAAACATAGGGAAAATAGTATTAAGCTAAAAAATTGGTTACTTTTCTACACACGATGAAACTAGTACCTTTCAACACTGTAGGGGTTACAAACCCACAAAAAATCGCCGTAGTTATAAGATTTTTTAAAGATATAGATGCTGAGATTATACTACTCCAGGAGGTGAAAAAAGACTCTGCATGGATTTCAAAGAATTACAACACCTTCACAAACTTTAGTGATGGCTCCCTCGGAGTAGCTATAATGACCGAAAAAACAATTGAAGTAAAAAACATTCGAAGACACGAATCCGGGCAAATTATAAGCCTTATGGCTAATGGTATCACAATAATAAATGCATATGCCCCTTCAGGTGCAGAAAAGAGGGAGGAAAAATACCAATTTTTAAATCATGATATTGTACCTTATTTTAACTGCTTCCAAAAGGAAGCCATTCTGGGGGAAGACTTAAACGCTATATATCGAAATGAAGATAGTAGTGCAAACACATCCAAAATTATTTATCAAACAACCACAGCATTCAAACTGCTAATCAGAAACATAATGGCAACAGATGCAGCTCTATTAAAAAACAAGAAACACACCCCGTTCACCCGGTATGGAGCCAAGTCCAACAACAGACTTGACTACTTTTTTACATCAAAAGCCCTGGCCAGTCAGGTTACAGCTTTTGACACGATACCAATGTTCACATCAGACCATCATGCGATAGCACTCACCATCACTAACCCACCCAACAAGAAGAAACAAGCAAATAATAGCCTAACATAGATGCTAGATGATCGCATTCTAGACAGTAAAAAAGACAGGGAAAAAATCAAAATCAAAATCAAACGTCTACTAAACAGTCCCAAAGTGGACAATAACTTACAGGAATGGTGGGAACAGACATTTAAAAAGGAAATGGCTGGTTACTTTAAAAAACTCACCAACCAACTATACAAAGAACAAAGTGAGACATTGAATTTCTACAGAGAGATCTTAGACGACCTGTTAAAAACAGCAATACAAAGCAAAGAAAAAGAAAGGAAGGTAAAAGAACTAAAAATACTTATCAGAAAGCGAGAAATAAACAAATATGCCCCAAGGAAATGGCAGAGGGAAATACACGGGGAGACAATAGTTACAACGTTGGCAACTCCCGGCATGCCGGCCCAGGCACCCGCCGCGACCAATAATGGTCCTTTTCAGGGCCGTGAACGCCTAAATTCATCAGGAAGTGGTGCGGCAACATCCCGATGGGTTACTGTCATTCCTGGTGATGCCTCTTCAACGGCTGGGGCTTCTACGGCCAGGAATAACGGTAACGGCCCTCTTAAGGGCCGTCAACATCAAATATTGCCAGGAGGTGGTACGGCATCATCCCAATGGACATCTATCTCTCCTGTGCACGCCTCTTCAACGGCTGAAGGCTTTTCGGCCACGGACAACGGAATTGGGCCCTCTTCAGGGCCCTCAACAGCATAATTCCTCCGGAAACAGCGGGACGCAGACCGATTGGACAAGAGTCTCCGATGAGGATCCACGGAAGAGGTCATCACCCTTCTTGTCCATACAAGATATGGCGAAAAGGCGCCAACCAGCACCTGTACCAACGAGGAACTCCTTCGCTCCGTTGACACCTGCCGCAGATGACGATATGGAAGCCGATGACGCACAGCCAGAGGCGGAGAGATCAGCACGGACCAAACGCCCGCCGCAGCTGGTCGTGTATGCTGTCACAGATCACGCCGGCCTGGTCAGCCTCATTAGGGCTACAGTTACGGACAAGAAATTCACGGTCACTCACACAGCGGACAGCAGCCGCATCCAGCTACGCAGTACGGAGGACTACATGCTGCTGAAGCAGAAGCTCGAGCAGCACCAGGCACAGATGTGATGGCACCTGGGGATCTAAGGGGGACAAGACGAGGTTCTACGCCATTCGGAATCTCCCTCTTGATTACGATGTCCAACTACTCCGAGAGGACATGGAAGTCCTCGGGATCGACGTCGTCCGAGTGCATCCGGCCAGGCGTGGATCCTTCTTTCTGGCGGTCATCAGGGAGACGCCGGACTGGACTATTAAGGAGATGAAGAAGCTGCGATGGCTCGGAAACAACGGAGTACGAATTGACAAATTCACCCACAGCGACCCGCAAATGTGCTACCGTTGCAACCGCTTCGGACACTCCTCGGCGCACTGCACGGCGGCACCTAGGTGCTTCAAATGTTCCGGAGACCATGAGGGAAGAGACTGCCCAGAAAAGGACAGGCAGCACACCAAATACTGCAGCTGCGGTGGAAACCATCCTGCCTTTTTCCGCACCTGCCCGGAATACCAGCGCGCTAAGGAGCTGAAAGAAAAGTGAAAGCCTGCTCCGAAGAAAATTCCTGAAACTACACCGAAGCCAACACTCAACGCCAACCGAAACCTGGGGCGACAGAACGTCTGGTGAACTGGAGCTCCGGCCGGACCTCCTACGGGATAGCGACCCACGATGAGACCAACCTTGGAATTCAACTTTCCTGGCCTGCCACCGAGCAGGCCCATACAAACGGGAGACGGTGGAGGAAATCCGCCAACCACTGCGGCAGAAGAATGCCGCCGCTGAAAATCGGCAGGAGCCGATTGAAGATGACCTCTCCAGCCTGCCTGCTATTCTTCAGGCACTAACAACAACGGCCGCACTGCTGCAGACCCATCTGCAAGCCTTAACCGCTGTCATGAGCCGCTTTCTAACCCGTAATGGCGACTAAATCTGGGAATAGAAGATCCGTCGTCCTGGCCACCTGGAACGTGGGTGGAAGTCTACATAGGAAGATCCCGGAACTTCTAAACTTCTCCAAATCAGCGAGAACCGCAATTCTTTGCCTACAAGAAACGCACCTTCAGAACAACTCAACCCTCAATATCCCTTGATGGCAGCTCCACAGGGATGACAGAGAAGGCCGCAAAGGAGGAGGAACTGCAATTGCCGTCTCAACAAACATCATCTCAAGACGCTGGACGCTGCCTGCCATGCAGACTTCAGAAGCTACAGCCGTGGAAGTGGAGACCAGCTTGGGCGTAATACGAGTTGTCTCGGCATACCTGGCGCCTAAACAACGATTCCACGCCGATGACTTCGAGCACATCTTCTCCTCGCCGCATCCGGTCATTCTTCTGGGGGACCTGAATGCTGCGCACGAAGACGCATTCCCGGTTGCGGAATCTGCGGGGTGATGCCCTGTACAACTGGGCTACCAGAGCAGCGGTGAAGACGGCGGGACCGCATGCACCAACTTGACTCCACTGGAATGGCAATGAAGATGTGCTGGACATTGCACTCCATAAAAACTTGCGATGTTCACTGGCCCTGGCTACTTCCACTACCTTGGACAGCGACCACTATCCGGTGTGTGCATACCTGGGCTGCCAACAAATCCTTGCACCACCGAAGGAAGTCCGATATTGGAGCAAGGCGGACTGGAACCTATACCGCCAACAATTAACTGATCTACTGCTAGCAGAGGAGCCGCAGCTTACCAACGACGATAGAGTTGAAGAAATAGCAGAGCGTGTCACAGCGGCAATCGACACTGCACTCCAGAGAGCGGTTCCGACTACCCAATGGCGACCCTTTAACCATCTGGAGCTAACGGATTACTTACTCCTGAAGATACGGCATCGGAACCGGCTCCGCAGGGGATTCCAGAAGACCAGAAGTCCGGCGGATGGTAAAAAATTCAGGCAGGCCAGAGCCCAGCTGAGACTCATGATACAAGAACATCGGCAGAAGGAGTGGGACAAGAGGATGGCCCAGCTGGACACAGACGAAGGAGGACTCTGGAGGATGGCAGATCGCCTCAAGTCGAGAGGAGCAGTAGAGGATTCCCCCCTTACAACTCCTGGAGGCCTTCTCAGCACGGAGGACGAGAAAGCGTCGTACGCGGAAGAATACCTGGAGGGATCATTCACCTTGGACGTTCATCCCCTGGCTCCTGATGGACCTACATCTCAACTGAGAGACACGGACGTCGACCACCCTGACGAGGAGCCGCCAACCTTGCGTCCGGAAGACCTACGGAATGCACTTGGGAGGCTGAAGAAGCGGAAGGCCCCTGGCGAGGACGGGATTCCTAACGAGGCGCTGCTTCAAATGCCTACCTCCCTCGCCTCCATTCTTCTCATACTCTTCACGGCGTGCTTCCAAATGGGCTACTTTCGTCAGAGATGGAAACCAGCTAAAATTCTCCTGCTGCCAAAACCAGGAAAATCCAGGAGAGATATAGCCAACTATAGACCAATATCGCTCCTGGCTACGCTTGGAAAACTCCTGGAAAGAACGCTGCTGCCGTACATAATCCAACATATCCAGCGCCAAGACATCCTTCCGCCGGAGCAGTATGGCTTCAGGGATCGCCACTCCAGTACACATCAGCTGGTCCGGATGGTGGACTACATAACAATGGGCTTCAACAGGAGATGCTGTGCGGCGGCCGCCTTCTTTGATGTTCAAAAGGCGTTCGACCGCGTATGGCACCAGGGACTCCTCCTGAAGCTGAAGTGGTTTGGCTTCCCATTGTGGCAGAGAAGACTGAAAACATCGTACCTTCAGCAGAGGACCTTCTCCGTAATCTGGGGCAGAGCGATCTCGCATGAAGAACATCCGGGCAGGAGTCCCCCAAGGATCCGTCTTGGGACCGACACTTTTTAACGTCTATACTGCGGAAATACCAAGGAACTTCGGCTGGAACACAATTGTCACCCTCTTCGCGGACGACGCAGCGGTGGTGGCAAGATCTTGGAAACCACAAACGGCGGCTTTCTACCTTCAACGAACGGTCGACAGGCTCCTCCCATGGTATGCAGAATGGCGCATCACCATCAACGCGAAAAAGACAAATGCTGTCTTCTCGGCAACATCGAATATGCATCCCCCGGGAGAGATACTCGTCAACATGGAGGAACTACCATGGAAGACGGAAGCGCTGTATCTCGGAGTGATGTTTGATAGGCATCTCACCTTCCGCCAACACGCCCACTACGTGTCCACGAAGGCAAGAAGCAGGAGATTTCTGCTGGCACCGCTGTTCCGGTCGAAGTTCCTGTCCTTGGAAAACAAGACGAAAATATACAAGATGGCCATCCGGCCTACCTCATCGTATGCGGCACCAGCATGGAGCGGCCGCATGCCGAAGACGTGGAGCAAACCCATCAGAGTGACGGAGAACACTTCACTACGACTGATACTCGCACTGGGATGGAACTACGCCCGGGAGATTCTCTACGCTCTAACGGACATGGAGCCAATCGAAGACTTCCTCCGACGGATTTCCAAGGACTTTTCCGAGAAGGCGAAGACCTCGGACATTGACGAAATCAGGAGAATAGCAGCAGATAAGCCGTCTGCCTACGACAAACATAAGAGACCATGCTCATCTACAGGCGAGGAGGAGGACCTTCCGCCGAAGAAGAGACGGAGGTGAAGGACCCTCAAGAGAAACATCGACGGGAGATCAACTCCGATGACTCCGCAGCTGAAAAACTAAACGTTGGTCAGCTAAGTGGTTCAGGCAAGGAGGACAGCCTGACCAAAACATCACCCTTCTTCTTCATTAAATTCTGCTTCTTGTTTTCAATAAAATATACAGGGAATGCAATAGCCACATCAAGCCTCTCAATTATTGATTCATGGAAAGAGTATTAGAGTAAAAACTGTGCTATGGCAGCTGCTCTATGACTGTGCTTAGGCAACAGTACTGTGACTGTGCTATGACAACTCCACTGTGACTGTTCTATGGCAACTCCACTGTGACTGTGCTATGACAACTCCACTGTGACTGTGCTATGGCAACTGCACTCTGACCGTGACTGTACTGTGATGTTTCAATTCAAGTGCAGTCTAAGTAGAGTCACAGTACAGCCCTTTTAGCACAGTTACAGTGCAGTTTTAGTGCAGTCACAGTCACAGATTTTTTTGCCAGAGTATGCATATTGTTAAACTTCTTATGCTTTGTATCTATTTTCATACATCTTCTTCCCTGCTTCATGCTTCATTCAACATGTTGATATATTCATGTTCTTCAATTACACAGCAGTGTACAGCAAGAGACCCTTTCTCATGGCAGCAAAAGTGAAGAATCTTTTGCCTCAAAGCATCATTTATACTCCCCTGAGACATGAGTTCAAGTAAAAAATGAGACTTCTTTGTGCGTGGTTTAAGTTACTTCATCCTAAATGAGGTCTTGGAGGTGCATTCACATCACAAGACAAGTTGATTGTTTCTTTTTATTTTTGCATGCATGCATTGTATTTGGCTTATGTTTTACTAAGTAAAATAGTGGGACCTTTAAATCATATCTGATAAGGCATTGAATTTAATCAAGTATAATATTAATATAATTGACATTAGTGCTGAAACCCGGTGGAAATCCTTTGTCGTGGGAGTTGAAGAAATAAAAACTTGGCTATTACTTTATAGTGATTTATTGTGACGATGAACTTGCAAGCATACTCTCACAACAACTGTTACAACATAGTTGCGTATTAGTTTCATTTGACGTAGTGAATCTGTTGCCGAATATCCCAAGAAAGGAAGTAGTGCATTTTTGGAAATCACCCTCATCGAGTCAGATACACCATATCCAGTGAAAAGTGAACTTTGTGAACTCCTGAAGTTGTGCAAAAATCAAGACAGTTTTTTCTTCATTGGCAGGCATTACAATCAATTAGATAGCCTAGCTATGAGATCACCTTCGTCCCCTGTCATAGCCGAAATTTATATGGATAATTTTGAAAAACTTCAGTTCCCTATTACATGTCCTCCAAAAAAAAGCATAAAATGATATCGATATGCAAAAAATGTGTTTTTAGAGTCACAAGGTATGTCATTACTACTAATGCGATTTCTGAGAGTGCTCAATTCATAGGATAAATACATGTATAAATAAATAAATACAATTGTTGGTAGGGAAGTCAAGAAGGAAGGCATACAATTGAATGTGATGGGTGTAGACCACAGACTCAATTGGATTACGCTTCCACCGATGTTTATGATTTTTATCGTTTTGAAAGGATGGAAAATGAGATACCTTTACATTTGCTGTCATTCATAGAGAAAGCGTATTTTATCATAAATATAATCGATTTAATCTTGTTCACATGGAAATAAAAGCTAATATGTGAGTTTATATGATTGAATAAGTGGTTGTATTTAATCACCTGCTGAGATAGGTCCAATTCCCTGTCCATTCATATTTTGATGCTTACTTTCAGCCTACTTCTATGGAGAAAAGAGAGCAGATTCAGAAACAGGCAATGGTCATGGAGTCCATGACGGAGACAGTGCTTGGTAAGTGCCTGAAAATGACTTTTCACAGAAAAGACTTGTAACTAATTCTGATTAGGCAAATGTCCCAAAACTGGATTTCAGAATTCAATCAAATTTTGCGATCCTGGCATGAAATTTTTCGTGCTTTTATTCTACGTTCTATTCCTCAGAAGCATGTTATTCGTCAATATTTCTATAAATTTTGCTGAAAATTTTATTTTTATGCGTGGCTTGACACCGGGTCCTCTCTGTGACAACTGGACAGCTTAAGATCCTTGGAATTCATTCGGAGTTGGGAAGTGATGGGGAAGTGGACAAAAACTCTTTGAAGTTTAATGGGTGGTATTTAAAAATGGTGACGATTATTTTTAATACCCTTGCAATTCCTCGTCTTTGAACATTTTTAAAGTATGGGGATTTGGCAGCAAGAGGTCCGAAATTAAATACTCCTAGTACGAAATTAAGTAGTTGAGTGCTACATTATGCCGGAGAAGGACTATTATGTAGCTTCTCCTGAAATCAGTTGAGGGGTATATAGTGCGTATTAATTTTTTACGTTGACAAATTTATGTTGTTAAAAATAATCTTATTCTTTGTTTTTAAGGTATTAATGGTGTGTCTTCATTTATTTTTTTTATCTTCATAGGATAATTGAGGAAAAGAGGTTTTTGGTGGGAAAATTTGATGACAACACTGTCGAAGTATTTCCCCGCGAATGGCTATGGAAGTGTACGAAGAAGGTGTTTTGGCCCAGAAATATGAGTACGAGGAAGATTGAGAATGCCATAATATCCTCAGCTCCACCTAAAGACCACTGGAAAGCTTGCCCCGTCAAAAGGGTTATTTTCCAATCAGGTAATTATTATTTACTTCTATTGCTTGCAATTATTCCTTATTTGTCAGTCTGGCCCTATGGAATGTAATGAATATTCAATTTAGGTAGTCTTTGCTTAAGGAATGTTTCACAAAACCATAGATGTATATTATATGATGCATGCCACCAATTCAAATCCAAGTTATACATTGTATAACGTGGATTTGAATTGGTGGCATCCAAGTGCAGTAAAAAATCGATGAGGTCATGCTTGTTGGCATAAATGTTTTGGGGTAAGTACTCTTCAGCAAACAGAAGGAACAAGTAATGATACCAATCTTGGGAGTGGAAAACTATTGAAAGAATTTAGCTGGTTCCTCCATGGTTTACTGTCCTAATATTGATGAATGTTTGTGACTACTTAAACCTTAAAGGTATTTGCCCAAATATTATAAATTGTCATTTTTGTGTGTATATGTGTGTATATTATATGACATGTTATTTACCTACACATAGATACTTTTAGCAATGCTAAAAGGGAAGCGGCAATGGCGGAATATACTTCGTCTATATATAGACGAAGTATATATCTGACACGGAGCCAGAGGGGGAGAGGGGGAGCGTTAAGTGGCCCAACCGCTTTCTCTCCGAAAGTGAAGGATTCCGAGGAGGAGGAGTGTTTCAAGTGAAGAAGAAAGTGAAGAGGAGCCACTTAAGAGAGGCTCCGACAATGAGCCAGGTCCCTGTGCCCGAGTTTCCCCTGGAATTCGGGCTACAGGATCTGGAAACTGATGGTGCCGGTGGAGAGAAAAATGGCGTGTATTTTATTATTTCTTTACTTGTAGGTATTATATATGTTTGGATCCATTTACTATTAATTCGTTTTGCTTTTTTAACGTTACATTGAAGAAAGTGATGAAAGTTCTGCACTCTCTTAACACACTCAATGCGGATGCCTTGAATTCAAGGCATCCCGCGCTAGCCTAGGACGCGGATGCCTTGAATACAAGGCATCGGTCCCGTTAGGTTTTTCGGCCCGCCATCTGCCTCCGCGTCTTCTACTAGACCCTGCAATTGTGCTCAGCGTCTCAGTGTGTCTTTTCCTGTGACTGGATACAAGTCGTTTGCTTGCAGCAGATTTTTTGCCTTCACACCGCACTTTGTTACTGCAGAGGACTTTCCATGGCACATAAACGCATAATAGGTATGTTGTTTTTCTAATCCACTTGAAATAGTGTTACGTTTTACTTTTTATTTATATCATTATGGTTTTATACTCCCAAAGAGCGTTTTTTTTCAATTTTTGAATTTTTTGTTCAATGGCAACAAATTCAGTTCTTTTATTTAAATATCCTCCTCCAGGCATTTTCGCTCAATTTTTAATTTTTATTTCTAATTTTCATTTTTTATGGCATAACATCAATATTTGTTTATTTAAATGGCCTCAACTTAATTTCGTTCAATTTTTTATTGTTATATATCATGGAAATACATTCCATTTTTGCTCATTTAAATGGTTAAAAATATTTAACGAGCTCGTATTATTTTGCAAAACAAACTGCTCTACCGGACATAATTAAAGATAAATTTTGTCTAGTACATATATATATGCTCATTAATATTTTTTACAAATTCTAGCGCAGTGAAATAAATGTCCCTTTTTTATAATTATTGAAGATATAGTTACTGTTTATGGGCATATATTATGAATAATAAGGACAATCCATTTTCAGGAAGTGTTGAAGAAGTACCCGCGGATGCCGATGAACCAGTCGCAGGGCCATCTAGTGTGACTTCTGGTGAATATTCTATTCAGTCTCTTGAAGATTAATGTTTATTATGGTTTTATATTTTAATATAATTTACATTCCGTAATTTTTAGGACGAGGGGTTCCAACGAAAACGGGAGGCAAGAGGCGTATGACCACTTTGGGCACAGGTTAGCCATTTGTTGTTTTATATTATTTATCTTAGCCATAGGGAAGTGCATTTATTTATTTAAATAATCAATGTAACTATAATAATATTTGGACGCATTGTTCTAGGAGTTCCTGTTGGAAAGAAAGTAAAAACAACATCCACCTTGACGACATCAACTCTCACAGAGGGTGCCATTGATGAGATACTAAAAGCATTTTCATCGGATGAAGAATTCGAAGACACCGATTCTGCTTCGGAAAGTGAAGACGAGAGGCCTGGGACACCCATGCAAGGTATTCTCGAGGGCGAGGAGGATTCAAGGACAACATACTCACACTCTTCGGTGCCCGCTACCGTCAGAGAAACCCTTGCCTTCACAACCCAAGAAAATCCCTCCATTTCGCCGTCCGTCTCAGGCCCTTCTACCCCAGCCCATACTTTGGGTGGTTCCGTCACCCAGTTGCACCCCACTAATCCGTTAGCATGGTCATTGACGCGACCACTTCTTGGCAGTATTCCATTCACTGGCAATCCCGGACTGAAAGAAGCACCGCATTCCCAAACTCCCCGAGGGTATTTTGACCTGCTGTTCGGCGAAGAGTTCTTTGAACTCATTCTTAAAGAGACGGAAAAGTTTGCTGAACATTTGTATTTGGAAAGTCCCTACGTTAAACCGCGAATTGCTTCGTGGAAAAAATTGGACAAAGAGGAGTTTCGAGTGTGGCTAGGGTTGCTTTTCCATATGGGGCACATCCAAATAAACAGATTAGAGAGCTATTGGAGGACCGACAAGCTCTACAATGTAGGTATTTTCCGGGAAAAAATGAGCCGAGATCGCTTTCTCGTCATAATGCAAGCCTTGCATTTTAATGAGAATCCTGGGGAAAATGACCCCGAGCCTTCTGACAGGCTTTACAAAATTCGCCCTCTTTTAGATTTTTTTGAAAAACGCATGAGGGAAATTGATTACCCTAACAGGAGCCTGTCTTTGGACGAATCAATGCTTCTTTGGCGAGGCCGTTTACTTTTTCGGCAGTATGTCCAAGGGAAGCGGCATAAATTTGGCATAAAAATTTATATGCTCACTGAACCATCAGGATTAGTTCATCGGTTACTGATATACGCTGGAGCTGGAGACAAGGATGTTGGTGGGAAAGGGCACGCAGGGAAAGTGGTACATTCCCTTTTAACGGACTTTAAAAATAAGGGACATGCCATTTAAATGGACAATTTTTATAACAGTGTCGAACTGTCCCGGCAACTCCTCAGGGAAAAGACCTACACGACAGGAACGCTAAGGTCACAACGTGTGAACAACCCACCTGATGTTATAAAACAGAAATTGAAAAAGGGAGAAGAATTCCATCAGTGGTCAGACGACGGGGTGTGTGTGTTGAAGTGGCGCGATAGGAGGGAGGTCCTGGCTCTGAGCACTGAGTTTGGTGCAGAAATGGTTGAGGTGCTCGGAAAGCGCAATGTAAGGAAACCTAGAGCGGTGGTAGAGTACAATCGCTGTATGGGGGGCATCGATCATTTCGATCAGTATATGTCGTATTACACTTGCGAGCACCGCACTCTCAAGTGGTACAAAAAAGTAGCTATACACATTTTTCAAATAATGTTACTAAACAGCTACCTATTGTACAATAAGTACAGTGGGGAAAAAAAGAATCTGCATGACTTTAGGCATGAAGTAATACAGTCATTACTTTCCGTAGGTAGTGAAGAAAGGCCATCTGACCCTACAATCGTTCCTAAACATTTGCCTTCACCTACCCCAATCTCTGAAGGCAAGAGAAAACACAGAATACAAAAAAGGTGCAGGGTGTGCCATACTAAAGGCATCAAGAAAATGGTGACATACATGTGCAAAGACTGCAAGGGTGGGCCAGGTATTTGTCTTGATTGCTTTCCACTGTATGATCATGATAAGTAGGAGCACAAAAAAGCTAATTTATAATTATGTCGTATTTATTTGGATTTAATTTTAAAAATGCATTTTTTCTTGATTTTCTTGTAATGGAATGTGAGTATACATTAACTTAAAAATTGAAAATACGATGTTTAAAGTCTTCAAGATTATGTTACCATTTTATGTATTTTATTCTTCTATCTTATGAGATTAAAAGCTATAAATTTATTATGTTATTGAAATGTAAAGTTATTTATGCATGACTTCACTTGCATCACTTATTTCTCTTGATAAATATTATTAAATTGCATCATATCAAACATCAATGTATTATGCGTTTTATTTTTTTGGGAAAATACTAATAAAATAATATTTTTCCCATTATTAATGGAAAATTTGATTTCAGATATTAGTTCGACAAAATAGTGCCGCGGGTTGCATAACCACGGGTAATCGTCAAACGCGGATGCCTTGAATTCAAGGCATAAATATTTTCTTTATTAATAGTGAAATTTTTAATAATTTTGAACTATGTATGATTGTATACGATTAAGGAAGACATAATTTCTGATATTATTGCAAAATATTTTTTCCGCGTGGCGGTGTGTTATGAAAAATTTTCTCAGCATTGAGTGTGTCTACCAAATGAAGTCAATGAGGGCCAACCTTTTGAAGCAGCGGCAGTGCAAGTGCTCTTGTAGGCATGGGGAGACTGAGCAGCTGCCAAAGAGCACTTTCTCAACAATTTTGCCAATCAACGATGAAGAAGCAATGACTACATTGTGCTTAGAGTTAAGGAATGAATCCGCTAGGGAGAATCTGCTAAGAGGAGCAAAATTTCCATATATTGACAAATATTTCCTAAATTATTTTTCGGCTATTGATTGTTAACATTTTCCCAGGTGAATGAGTTATCATATGCGGCAGGGTCTACAGAGGCGCACACAGTGCGCAACATTATGAGGAAGTTATTCACTAATTGCGGTCACTTTACACGTGGCGCCAATTAGTACATTCCGTTGAATTTAAATACTCCCAAAGAATAGTATGCTTGATGGATAGGGATTGGGATTTCCTACCGACGCGCGATCACATATATGTAAATTTTATATAAATGTGCGCGCGATCATGTCATTCTGCTATCGTTCACACCGTTGGAAACTTTCCACGAGATGCCATGTTATGCATTACTTGTTAAGTGGTTCATTTCGTTATTGGTGATGCCTATTGCAGGTCGATATTAATTATTTCCCTTGAGTTTTTTGTTATCGTATTTTCATTATTTCCGGTCGCTTTACAAGTGGCGCCAATTTGTACATTCCGTGGAATTTAAATATTCCTGATGCATAGAATACCAGATGGAAAGGGATAGTGCTTTTTTTGCCGCCGCGAAATCATGAAACTCTGCCACCATTCTCACTGTAGGAAACTTTCCACGAGACTATTTCCCTGCGTGTGCGTAAATACTGTGCAAGTCAGTGTCCCTCTTGAAAAGCCTTTAAAATATTTAAAGTGCCTTGATGAACCTGTTTTTTATGTCTTTATTAGGTGATTGGTAGCGCTAGAAGGTCAAGGCCCCTCTGAAGTGCCTTTTCTATTTAGGCGAATGCTTATTAAGGTCCGCTTCTGAGGTCTTGATAAATGCTTTTATTTGTCTAATATGCAACATTACATTTTCATGTTGTAGGTAAGGACCAGGACATGAAAGAGGCGCAGGAGGAATTCGAGCATCTGATGGGGAAGGATAATATGTCGCCATGCAAGGCCATCATGGTTTTGCATGGTGAGCGTCCTGCTCCAAGCAGGAGGAGGAGATGCCCAAAGATGGGCAGTAATGTTACCAATATGGCTCCCATTCGTTCTGGGGAAGATTTCCCCCCTCTAGCCGATGCTATTGGGAATGCCCTACGGATTCAAGGGGACGTCGATTGGTTCAATTCAGAGGCTATTGGGCCAAGAGTGCCAGAGCCAATTGGGTCAAGAGTGCCATAGCCTGTTTCGATACAGCGCAACATTAATAATAGTTTGGCCAACATTGAAGGTAGACCATCAATCGATGCACTGTTGGCTAATGCTGGTAAGTTCTTCATGATTTCATGTTATTTTTATTTAGAACAGTCATGGATAACTGATCACAATATAATATCCTGATTGTTTCCATTGGCTTTTAATAGATTCTCATTTCATTTTTAGCTGATGATTGTGAAAAAGGGCGCATTCTGCTGCAGCATGCACGGCATTTCTTGATGAAAGGCCCTTCAGAGCTCACAGTAAGTCTTCGTGGTGTAGTACCTTTATATATATGTTCCAGTATCCTGTCACTGCATTCTATAAGCTAACATGTTATTTTCAGGCTGTATTGCATCCTTCGTACAACATTTATATGCAGAAAGTAGACAAGATATCTGCCATTACTATTGGGACGACACCTAAGAGACTGCAGGAGCAGCTATTGTTAAAATTGTTCGGGAGGGACTACATTGGATGACATTCTGCCAGCGGCCAAAGGAGAGGGAGAGGTGGGAACCCCGCTGCAGATGTGGAGACGATGGAGGCCACCGATGGTAATTACTGATGTCGCATGGGAGGAATCAATATTCTAATTCTTCCCTTGGAATGATTGGGCACGTTAAATATCTATGGAATGTTGAGTAAAGGCGGTTTTACACGATGCACGGAATTGCGCTATCTGATGTACATGCGAAGGCACAGTCAAAATTGCGTCGTGTATAGCGTTGAATTGCTAGAACACATGCGTGGACGCTAGACTGCGAAATAGCCCATTTTCTAATTTCGTTCATGCATTCCCACAATGCCAAGCCATTTTAGAAATTGATGCAGCTCTAACCTGCGCAATTCCGTGCACCATGTAAAACGGCCTTAAGACTTTCAACAGTCCTTGAACTCTTGTGGAACCACAATAGTCAATATTATATGTACACATTTTTGTGTCAAGTTTGATGATGATGATGATATTAATAATGTCTGTGTTACGAAAGAGCTGTTCACCGTGAAAAACACATTTAACAATACTGCTTGTTTTCCCAGCATCTAGTGTAGGTTTTTCTTTTATTTTGATTACCCTACTGTGAAAAAGCGGTGTATTATTTGTGGCAAGTCCTTTGCAAATTGCATAATTTGTGATAATTTCAATTTATTATTACACTACTTACTGCAACTTATGCATATGTTGTTCAGGCTGTTGCAATAGCATTTCCTTTTTATCTCAAAATTAATCTTGTTCTTATGTAGTGTAGCTTATGTGAGTGAGTATTCACTGCTCAAGATTTGAACAGATGAAGATTGCTTAAAATCTTTCTTGGTTACAAATGTTTTCTATCTCATTTATGTAACAATGGAAGTGGGTACCTTGTTTGTTATATTTTTATATCTATTTATTTTCATGAATGCGACATACCGCAGTATTTTTATGAATGTGAAATATAAATTTGTTACAGAAACTATCCCCAATTTCTCAGAAAAATCCATTTCAAATTAGTTTCATCACAACATTGTCATCTCTTTTCATAGAAAGCAATATGTCTGCCTACTCTGTAACTACTCGTAGAGAACTACAATAAGGCTTCATTTAGCACACAAATTCTAAGATTATCATTACTTTGATTTCAGCATGTGTCAAGATGAAGTTTAAAGGCCAAGAGGTTCCACGGCTTTCAACAACGTATAATAAACTGGCAAAGAATATGCGGATATCCAAGGGTCACCAGGCCGGAAAATACCATTATGTGAAGAGGTAAATATCATTTTAAATTGGTTGATGTAGAACAGGAGCCCAATGGCCAAATGGAGCCATGGCTTATGCTGGAAATATTTCTGACAAGTCTGCGAAGAGCTTGCATTGCAAGTACTTCGCCCATAAAATGAAAAATGTCCAAAACGAAAATTATTCATCAACCTCGAAGTGAAACAAGAATATTCCTTTGTAGAAGTGGCTAGAGTACCTAATTTTGGTTTTGGGGTCATCTCACAGTCCATGCAAACTAATTTTCCCTTTGAAATTTTCTTAACTTATGACATTCCACCGCAACATAACCTCTAGTTTCTTGTCTTAGCCCTGATATGATCATCTCCACATGAGTTCACTCTCATGCTATTTTGATGAACTTAAATGGAGCCCTTTGGAAACTATTCCTCCTTTCATTGGAAATGTTTTTAGCTTACTAAAGTATGTGTTTGAAGCAAATTACAAGTTCAGAGGTTAAAAAGATGTTTGATGCAAAAAAATGTTAGAAATGGCAGCCCCTGTCGCTGTAAAGGAAAATGAAACCCTCCCCATTGAAAGACCCGTGACTGATGTAAATATTGATAAGAACATTGAGGTGGACAGTAAGGAGACGTCTGTGCCCCCTAGTGACAAAGATGTTTGTATACAACCCAAAAGAAGTAATCGGGTAAGGAAGCCAAAGCAAGTTTTCGACTTGTAAACAGGAGGTTATTGATGTTTTCTTTTTCTGTGCATTAATATCTTAGAGAGAGGATGTTGTCATATCCTAAAGGTTGGCATTGCTTGTTTTCTGTTGGGTTCATTATTTTTTGTTTTCTCCCCCTCTCAGAGATGGAGTGATGGAAGTGTAACATGTGAATTGCATCGTGTTCGAAATAAATGTGGCTGTAAACAATAAGTTATAACAAATAACTCTTTACCATGTAGTTTATTTATTTTACAGGTAACTTATTTGAGTCATGTTGGGGGAAATCATCTTACAGGTGTAACAAAAAGAATGTTAACATGGTTTATTATATCGCCTGATGTGTGGAGTTTGCGACTATCAGTGAAACTCTTCCTCAGTGGTGGTAAGGTAACATTTTTTACCTTTTTTTATAGAACCCTCCTGTTGCTACGTAATGAGCGTGAATCTCACAATTGAGCAGGCCAGAAAGCGTCTTCAATGTTATTTTTCATTTTCGGGAATTATTTTTCCACATTTGGTATCTATGAATAATTAGGCATTTCTATCTTAAGACCTCAGTCAAGAATTTTGCCTGTAAACAGTGTTCCAATTCTTAATATCGTAACCATGGAGGCACCAATGCGCTACATGAAAAACAATACATTCCATGCAGTCTGTCAGTAAGACTGCCTACTTCATTTTTTATTTTGTTGCTGAGTAAGTATATGTATCAATATTCTTGTTTTCATGTATATATATAATTTTAAACAGCCTCGTGCCTGTCTTTATGAAACATTTTATTGTATATTTAGCATAGCCACCAAGTTCTAAGTGTATTATACACACAAAAAATAAGGGTGATTGCTAACATTACAGTACATTCATTGCGGAGGCTGTACATAGGAACCAACTGTAAAAGGATGCCTTAGAGAAAGACATTGAGCTGGCCATCCCTTTGCTGCACCGTCACCCTTTTAGTCTCCTTCAGTGACAAGCAGGGATACTTGTTGGAGACTCTACTCCCCCATTCCCAGCGAATGCTTTCCTAATGAGAATGGCAAAGAACTTGCAACAATCAGAACTAAGACTATTGTGCTTTCCTCATGTTTGCTTATTCGCAATCCATTGTCAAAAATCATTCACTAAGTGGGATACTTAATACCAAAATGTTTTGCCTCAGGTTAGAGCAGTATAAAAAACTGATGTCCCTATAGGAGGGTTGGAGAAGCAGTGTAAACCCAATAGCTATTTAATTATCAATTCAATCATTACATGGTATATTCCATTACTGTGCCACTAAGTTGTAATGGTAGTTCAACCATTACTGCAGCATCCACCACAACCTAGAAGACCCATCTTCAAAGCACTGGATCCAATCATTTAACTCAATTGTGTCACCCAATGCTACGCCTTAGTAATGCATATTCCCTCCACAAAGTTCAACCACCATCAGCAATCCACGTGAACCAAGAATATTCACCTTCATCACTATAATACCTTGCTACTGCCCATGATGAATTCGGAATCAGTGATGACATTGATAAGGATTAAAAATTGTTGCATTGCGAATGAACTGCACTGCAACAAAGACAGTGAGGTGTGGGACAGAGTAAGTGATTTTTCTCAGATCTAGGCGATAGCAACAAAAATTTAAATTAACTGTCATGATATAGATATTCATCAGTGATTCTTGGTTTTATTTCCTCAAGAGGGATAGTATTTAATTTCATAATTTAAAAAACACTATCACCTTGAGTTTTCCCATTTGATACCAAGATATTCAGATTTTGCCCTTGCCCACACCTTCAGCTCATAAAGCAGACCAAACTACTGCCATCAGGCATCTAGAAGGTATCAAGAGCAATCTGTTTTCATTTAACTTGCCGAAAGACTTCTGTAATTGAATAATAATGGATATATATTGCAGACATTTTTGAACTTTTGTGGTTGGATATCAGGATTGCGATATTGATGCGTAAGGCAATAAGTTCATGCAAAAGACATACAGAAACACTTAACTTAAGCAAATAATTTTGACTAATAGATTGTACATTCATGCCATGATAGTAATGCAACATTAAGAGGTAAAAATTGAATTTTTGTTTTATGTCCTTCCTCATGAGCCAGCACAAAAATGTGGGGTACTTAGGACACGCGAGGAACTGGCTTACTAAAGTATATACTAACTCTTCACATTGTAATTCAGTTCCACACTGCATGTTAGCAGTGAGTTATATAGTTAACTGTTTTCTTGTATTTCCCGTTTCCATGACTATGATCCATTTCAATTTTTTTTACTTTCAAAATTCAAAATAAGATAGTAAGATCTATACATTATGATAGGTTCAGGAGCCATGGTGGCCCTCTTCTTAAAAACTTAAGAATTGCTTATTGTACCATATATTTATATTTTATGTGCATGGGTTTTTAAAATGGAAAATTTATCTTTTTATCTTAAAATCAAGTGCTACCAAGATCATAATATTAGTCAGGTAACTGATCCATATCTTCAACAAAATAGTGAGGTCTCTTCTAGTAGGGTCCCAGAGTAGTGTATTGAATTGCACAATGCCCTTCAAGTGCATCTACAAACACTCCAACAATGTCTGTATTTAAATGCCAGCTATTGTCATTCCTATAGTCCTAAGTTTTTTTAGAGTGTGTAGGATAACTTCTTTTAATTTTAATCTGACCTATAAATTGCATTCCTGTAATGCCTCCAGGATGGAATAAATTATTATTTCCCATTTTAATTACATAGGAACAATAACTTTCATAGTTATTGCGACACCAACCCTTTTAGTCGCCTCTTACGACAGGCAGGGATACTGCGGAGGTATTCTCGAACCCCCTCTCCGCAGGGCATGCTTTCCTAAACAGCTACTATTAAATGCTTGTTATAATGAAGAGTCATTCTGATGTTTTTTTCAAGAATAATGTATAAGCAGCCTAGGTCTTTTATTGTGAAAATTCGAAAAAAAACAATAAGAAGTTGCTAATTCAAAATCAACATTTTAATTACAACTGAAAGTAATGTTGCACATGAATTGCATATATTCTCTTCCAGAGTTAGGAGAAGAAGTGTGACTGCAATGTAGAGGTAAATTTACTGTATTCCAGTATATGCAGATTGTACAAAAATTAACGATTTAAGGAAACTCATTTGATGGCCCACTGTGGTGCAAGTATAGATAATATACACTTTCACAATTGAAGACCATGACATGATCACATCAACAACCTAATTTAAATGACATTCTACAAATTAATAAAATTCTTAACTGCATACCTAGAAATTGCTGGGGTAATACTTACTGAAAGTTACTTTGGTAGAAGTCATGCAGTTAAATCAAGTAGTTGACATACATGTAAGTATTGAAACACAGTTATGAGCAATTTACGGATAAAAAATTATTTTGCACAAGCAAAAATTATTTTGCACAAAGGAGAGATTAATCTTTATTCATCACAAACAATCAAAATTTTGTCAGCAAAATTTACGAAAGGTTGTTTCACATTTTTTAGTGATTTGGGTAAAATAGTTCAAATTCAGGCCACTTTATTTCTTTCAACAACTATTTCACTCATTGCTTTCCTATTCCTGAGGTGAGATTTGTTAGGTAAGATACTTTAACAGTGAAATACACAGGTGTACACCATGGGTTTCACCTCTTGATGCTTAGTTGTGTGCAGAGTAGATCCAGACTGCTTTCTTGCCATTAAATCCAGTCTCTTCTGTGCCTGGATTAAGATGAATGTCTCATACTTAAGTACTTCTGGGTTAACATCCATACATCACTTCACAGCCTTGAGCTGAGCCTCTGGGACTCTTGAGGCATGGCTCTCTTCAGAGTATCCAAATGTTGTTTGGATAGACAGAGGGAAGAGATTTCCTGTTGTCCTAGTTTGCCTCTGCTCTGCCCTTTACATATCTTAAGAAATCCATCTGGAACAGTCAAGTAAAGATTACCTGCATGAGAATAATTGGAAAAACAAACTGGATAAACTTAAAAACTGCCACATAAAATTATATGTATTGGAAATGATGAATCAGATAATAATACCTATTAAGCATATTAGAAAATTTAATATTTTTATAATGCAGGTATACCACAGTTCCAAATAGTTAAGACCCTAGAGGCAATTCCACAGCTGGCACTGATGAGACTACATAACCACTAACCACTTCTAGACATTGCCTAGAGATGTTACAGCATTTTGCAGCCTCTTATTAATGGGAGCGGTAGGAAGGGAAGTGGATGGACAAGAGACTGTTCAGGCTTACTGAGGGTAGAGATTATACCAGAGGTTACATAGGTCAAATTCCAATGCAGCAATGCCACTTCGGTCTATACCATACATGTATTCTCCAGTACATCTGTGGAGCATTGCAGAAAACGAGAACATACTACTTATGACCAAAGCCCTGGTACACCAATGCAGCTGCCAAAAAACTATTAACCAAAGTAAATCTCTAAATCACCAAGTTGTGCTGAAGGATATGCATCAAATTTGCATATAAAAATGATGACTTGCAAAAAAAATACCACCTTAGAATATGAAGCCATTGCTGAGAGAATCATTGCATCTACTAGATGGTTGGTGGAATTGTGGCAGCTGCAGGATGGAGAATGAAATGTGCTGACATAGAGATTCAATTTTTGTGTACATAGTACCTTACTACCATGCATATATTATTGATGAATTAAAACAGAGAAATATTAAGAGACTATCCCCACTTAAGTGAGAGACAATACTATGATAAACAGTTTTGGTGGGTTACGCATACAACAGGTAAACATATTAGAGTTAAAAATAAGGAGATGAATTTACCACTCGAGGCTTTTAACATGAGTGCATTATATTTAAAAATCCAATTTGAATGAACCCATGCCTGCCGATCCCTTCAGTTTCACCAACTGGCAGAATCCCCAATCATGGATGCCCTAATGTCAACATAACTCTCCTAAATAGGCCCCATTCCCTTAAAAAATACTTTTCCCTTTAACATTCATGATAATATAGAAACTGGAAATCAAAGATTGAAGGAGGATCTTCCACCCCTCCATGTGACAACAGAGCTCCCCAATCCTGTGTTAAAAATTGATGAACTGGGTAGATAGGCTATACTAGTGTACTCCAACAACCCTCCTTCGAGAGCCCATGCATTGATACATGATGCCATGTGCTTCTCATTACAGCACTCACTGGCAGCATGTCATGCAATGATATATTTGCCATGCTAAAATAAAAAAATATGTTTCTCGCTGTTATGGCTTTTAATTTTTTTAATACATGCATTAAGTACTAGTGATTCATAGTCCCGAACAAAAAATTCACCACCAGCCATGCAGAACTGCCACGAATTTCAACAAATGCCAAAATGATATCAAATAACTCATACGAGAGATCAGGGTAAGTTGATATGATGCGAATAAATTGTACAATAGTATACTCCAAAGAACTTCCTTTTTGGAGCCCATGCATTAATGTATCATGCAAGGTACCTCTCATGAAGGCATATGGATTGCCGCTATTAAACTAAAATAAATCTATTTTTTAATGATGATCAGTTTGTTGAATATCCCACTATAGCACCTATACCAATACACACATGATCACGTAACATTCATTTTTCGTGCACACACATGACTTTAAATGCACAAACAACCAAGCTTTTCAGTTAACAAAAGAATTAACTCATTACGGATGGGCCCAGCTGTAGAGATGACACGTTGAGTGGTCAATATGGATGTCAAACTCGAGTCGACAATTGATTATCAGCAAACAATAAAATATAGTGAAATCTCTGGCAAGGAATTGAAAATAGCCTCTCAAGAAGATTGCAGGACAAACAGTTACAGGTATGTAAGGCTTTGACAGGGAAAATGGAAGTGCAACAACAATACCCAGAAGGAAGCTCATCTAATCAACACCCCCCTCCACCAACCAAGAAGGAACAGTATTACAATGCATTTATTCAACAATTAAAAACTTCTTCCTCTCATGCACCAGCTATTGAAATTGAGAGCGGCTTCATATGCTAAAATGGGTTTAATTAAACTGCTGCTGCGTGCAAATTAAATAATAATTTAGAGACTTCTACAATGCTTTCAATGCCATTTGCTCATTTAAGCCTATATGTTTTCAGTCTTTGATAAAGAAACAGCTATGGTGACATTGACCAAAAACGAAAAACCGTGGAGATGGAAAATGTTTTTAAGAATCGTAATGTACAGTAATATCCATCACATCCTGAGTTAAAATAACCACATAAGGAAATGCAAATGCTTAATTGGTATAACGATGAGTTATGGAAGGACCATAAAATCATTAAAATGTAAGCTTTTACAATTGGTATGTAACGCTTACGGTACGGCATTGGTATGAAACGGTATTGGTCGCTTCGTGACCTAATTTTTTGAAGCACACTTTCGTGGCTTAATAAACGAATATATTGTATTCCTGAATCAATGTATCAAAATGAAGTCATTCTAAATGTTTATTATTCCAAATACAACGAACACATAGAAGCCAAAATATTTCCTCTAGCTTCGAAGGAAATCAGCAGTTATTCAATGGTAAAGAAGTTTTGAAAATATTGTGAACACTGCCTTTGCATGTTTTTATGGTACTTCATGTTGCAAAACCCTATGTAATAAACATATATAGTTTAAAAATATGTTGATTCACTTCCCTCAACTACCAACAGCATATGTTACCACCTATTCCCTGGTTATTCCACATTACCTATCGAGGTTACCAGGCAAATGTTTCTTGATCTTATCCAGGGAATTACCTTAATGGAAAAGAAACCCCCTTTTACAGGCTTATTATGAAACTGTTAAAAACCAAGTGTTTTTACTCCTCCGTAAAATATTTATGAGAAAGCGCATGCCTTCCTGTTTAAGGTGGATAATGTCCGGCCCCCTGCAGTCTCTGCATCCCATCCAGCTATAAATTACGGAGGTTATGTATGTAAGAACATATGCCCAATAGGTGAAGTTATAGCATATATATATATATATATATATATATATATATATATATATATATATATATATATATAGATATAAATATATTAGTACGACATTTGTGAGCTTACAATTCAAAATACTCCTCCCTCACCCTACAATCCCAAAGAAAAGGTGTGATGAAGTCAACCACCTGAAATCCACCAAAGGGATTTGAAATCACCAGAAAGGGAAATTAAATCACCAGAATGAATATCATGTTAATACATAAACGCAATGACAACTGTAACACAAATGAATAATTGACATAATTATAAATCAAGAGAGTGAAAACATTGTCTTACTCTCCCTTGTGTCCATCAGTTGATGGCTACTAAATGACGCCGAAGAATAATGTTTCCCCATTGAGCTGGAGTGGGGATCATGCTTAATAGAACCACCCTTAATGTCAAGCAATGAGTCCTGAGAAGTATCCAATGGAAATTACTCATCAGCTTTTGAAATCTTACATCCCTCCCCAAGTCATCGGATCCTATTGATAATATAATTGGAGAATAAAAGCATCCAGCATCCAGCAAAACTCTCCGCAATTTCGTCGTGCTCTGGCCCGATACGCAAAGTCCAATGGCAGCAGGACAACCTATCAGCAAAGGAAGCATTTAGTATAGAAAACAAGTTGCATAAAGGATTCGTTAAAAAGAGAAAAAGTTCTCCTGCCTCTCTCAAGGTGGTACCCCAGAAGAGATGCCAACCACATCAAATGGCTGTCTCCCACCATTATGTGCCCGTAAATCTCGGGTCTATCCATGGAGAATCCAAATCAATCACATGTGGAACACTAGCGATTGACTATCAAAAGGCAAGTGTGGGCACAATAGGCAGGGTGAAGATCAGCCAAACAACTCCCCCTTCCACGCCTCATAAAAAAGCACACTAACAATGTACTCGGTTGAAAATCAGGAGGACCTCTGTCTCTCATCTCCCTATTGGCATAATTAGTTACTCTCATGTTCAAACAGGCAACCGGAAAAAAATGTTGGTGACCTCTGCATTATTTCCAATGCCAAAAACACATTGATGGCAAAATGCTCAATTTGAATACATCTATGGTGACAATGTAAAATGAACACAGTGAAAATGTGTAAAAATGTTTTTAAAAATCAAATAATCCAATTATATGCCCATACTCCATATTCAGTGACAAATTGAGGAAATATTTAAATCACAGGAAGTCAACATGGAATAGCAAAATGGCAATTCATTGAACACATTGCTAATTTGTAAAATAACAATAAAATCCATGCAAAACAGAACTTTTATCGTAAGTACATAAATAAGGTTAAGTAACATTGTTTGCCACAAAGCACCGTTACATAGTTGATTGTAAAGAAATCGTGTGATTAATTCAATATAATAAAAAGATATGGCTTTCAGTGTATTTAACCTTTTCTCTACTAAAGACGACAATATATGTGTGGACATTTCTTGACCCGGGAGACGAATGCCGCATATTTTCATCGGAGGTATTCTTATGCAAATAAATGAATGCCGAATACATACGTTTCCTAGCTCTCCCCCTTTTACATAGGGATTCCTGGAGGGGGCATAAGCCCTCAGATGTGAAGCCATGCCTAACGGTACTCTTTGAGCATTTCGCCATCATGTCCTGCCCAGCTTCGTCAATTTGCCATAAGGCTGCATGTTAAGAAAATATTGAGTTTTTCTGAAACCAGTGGCTTCACCTTGCATTCTTTAGACAAATGAATCCTTTACACGTATTAAATGCAAAAACAATGACTTTCAACCTGTGATTTAAAGGAGATTTTAGGGTTGCCACTCTGCCTACATACTGAAGTTCACCGTTCTTTCCAGGTTTTCACAGTCTAAATGTCACCAAATTGACAGTCTGTTAATAAGCCAACAATAAAACTATCACCAGCCGCACATCAACAAAAAATTACCTTATGCGACAGATGCTGTGAATGTAAAGGCAGCGATGAAAGTGATATCTGTTATGAAATCGCCTATTGTTTGCAAAATTCAGGAAACTGCGCTCTTGCCCGGGCACTGAATACCAAAGCCACTTTTAATATGCTTATGCCTTTATGACCTTCTTCAGTCTGGACACTGGAAGTCCTTTTTCAATTCCTGACCAAGAGATTGTTTTTTGCACACGTTGTTATTACCACACAGTAACCAAATTTCCCTAACCCATTTCAAATTCAAAAGGGAATTGAACATTTAACTTATTTTAACATAAGTCTAAGTTATTGTGAGGCGTAAATAATATTTCTATTAAAAACAGTACCGAGTAATGCAATAATTTGATGGTGGACTCATGGGCTAGAGGGTCTAGTACAGTTGCCTGGGGTAATAGCCCGGCACCCCATTGAGTTGAGTCCCAAATCAGAGGGAAGCAAACACAAGAGAAGTGTACTCCTCTGAAAATTACACCTCAATAGAGAGAGATTAAAAATATTCAAATGCTATGCGTAGAATGGAAAACATTTTTCTTTGGCAGAAAGAGTTAAGTATGCCATCTTCAACATGGAGTTTGCCTTAATCAATAACTCACTGACCCGAGGATCTTGCTAAACTCCAGCAGCAAGCAGCTGTTTTTCCGTGGCCTTTACCCTCCAATCGTAACTATAGCTGGAAGGTGGAGCGTTACTCAAGACACTGGGGATTCTGAAAAGACAGTAGTCCTCATAGATACTGTGTTACCTAAGCTTGTCCAGACTGATAGAACAGACGCATCTCAGGAAGCCATCTGACTGCACAACCTACAAATCAAGAGGGAAATTTTTCATACTAATAATAGGCCCAATGAAATCCTTTCTTCAAATTCTCCTCAGTCGAAATTAAGATCGTTGAACAACGATGCCGAGTCATGAAAGTCAATCGATAGTCAAAGTATGGCTTGATTAGGGCTGAAGTACGAGAAAAATATCCTTTAAGTTTATGGCCCCACACCGACAATATCTCTAGTTCTGTCTAACGACTACACCTCAACAATTACCATGATTCTAAATGCATTACAGAAATAAACAAGAAAATTACTTACTTCAATTTGAAATAAGTCACATATCACTCAAGAAGTTTTTCAAGGATGCCCAAGACAGTGGAGCAATAAACATGTCCCTCTTGTTAGTTTTTGACCTCCGATGAATACGTAGGGGTCAAATGTCAAAGAATTGTTCACAGGAATAACAGGACACTACCATGACAGACAAAAGGTTTTAAAAGTTGTTCTAAGGTATAGAGCTGTCCACATATCATTACCCTACATAAGTTACACATTAACCTTATTGTATGCCTCAAAAACTATTTTATGTATTTTCAAGTATTTTCATGCAGACACCCTTTCCTCAGCAACAATGTCACCCATTTGGGAAACTCTTCAGCTGCATGTCTCTTTGGCATTAGTTTGTCGTTAGTCATAGTGGATAGAACCACCGTGAAGAGCCTTACTCCCGCAATCACGGCGGATATAATCGAGACTTACATATTAAACGGAAAGTCAGCTATCAAAACGATTCATAAAATTTTCTTTGAGCATTGGCGTTTGCCTTACAAGAACAGAGGACCACAGGTTATACGACGAATTCAGGAAGGGAAATTGTTTCATCATGGAACATCTTAAGAAGAGGAATTGTAAAGGGCACCCAACAATGTTATGAAAGCACAGAAACACAGTTGTGGCTTCAGGCTTCAGCCATCAAGATCCATCCACCATCGTGCACTTTCATTGCACCTTTCCAGATCTGTGTTACAACACCCTTTAAAAATTCTAATCTTGAGGCCTTATAAAATGAGAATGGTGCAGGAGCTTCGTGAAGGAGATCATGGCTAATGAAACCATTTCAGCAAACTGGATGATTGACAAGATTAATGAAAACCCTATGTTTACATTTGAGGTTAGTATCTTATTTATTCTGTTGTTTTATGTTATTTTTCTTTACTCTTAATGTCTTTTGATAATAATATATCAACTTGTATGATGTATCTAAATTAAAAATGAAATTCATCCACTGCCTTAATGTTTCAGCTTATGCTTTTGGACGAAGCAGTATTTTTTTTAAATGGTGCTGTGTCTTCAACCCACACACGATATTAGGCGACAAGTAATCCCAATGTACAGCGTGAGCGGTCGTTAAACTGAAATGGTGTAATGGTGTTCATGGCCATTACAGCTAGCCATGTTTTTGGGACATACTTCTTCGAAAAGAATGTGAGGACAGACACCTATCAGGCTATGCTGGAGGAAAGCCTTCACCGGGATATGGAGCGTGAAAACTTTGGAAATGCTGAGGAAGTGTGCTTGCAGCAGGATGGAGCTCCTGCACACAGGTCTAAGGCAGACCTCAATGTGCTAAAAGAGAAGCTTGGAAATCGGCTGGTGTCCATGGGGACAGAAGTTGAGTGGCCACCAAGAAACCCCAACCTCACTCCGTGCAATTTCTTTTTATGGGGATTTTTAAAGCAGCTAGGGTATAAAAAAACATTTAATAATGTTAAAGAACAGAAAAGAGAGAGAATAAGATGTGCAGAGTTTATTACCCTGATTTTGCTTGAGGACATTTTTACTGGATCATTTGTCAAGTGAATTCAATTATGCCTGTCACGGGAGGGAGGGCACATTGAATAATGGGTACTTAATATTTAATTTTATTATCATTTAGAAATATGACTTAGACTTTCTAATTAATTTAAACCAAAATTTTAATTTCATTTCAATGCACAGTTAAGTTTGAAATTGGCTCAAATCAACCCCTTTCTTAATCACTCATTTAGTAACATTGAAATGGGAATGGCACCACCCTTTAGAACACATTTAAAACCTTTGATTTAGCATGGTGCTCGCCACTCCATTGTCTTGGGGCAACCTTGAAAACTTTCCGGCTAGCGGGTTAATTCCATGGATATTTTTGTGCAAACCTCAGCAAATGTTGGCCACCTTATGACCTCAGGAGGTTAACGACTTAACAAAATGGGTCCTATGTGTACCCTTTGGTTGGTGACATTAGTTTCCTTGATACATCAAATCATGCCTTTATGACCTTTTACTTCCATTATGACCTATGGAGGTCAAAAAATCAAAAATACTGATAAATGAACTACAAAACTGTCATAAGCACCCTTTAAAACCTGTGGTTCGACACGTTGGTTGTCATGATGGCCCAAAATTTACCTCTATGACCTTCGACCTCAGTATTAGCCTTGGAGGTCAAATACTGGATAAGACGAGTATTTGGACAATACCAATGACTTGGGCACCCTTTAAAACCCATGGATCGACACCTTTGATTGTATGCTATTCTTTTGGCCACCCTGATGTCCTTGACTGTGACCTGACTTGGTCAACAGTTCAATTTTCGTAAGCAAAAGTGTCATTTTCGGTTTCCTCGTGTCCGAAAACCTAAGAATTGACATTCAGATGAATGAAATTCAGACTTTTTTCCACCTTGATTTTTTTAACATTGAAACCCCATCAGGCGAATTCAAAATTTTGGTTTGGGCCCACATTGTAAGGTCAAAATGCTAAAATTTTGCTTGCATTTAATAAAACTCAGGACCTTTCACCATCAGTATGCCAATTCTCACGAATATTTGCTGGAGTGGGAGTTACTAAAATTAGAGGTCAAAGATGACGCACCACCGTTGGGACAGTCTGTACAATAACGTAAATCCAGGAAGCAAGATGTATAGATCAAAATTCCTGCGAAAACTTTTGAGGGAGTTGGTAGTCATTTATAAGGAGAAGATCAGAAATAAAATGATCTCAAATTAGCTGAAAAGAAAGACAGCTTATTTGCTGATTTATCAACACGTGAAAGTGCTACGAAGAAAAGAAAAGAAATAAGTGGTAGATGTATCATTTGTCTGCAGAATAAAGACATTAAAACAAAATTGTTCTGTTGCTCGTGCAATAATTGGATGTGCGTGAGTAATATAATTTGTATTTCCAAGGACTGTAAGAAAATTCTTAGGATCAGTGACGAGGAAAATAAAGTGTACAAATATCAATATGTGTTTATCTTCATTAAGAACGTAGACTACGAAACTTTGATACGTTGCGGAAATATGAGTCAGCACACAGTAGAAAAGGACTACCGTGCTAATGCCACGATAACATTATTCACAGTGCGTATTGAAGATTCTAAGGAAGTAATTTTTATAGGAGACAGATGAGGAATAGGTTATAAATTAAGTATAGTCTCCCCCAAGTATAGTCTCAGGATAATCCAAGTATTATCATGTACGTATTAGAAGTGTGAACAGAAATTTCTCAGATGGAACACCGGGTCACAGTGGTCATTGTTTCAGACATGTCAACACTATAATCCAGCATCGTTTTTCTGGGCAATAGTGAGTCACCTCTGCTGTGAGGATGACATTCTCCCTTCACATTAAAACAGCAAGTAAAATTTGATTTAAATCATAATATTTACTTTCAGATGATTAAATGATAAACTCAAAGTTAAATTTTTCCCTTCCATTACATTCCTTCACTTTACAATCTAATTCCGTTTGTACATCTTTATTGTATTGCATTTGGGCACTGCTCATAACCATAATTAAATTGTTTACTCTTTTATGCCATGACTTATAGTAGATTCAATGATGCTATACTTAAAAATACATTAATCTTAGCAATTTTTTCAAATAAAATGTTATCTAACCCATTTTTTTAAATGTTCTATGTTGTGTCAGGAGCACCTCACTCGAGTAACCTCAATTGGGAATCTCACGTGAGTAACGCCGGGTTATTAACGTTATAATGAGCTAAAACTAAAACCAGATGGAACTGCCTGTGATAACTCAAAGAATATAGAATTCAAGATATTTGTTTCATTCAATTCAAACATCAAATTTACGGGTTATATTTGCAAAAATTCATCAATTCATGTATTTTGTTGAATGCTGAACATTTTCTTTGCTCTGTTGATCATAGTAAAGGTCCTTTCATAACATTTAATATTATTCATTAAAAACTTTAATGTTCCATTAAATTTTGATCTCTAACTGAATTGCTTTTTCATAAATTTGGCACGTATTACTTTGTAGGAGTCACTATGCATTATACTTTGCCTTTCGTGGCAAGTGATTCATCAAATACAAGATTTAGTTACTTTTTCTATTGCTATAATCTGTTGAGCCCACAAATACAAACGTTTTGCTAAATTTTTCATTCTCGATGATATGAACTTGAAACTATTAAGGCCTGGAATACATGGTACACGAACAAGTTAATATCTGATTGCCTGAATGATTTCACAGGGCTTACAATGAAAAAAGAATCAATCACGCTGAAGAAATTTCCATAGAAAATTTTGCAAAATTTTCCAGGCAACATTCTGCATCCAAAATATGACAAATATATCTGAAATCATTGAATTTGATGAGCTTTTTCAAGCACAGTGGGCATAAAGTGGCAGGTAGGCCATCTCCAACAGCAACCTACGAAAGGAATGAAAACATATGCAAGACATTTCAGACTTGTCGTGGAAAGCATGCCCATAGAATGGAATAAAACAATAAATAAGGAAATCAATAATATGTAACCGCGCACTTACTTCTAAGTCGACAAAATCATACAAGGCATCCTCTACAGTTATCTGGCTTGCTGCAATTGAAAAGAATATGTTGCAGCAATAATCATTTATCTTCACACAAAGTCTGCACAGGGGTACCCGCGGAATGGGGAATTCCACGGAAAATGAATGATTATGTGATAAAAAAATTTCCTTTGTGCTGCAAATTTAAGTTAAAGCATTTCTTCTCCTACCTGCGTATTATTTGTAAAATTCCAAATTGATAAATGGATATTAATCTTGCACTCAATACGACCCATTGCCATGTTGGCTGAGCGTGACGTCAGAGGCCAGTAAACAATGTTTACATGGTGCCAGTAGACTATTTGTCCCAGTTTTAGATAAACCTATGTATCTATGTATGCAATTAATTTTTTTATATCTTAATTCCATCATCAGTCATTGAAATAATTATCCTGTATAATTGATAGGTTTAAAAAATGTATGCATACTGGAAGATGCCGCACAATCTTGACATATAGCGCTTATTACTTTTTCATCCTCCTCATCCACGGTGATTTCCACAGTATAAGATTATTGTTGTCACTTAATGTTCTGGTGTCACCTTAGCCCCAACAGTGCAAAGGCTCAAAGCTATTAACACTGGAACCTAACGAACTGCTGAAACACGGTGTGTCTCTCTAATAGACCTTAGGAATGCTAAGTAAATCGGCGTAAAATATGATGTTGTATTTCTCCAAAACGTTAACATCACCAACATTGCACCAAGTACACATTAAAAGCAATGAGTAAATGACAGTAGTTAAATGAGAGACAAACCAATCTTTAGATTACTAGCAAACGAGATCATTGATTTAATTTATGTTAAATTTCAATTTCGCGGCTTCTCAAGTCTGCACCAAGAAATCTTCATTTCTGGAGAAGAAATTAGTGGCCATGAATTAATCTACCTTCAGAATGTTCCCAGGATGTGTCTTTACGAAGTCACAGTCAACCATTGCACAATACAAGCACCATAAAAACTTTAAAACAATTCACATATGTTTTCACACACCCTTCACGTTATGAATCAGTATCGTCGTAGATGTTTGTTATCGTCGTTACTGTTTTGTTATTGCTATTTTTGCCTATTAAGGACTTAAAACTATTAAGGCCGGGCTACACGGTAAGTTAACACGAACAAGTTAATATCTGGTAACGTGAATGATTTCACATTATGTTTAAGTTACACTAGAATTCCAATGAAAAAAAAGATGCACTCACCCTTAAGTAATTTATACACGACACATTTCTCAGTTCTTCGTCCGACTCATGACAAATAGTTCTGAATTCATTGACTTCGATGAGCTTTTCCAAGCACAATGGGCATATAGTGGCAGGCAGGCCATCTCCTACAGCAACCGACGAAATGAATGAAAACATATGCGCAAGAGATTACAGACTTGGGCTGCTATTATGGATAAGCGTTGCAAAAAATAGCATACGCTATTCTGCGGGTCATTATAGCAACGACCCCGTATTATGAATGAAGCGTAGTAATAATTTTGTTCGGAATAGCGGCATGCTATTTCTTGCGCGAGCTATTTGGAAGCTCCGCCTCTTCCGGTATGAAAAACTTTCGGAACAGTTTGCGTAACCAATGAGGGAGAAGATATTTTATATATTTTTCTGTATTTTACGGAATATTGACTTGAAATTATAAATAATTGCTTTATTTACATTTAAAAATTATATTAAAATCTTGGATTTATATAATACTCTTTGAAAATCTCATTTAGGAAATCAGCTGTTTGCTGTGGCTGTGATAGATTTCACTATGGCTTCAGACAGGTGGGTTAGATTTTAATATGATTATGATAATAATGATTTATTGGGCATTAACATTGAATCAATACCTGTATCCGATCGGTTGTTATATTGTAACGTGAGATATTTGCTTTTCGAAGTAATCATTGAAAGCCAAATATGTTTGACTATCTTCGTAATTGTGTTAGGCTTCGAAGTCTGTTAGTTTTCTATTGACAGTTTTGACTCCCGAAATTCCAGTTTTTTTTTGTGAGAAAATGTAAATCACGACGTTAGCGATGCATTCATGTGTCTCGATGTTTCAACCGCAGGAGTGGAAAGATGCTTAAAAAGCAAAGGGAGGTGATGGTGAATTATATGGTAGGCCATAGGAATGTGGCCGTTGGGACTTATGAAGGGGCCTTGGGCAAGGTGACGATGGAAAATAACTGGAGGGAGTTGAGGGACCTACTGAAGCTCCACGGTCCTGATAAAACTGAGGAGCAGTGGAAAAAGGTAATGCAAATGTTTTGATTTCTGATTTATGCTCACTGTCAATCATGTTCCAAACAACCATTTCATACTATTAAAACAGGCTTGGAGGGACCTTAAAGGAAAGACGAGGGCCAAAAATGCCCGCTTGAACTCGGAGAGGACGGCCACCGGGAATACGCCGGTTAGTATGAGTGAAAACTTTGCTTCTCTATTGCCTATGATTTAATTTTGTGTGAAGTTATTCTTACCCCTTGGTGATTGACAACATTTTTGATAAGCATTTGCCACCGTGTTTTATGCCTATAAATCTATATTTATTCTTGTCAGGGTCACACTCCACCACTGAACGAGGTAGAGAAGTTAGTTCTCACAGTTATTGGAGTGGAGACGTCCACCCCAGCGGTGGAGCTGGGAATTCCACTACAGGTAAATTTTTCGGTTGACTTGTTGAACGTTATTTCAATAATCTTTTTGGAATTATAACCAATAATGACGATCTTCTAGGATAATGAGTGTGTTCAGGCGATAGTGGAAGAGGACCTTCCTCTGCAAACAGAGGTAATCGTTCTTGCTGTGAAGTATAATTTTGTATCATATATGAGAAAAGATGACTAATTTGTATCAGGCACCTACTACCACCAATTAGTATCACCTACTCGCCAATCTGTATATTCTGTTGTGAATGGTGTGTAGTCCATTAACTAATAAACTGAATTTTTGCCAAATAGATTATTGTCGGATCACCAATTGCTGTGGAGATTGAAGATACAGCATTGGAGTCCCCTGCTCCTACAACAGGTGTGAAATTCTTGTGTGCTCTTCTAATTATGCTTTTGAATGCTTAGTATTCATAATAATCATTACTTTTATTCATCTGCAGGGCATGCTGCTGGTCGTTTCTACCTAAGTAAGTTGATAAGAAAGTTAAATTTTGGGTGAACTCCGTCCTCTTTTGTTATCCATAATTTTTTTTTCTCTACATTAGCTCCTCCAGCTAGCAGCAAGCAGAAGTTGGAAGATGCTTACCACCGGCTCACTGAAGCCGAGGCTTGGCAAAGAGAATCCTTAGAGGTGAGAATATTGGTGTCTACTATTATGGTATTTACCTATTTTCAACCATGTCCTGTCTCATTGCAATTGGATTATTACACATTTATTCAAAATCCTAGGGTATTGCAAAAAATTTGCAATTTTTAAGGGAAAGACAAGAGGTCGCTGACGTGACCTCTTCCCAAAAGTTGGAAATAGAAAGGCAGCGCCTTGAGGTGGAGAAGGAGAGGTTGGCGCTGGAAAGGGAGAGGTTGTCCCTGGAACGGGCAAACCAAGGGACCCTGCAAGAGATTCTGCGGGTTGTCGCGAGAGCTGTGGACCCTGATAATGCCAGGGTCATAGTTTGCCCTTTCAAGGAGGTCGGAGTAAGTTGCCTCAGCTTTTAGTCTTGTGATTGATTACCCTATTATTTGGTAATTTTTTATTATTTTATTTCAGGGATCACCTCCTTCATAATCACTCTTTTGCATGTTTTGTTTACATCTTTCCTATTTACTTAAGCATTGCAGTGAATGCTATTTTCTTATTTTGTTTTTATTACTCCCAGGGGATTTATAATTTTTGGGGTGCATAGGGTGTCCCAGAGGAATTACAGCCATTTCATTTGAATTTGGTTTTTGTCCTTTTGGTTCACCTCTCTCTCCCATGTATGCCTCCCCGTGGCGCACCCTGGGCAACTGTGGCAGTCCACAGGCTAAATACTTGAGAGAGCAGAAAGTAGCTTTGCTTATGGAATACCTCCTAATCTATGTTAAGTTCTTTTTGTGTTAGCATCTTGCCTGCTGATATTTCAGTCAACGATGGGGATAGTATTGCACCTACTGCAACAATTTAGATTACCTAATTTCTTCCGTTTCCAGGTCAACAGATTGTCATCCATGTACAGAGTTTGAGGAGCATTTTATTATATTAGATTTACTCATTTTTATGACTGACCTGACAATTTAATCTTTCAGCAGATGAAATGCCTTTCTATTCAATCTTATTTGATGCGTAATGGCTGATGTTTTTATATCCTGGAGAAACATAGAATTTCTCTAGTGATTTCCATTTCTCTAGTAAACATGCAATAAGGAATTTGTTACCGCTATGATAGAGTGACTTAAAATTGTCTAGTGTTAATATTTTTAATTTCACTAATGCTGAAATGCTTACAAATATTTTCAACTAAGCATTAATACATTGCTCTCTCCTTGAGTGTATTTCTTCCAGATTACAAGCCTTCAATTTCCATCCAGGGGGTGAGAAAGCTTTTTATGCTGAAATGACTTCCTCATGCATGGTACTGAATGTGCAATTGTAGATATTTATGTAATATTCTTGGGTCTTCCACGTGTATGTCATTTCTTTGTTACTTAAGATTTCTGAAATGAGAGACACACAGAGATTATATAGCGAATTGCAGGTGTGCCCCTTCATTCACTTGCAGATGCATTTTAGATTGTATCAAATTCATTATGTATACTTAGCTTCATGAAATAAACATGGTATCCAGAGGTTTGTATTGTCTCATTCCATTTCCTTTCCCAGTAGTCTATTCCAATCTTTGGAGGCAGCATCTCAAATAATGTTTCGTAAGGGATTGATCAGCAAGATATGGAATGGAAGAACATAATTATTTCATAAATGGTACAACATGGATACTACTATTCATCATTTGAAAATTGATATTATCTTAATTTGTTTTCATAACCTGTGAGGATTTCTTCTAAAATTCTTTTGAATCTCCTCATTTCAAGGAGCCAATCCAAAAACAGGTCAAAGAAGGTTAATTTTCACATAACCTTATTTCTGCATCAATTCATGTTCAGTACTTGAAGAGTAGCTCACTGGAGTCATCAGCCTTGAAAAGCGAAATGGGGGACTACCTTTAGTCTGGCTCACACCCTTTCATTAATAATGCCCGACAAAATTAGGAGGAATAAAAGACACGAAAAGGGTGGTGGAGCACTCAAGCCCTTCCACCACGTCAAGGTTGTAGTCCTCGGGAAGGGGATCCCCTGCAACAAAATGAAAATATTTTCTCTGATAGAATGCTTGGAAAATGGAGGAAGAGATTAAGGTGAAGGGTTAAATGACTGGCTATGCCTAACCAAAGGAGGAATTTAATATAGAGGAGGGAAAGAATTTGGGTGAATTGTAAAATGTTGGTGCAATTCAGCAGCTTACATCAATTACTCATGGCATGATTTTACTCAGACCTACATATACTACAGAGCTACAGCTACAAATATCAATGCTCAGCATACCATAAATACAGGGAAAAAATCACATGCAGGCTTTTGCTGACAAATTGATGGTTGCCTCACCGGGAACCAGAAAGATCAACCTGGTGAAGAAGGAAATGGAGAGAGAGGTAAATGGTGGTTTCATCAAATTATATCCTTTCAGTGAAATACTATTCTTGTTGCATTCATACCCTTAGCGGAAATATCTTTGAATGATATCCCTTTGGTAGCCCCTGGCTACAGCTAATCTGTCTCCATCTTCTGGAGCATTGAGGGGAATTTCTACCTCAACTTCGACGTCAGGAAGAGGCATTCTATAAATGAAATGTGGAAAATGTAATTTCAACTGAGCCCTGTTTGTTATGTGTTCTCATGCAAAGTGGTGCATTACCTGTGCTTCAGCATTATATTATGCAAAATAGCACAAGCCGTAATTATATTGATAGCTTGGGGTGGTTGGTAGTGCAACACCCTATCCTTCCTCAAGCACCTCCATCTAGCTTTCAGGACACCAAACAGCCTTTCCACTATACATCTAGCCTTGCAGTGGGCCAAGGTGTACCTGTACTCTGGTGTGCCTTCCTCGGCATGAGGCAAAGGTGTCATCAGAAAAGGCTCCAATGCATAACCAGAGTCCCCTGACATGGTATAAAAAAATCTTAATAGTACACTGAAAGAATACTCGGCCTACAATTAATGAGAAGTAAAGTCAAGTTCTGTCATTTTTCATAAGGAACGTACCTAATAAAAAAAATTTCCCCATCCCATTATCATAGGCGTCTTTCATGATAGCCTTTGCCCTGGAGTGAGACCAAATAAATTGATCGTGTACCGACCCTGGGTAAGCGACCACATTCATGATGCGCATCTGATCATCACATATCTGGAAAGGAATCGACTAATTAAATTTAAAAAAATTGATATTTGCAGGCCTAAGAAAGACGTGGACTCTGACATTCAGTGAAATCAAGCAAAATTTCAGCAGTCAAGTATGGATACATTACCATCTGCACATTGAATGAATTGAAACCCTTGTGGTTTCTGTAACCTTCTGGATTGTTGATTGGTGTCACAATTGCTATGTGCGTGCAATCTATCGCACCAATCACGCCAGGGAACCCTGCTATCGGCCGAAACCTTAAGATTAAAATTTATCAGTCAAAATAATGAATAATAAATAGATCCTTCAATATTAAAAGGTTTTGATGGACTGCTACCGTTGTGCGATGGCTGATTTCTCCTGGTGTGTCCTTGGCATTTCTATGCAGTCACTCAGCTGGCGGGTAATTGCAGCGGTGACATTCCTCACGCAGTTGCTTACGGAAGGCTGGCTGACATTCAAAACGAAGTCATTACCAACGGCCAGCTGGTAGCTCCCTTGAGCTACGAAGCGCAGAGTAATTAGTACCTGCATGTCGCAAAAAGGGATGAGATAGGCAAGCGAACGTATCCGCAAACGAATAAGTTTTTAAGTAATTGAGTATTTACTCACCTGCAATTCAGGAGTTAGACCGAAAGACTTTTGCCGGTGCAAGTCGCCACGAAGACGGTCAGCCACGAACCTTGCTACTTCCTTAGACGCGCGGAAGTATGAAATAAATTCATCCTCCCGCAACTCAAAGGGATTACTCGCATCTCGCAATGCCCTTCTTTCGATACGAAGTCGACCTCGATTCTCTACTTCTTCGTATGCCAAAAGAAATCGCCTTAAATTCAGGTACAGCGGTCCCGCCATTTTTCGCAGTAAACATTGAAAACAGATGACAGTGTCTGTGCGGACGTCCTTTTTGGGTTGCAATACCGAATAGCTCGGCCTCTGAGACCGCGTAATATTATAGCAAGCCTATCGGTTGCAATTCGCCGTTCATAATAGCAAATAGCAACGGGCCTATGCTATTCTGAGAATTACGTCTTCCGGTGTAGTAAAAACACGAATTGCAACCGTTCGTAATACCAAATAGCATAGGCGTTGCAATACGCTATATTATAGCAACATCGGTTGCAATAACGAAGAATAGCATGATGCTATTCCATCCATAATAGCAGCCTTGCCGTGGAAAACATGCTCATACAACGGAATAAAACAATAATTAAGGATATCGATAAAATGTAAACCCTCACTTACTTGTAAGTCAACAAAATCGCCTAAGGCATCCTTTCCAGTTATCTGGCTTCCTGCTATTGAAAAGAATATGTTGTAACAGTAATCATTTTTCTTCACGCAAAGTCTCTAAAACGGAGTACCCTCGGAATTCCTTTCTGAAGACTCAGATAAATTCCCAGTGGTAATACTCATATTTTTACAGCAATAACTCCTTCTATCTGTAAAACCAGTTCACTCCTCAAAAATCATCCACACAGCACTCAGTTATTTACAAATTTCTAATACATTACGTTCATTTCTATGGCTTACGCCAACGCAAAAACTTCAGAATAATCAAGGAAAAGTGCATAAAAAGCTCACATTTACATTGGACCTCAAAAATAAATCGCATTTCGACAGAAAAGACAGCAAATATTTTACACGAACTCAATGCTCATTGACGCCCTGGTTTTAACTGACTGATGGCAAGGATTGGCTTCATATCGGACTTCATTTGCATTTTACACCGCTAGAGAATTGCGTATGCAACAGGCCTAAAATCGAAAAATGAAATATTTCCCACAATAAGTGATATATTATGCTACTCAATTACATTATTTGAAAAAAAATATTCTAAAACTTTTTTCATTCTACATTTAAGAATTTTGAACTCTTTCTCATATTTAAAGGCTGTAGATTTACTGTGACCTGTGGACGCCGAAGTTGGGCTTAAACTTAGTTTCTGGCCAATTCATTGATTAACTGTTGACCTAACATTTTTACACTACAATCAATCGAAAATTTGATGAATTTTTAATGAAATGGTCCTTTATTTTTTGAAATAGAAATAAATTACTTTTCAAACACGGATGTTTGGCCTGCTCTATAGGTGTGCTATTGGCGGATAAAATGGCAACTAGAAAACATCGGTTCTATACTGAGGTTGATTGTATAGTCACATAATAACAAGCTAACATTGTTGACTAATCTTGTCGTGGATATTTGTCCGAAGAATTTACAGTCGTGTGATAAATTGTTGAAATTTTTCTCAATCCATGCTTTTGAGTCGTGATATTTCTTTCCATCGATTCATCATGTGTTGGATTTTGTGTTCCTTTCGTTGAGCATTCTAATGTATTTCATTTTCACTCATCATCTTAGTGAATGTAGTTTCCTTGTTAGATTTTGTGATCTATGTCAATGCTGAATAGATGATTTCTTTGACGATAAGCCTGATTGAAAGAGTGAATGAGATTTTGGAGCGACAACATGAGTCGCACCATCGGGATTTTCACGGAATCTTCAGATGGGAATCCAGAAATAGACCTTTGCAGACTTTGTAGGGAGAAGCATGATTGTTATTACAGCATATTCACTTCGAATGTAGCATGCAAAATAACTGTGAAGGATGCCCTACATGATTTACTTGGTTTACAAGTAAGTGGCACATTAAATGTTATCGATTTTCTTTACTATGGTGCGTACTTCATTTTATGTTTTAATTCCTAACTCTATTGATGCGTAACTTGTTTATTAACATCCCAGATCGCTGTGGGAGATGGCCTGCCCACTACCATGTGTCCACTGTGTTTGAAGAAACTTACGGAATTCAGTGTTTTCAAAAAGATTTGTTTAGAATCAAACGCCATTCTGAGAAAAAGTTTGCCGAGAAGGTGCTTCAGGGTGAGTACTTATGGTAATTTCTTATTTGAAGACTGGTGCTGTATAAGTAATGCAGAGTTAAAGGTGAAACTCTTTGGTTTATGTCGAAAACAGTAGGAATCAAGAAAGATACATTTTGCGAAACGGTTTACGGAAAAGTGTAACACGACCAATTTCCCGTAAATGGTTTTTCCCTATCCCAATCCTTGGCAAGGTCCTATTAATAATGCAGCTGGTGTTACAGTGGCGACGATTGAAGACATTTTGTCTTCTGGTAAAATTAAGTGTGTGCTAAACTACTAGGAAATTATGGCATTCAAATTCAATATTTATCAACTCGAAAAGGCAATCTACCCACTAGGCTATACCACGCTACCTTTTTAAGTATTTGATTAGGTAATCGGAGCATGTTTAAGTGAACAAAAAAATCCCTGGCGATTTGCTGCTAAAGATTGAAGTGTCAGAGACCCTGAAATCGGTTTGTCAATGCGTTGTCAAATAAAGTCACATGTGCACGCGAACGTCCCTGTAAACATAAATAGCTGCTGAAGCGCAGCAGCAGCGCTACATCGTAGCGCTGCAGACGGTGCCCACGCGCTGCCGACGCGCGCCAGCAACCTTCAAATTTCCGTTTTTTGAATGTCACACGCGCTGCTAGAGCGCCACTGCAGCGCTGCAGAACAGCTGCGGCAGCGTTACGGAGGGGCATCACGAGCGCTGCTGAACTGCTGCAGCAGCGCCGTTTAGTTGCTGCGGCAGCGCAGCAAACACCGACTTGCAGCGCTGTAGAAATGCGTCAGTGGCGCTTCAATCGCGTACCGAATGGAGCTTATATTTGCCGATTACTTTATAAGGATACTCTATCATACATACCTAATGCTTCTAGATATTGCATTAGTTACCTGGCCGAACGCGTAGACATGTCGAAGAGCACACCATCGATGATTACTCAGACCTAAAAATGAACGATGGAATCGCTTTTGGGGATTGACATAAAAACAAACGATTTATGAAAAGACCCGGAAAAACTGCACAACCGCGACCACGGGGAAGTACACCTAGTTGACAACATATCTTGGCAAGCTGTAAACGAGAAAGCCGTTATGCTATGGACTAGCTACAAACATTGCATTGCAACACCAGCACCCTACTGCATTAATACACTTCAAGCTCTGACTCTAAATAAATCACTTAAACACACTCCTACAAAAGAATAGCTTCCCTCTCGGTAAAATATGAACAGTCCACTTAAAATATTTAGAAAGCAGCGAAGGACGGTGGAAAAAAATCTCAAAATACACTTTCAACAACTTTTTATTGAATGGACAACAAAAATGCATACCACACAATGGATACAAAGGGATGGACAACAAGGGAATAATCACACAGTAATTGCACAAACAGACAAGGTTCCATCATTTCCAAATACACAGAATGTTACAAATTCAATTCTTCTGTCATATACATAATGTATTCCATTTCCGAAAAGAAGATAATAGCATTATTTACATCAGCAGACTTTATTCTCTCATCAATAGGCAAAGTCAAAAATTATAATACAGACTACATGTAAGTAATGCATGCTGGAATCATCAGCAGAATCGATAGCAATGGAACAAAATTGCAACAAATTAAGCACACAGAATGAAGGTTATGAATACATTCTAATCCAGTCTCACACGATCAAGTGAAAGTACCCAAGGGGGAAATTGAATAACATAATGTATATGGGCAGTCTGCATGCTCTCATCATAAGGCAAAGTTTAAAATAATATTGCAGAATACATGTAAAGTAATGCATTCTGGAAGCGTCAGCAGAATCAATGGCAATGGAGCAAAATTGCAACACAAGTGCAACAAATTAAGTACACAGAATGAAGGTTACGAATACATTCTAATCCTCTCTCAAATGATCAAGTGATAGTGCCAAAGGGGGAAATTGAATAACATTATGTATATGGGCAGTCTGCATGCTCTCATCATTAGGCAAAGTTTAAAATAATAATGCAGAATACATGTAAAGTAATGCAAGCTGGAAGCGTCAGCAGAATCAATGGCAATGGAACAAAATTGCAACAAATTAAGCACACAGAATGAAGGTTACGAATACATTCTAATCCTCTCTCAAATGATCAAGTGATAGCACCCAAGGGGGAAATTGAATAACATTATGTATATGGGCAGTCTGCATGCTCTCATCATTAGGCAAAGTTTAAAATAATAATGCAGAATACATGTAAAGTAATGCAAGCTGGAAGCGTCAGCAGAATCAATGGCAATGGAACAAAATTGCAACACAAGTGCAACAAATTAAGCACACAGAATGAAGGTTACGAATACATTCTAATCCTCTCTCAAATGATCAAGTGATAGCACCCAAGGGGGAAATTGAATAACATTATGTATATGGGCAGTCTGCATGCTCTCATCATCAGGCAAAGTTTAAAATAATAATGCAGAATACATGTAAAGTAATGCATGCTGGAAGCGTCAGCAGAATCAATGGCAATGGAACAAAATTGCAACACAAGTGCAACAAATTAAGTACACAGAATGAAGGTTACGAATACATTCTAATCCTCTCTCAAATGATCAAGTGATAGCACCCAAGGGGGAAATTGAATAACATTATGTATATGGGCAGTCTGCATGCTCTCATCATTAGGCAAAGTTTAAAATAATAATGCAGAATACATGTAAAGTAATGCAAGCTGGAAGCGTCAGCAGAATCAATGGCAATGGAACTAAATTGCAACAAATTAAGCACACAGAATGAAGGTTACGAATACATTCTAATCCTCTCTCAAATGATCAAGTGATAGCACCCAAGGGGGAAATTGAATAACATTATGTATATGGGCAGTCTGCATGCTCTCATCATTAGGCAAAGTTTAAAATAATAATGCAGAATACATGTAAAGTAATGCAAGCTGGAAGCGTCAGCAGAATCAATGGCAATGGAACAAAATTGCAACAAATTAAGCACACAGAATGAAGGTTACGAATACATTCTAATCCTCTCTCAAATGATCAAGTGATAGCACCCAAGGGGGAAATTGAATAACATTATGTATATGGGCAGTCTGCATGCTCTCATCATTAGGCAAAGTTTAAAATAATAATGCAGAATACATGTAAAGTAATGCATGCTGGAAGCGTCAGCAGAATCAATGGCAATGGAACAAAATTGCAACAAATTAAGCACACAGATTGAAGGTTACGAATACATTCTAATCCTCTCTCAAATGATCAAGTGATAGCACCCAAGGGGGAAATTGAATAACATTATGTATATGGGCAGTCTGCATGCTCTCATCATTAGGCAAAGTTTAAAATAATAATGCAGAATACATGTAAAGTAATGCAAGCTGGAAGCGTCAGCAGAATCAATGGCAATGGAACAAAATTGCAACAAATTAAGTACACAGAATGAAGGTTACGAATACATTCTAATCCTCTCTCAAATGATCAAGTGATAGCACCCAAGGGGGAAATTGAATAACATTATGTATATGGGCAGTCTGCATGCTCTCATCATTAGGCAAAGTTTAAAATAATAATGCAGAATACATGTAAAGTAATGCAAGCTGGAAGCGTCAGCAGAATCAATGGCAATGGAACTAAATTGCAACAAATTAAGCACACAGAATGAAGGTTACGAATACATTCTAATCCTCTCTCAAATGATCAAGTGATAGCACCCAAGGGGGAAATTGAATAACATTATGTATATGGGCAGTCTGCATGCTCTCATCATTAGGCAAAGTTTAAAATAATAATGCAGAATACATGTAAAGTAATGCAAGCTGGAAGCGTCAGCAGAATCAATGGCAATGGAACAAAATTGTAACAAATTAAGCACACAGAATGAAGGTTACGAATACATTCTAATCCTCTCTCAAATGATCAAGTGATAGCACCCAAGGGGGAAATTGAATAACATTATGTATATGGGCAGTCTGCATGCTCTCATCATTAGGCAAAGTTTAAAATAATAATGCAGAATACATGTAAAGTAATGCATGCTGAAAGCGTCAGCAGAATCAATGGCAATGGAACAAAATTGCAACAAATTAAGCACACAGAATGAAGGTTACGAATACATTCTAATCCTCTCTCAAATGATCAAGTGATAGCAGCCAAGGGGGAAATTGAATAACATTATGTATATGGGCAGTCTGCATGCTCTCATCATTAGGCAAAGTTTAAAATAATAATGCAGAATACATGTAAAGTAATGCAAGCTGGAAGCGTCAGCAGAATCAATGGCAATGGAACAAAATTGCAACACAAGTGCAACAAATTAAGCACACAGAATGAAGGTTACGAATACATTCTAATCCTCTCTCAAATGATCAAGTGATAGCACCCAAGGGGGAAATTGAATAACATTATGTATATGGGCAGTCTGCATGCTCTCATCATTAGGCAAAGTTTAAAATAATAATGCAGAATACATGTTAAGTAATGCAAGCTGGAAGCGTCAGCAGAATCAATGGCAATGGAACAAAATTGCAACAAATTAAGCACACAGAATGAAGGTTACGAATACATTCTAATCCTCTCTCAAATGATCAAGTGATAGCACCCAAGGGGGAAATTGAATAACATTATGTATATGGGCAGTCTGCATGCACTCATCATTAGGCAAAGTTTAAAATAATAATGCAGAATACATGTAAAGTAATGCATTCTGGAAGTGTCAGCAGAATCAATGGCAATGGAACAAAATTGCAACAAATTAAGCACACAGAATGAAAGTTACGAATACATCCTAATCCTCTCTAAAATGTTCAAGTGATAGCGCCCAAGGGGGAAATTTACATTGAAAAGCAAACAGCCATGTTGTTATGCATTCCTTGAAATGGAAGAGTACAGTGCACAAATTCTATGTTAAGTAAGTAATTGGAAAACCAAAATATCATTATGATATTATAACATCGAAGCATTCAGTCCGTCCCAGGGATCTCCTCATCCTGGTGCCAGTTTGACGGAACCACTCTCCGATCTTCTTATTTATCTTGTCTACACCCACATTTGCCAGAGCAGGTTTCTTACCAGCATCTGAAGAAATATGGAAGAACATACATATAACACCAATCGATACAAAACATGTTATGAGTACGAGATCAATTTAATGAAGGAAGGAATAAATGGCAAGAGGATAAATGTACCTAGTATTGCTTTGTGCAATTTGGTATCACAAAACCTTTTTTTCATCACCCCGTCAGCTCCTATTTTTCCTGTAAGGCTGTACTCTTTGGCCACAGAATCCTTCAGGAGAAAGTACAGAAGTTTATATACAAAGGATGCATCTTCCTCACCGGAGCGACGAGCAAGTTCTTTCACCTGAGAAGGAAGAGTTTTCATAAAAGTTATAACTCTTGACAGATGAAGGAAATCTGTAGAGAGGATGCTTCAAAGACCACTTTGAATGGTGCACCTTCAAAATAATGGGTATTTAAGGAAATGGCTTTATGTGTAACTCACCAATGCTTTATATAAAGAGTAATTACTCTTAAGCTGCTCCTCCAATTCGTCAAATTCTTCAATTGAGGACAAGGGAAAGTTCTCTATGAAGGAAGGTGCCTCTTCACTACTGCTCAGATTCACTAGCAGCTTATTCCCTGTTTCCGCCATGCTGGTGAGGGCATTAATTTTTTCCTCCAGCCTCATGTGCCTCCTTTCCCACACCACCTCTCTAATCATTAGTTTTTCTACAACAAAGGAATTCCAAAATTATAAATATGAAAAGCAACAATAAAAGTCATGGTGAAAGAAACATTTACCTGACAACTGCTCTACAGATTTCTGGAGAGCAGACACTGATGCCACACAGTGATTTGATTTGCATGACACTCCTGCAAAGAAAACAAGGCTATAAATTTTCTCTCAATTACCATTAATAAAAACACCACGATAGAGGTAGACAAAGCTTCAGATGCTCAATGTTAAATCACAATTCGTTGAGTCTTACTGCACCCAAATTATAACTAAGGCAATTGTAAGTATTAGGAAATTTGCTGAGTTTAATTTATGATATTTAATGTATCACCAATTGCATTAAGGTACTAATAACCTTCAAATGTTCAGCACATGACAACTAAAAACATACAATAAAATTAATGAATATTTCCAGCTTTGTGATTAAGAGAAGTGGCAGCAATAACGTATGTAACCAAAATTACCAAGTCAACAATTATTGGTGGATAACAATAAGAAACCAAAATTTAAGAAACATTTTCCTTTCCCAAAATCCTATGGCCATGAACAATCACACTTTACCTCAATACCAATGGTACATCATTCAAATTCTTCATCAGGACCCAAAACACTTACCACTTGTCTCCCCAACCAATTCTAAGTCACATCTAGTGGTGACAGATCTTGCTTCCTTCCCAGGAAATTTGGAGGTGGTGCCTGAGTTATCTATGCCTGAATCAACCAAAGAAAAATTGAAAATTAGTAAATTATGTTCATAGCTCTGTCCAGACAATCAATAAGTCACTTTGAAAGATATGACTAAACTTTACCAGCACTAGGGATATTAGGCCGTACTAAATTTCCCTTTTCACGCCGAGGTACCTCAGACGGCAATGGAGGAGGAGACTGTATCCTAGACGATGCACCACGAACATCCTCATCAGAACTGCTATAAGCTATCAAGGTAAAATAAACCAGGAAATAGTTTTAAAATGCACACCTACTGATTCATCCACAATAATTATTGCAATAGACAATATCACTACAGAGCTGAATAAAACATCAAACATTACATGAATGAGCCATCGCATGTAGAGATGGCAAAGTCTCCACATGCCCATCGATTTTCTCTGGGCGCCTCTTCCTGCGTAAACCCCTTCCCAAAGGTTTGGAGGCATCAATCTCCGATGACTCCATACATTCCTTTTCTAGCTGTGTTGCTAGCTCATATTTCCCTGAAAAGAATGAACAAATAGTTATTTTACCATAAAGTTTACTACTGACTTTCATGTTCAAAAAACCTTGAAAGACTACCTTTCATCAATATAAATACCTGTTCGAGATTTTTCGAACACTCGACAAATGTGTGTTTCCCAAGTGTCCGTTGGCACTTCCCCAGTCCTAAGCCAGGAAGTCATCATCTTGTATGAAGTACTGTCTGGAGGATAGAAGCATATATCCTCCTCTACCCCAGGTACAACCCAGGAAACTGGCACTGCCTTGCACTCCCTCGTCTGAGTGAACTCCACAACTACCCACTCCATTCCTGTAAAAGATGTATATTCATCAATATATTATTCTCGAAAGCAGAAAATTCAAATCCAAACATGTTTATTGTAGTACCATGTTTCAAATTTGGTGCAATACTGTAGCAATGTAGTGCCGAGAGTCCTCAATGGGAATGTTGACCACTTTGCATTCAATGTCTTCTTCACGAAGTAGGACCTCCACATCACACAAGTTGCTTGCAAGCATGACCCCAACATCAATTGATGGAGATGGGGAGTCAAAATAGGATCCCACAGACAAGAACTTTTTAAATATGAAGCTACGGACACCAGCTTCGCAATATATACCATTTAATAGCCCTACATCACCGCTTACTGTTTTAACACAGTTGTCGGGACTTTTGACACTTAACCTCCCAACCTTGGTTTGAACATAGCGGTAGCTCTCCTCATAGCTATCAGACTTACTGCCACCACCCTTAACTTTGAAGTCACCACCAACACTGTCACGCTTCAATGTATGTTGCCTTTCCTCAATAATCCTACGCACAACTGTTTGCAGGGGAAGACGAGCATGTGAGATTTTCTTCTTCAACACCTGGAGGTAATTTTCATACTTAAATGCACTGTAAGAGTCCATGGCACCAAATTTCCTTACATCTGCAACCACATGTAACAAACAATGAACATTATATGAGCAATAAGCTTGCCCATAAACCGTAGGAAACACTTGCACAAAGTACCTCAGTAAGGTGTCTGCATAGCTCAAAAATCTCTCTTTTTTGCACAGAGAGCCACAAGCCAGTATTCTGAGGGCATAGAAGTATGACATGACATGCTTCTGTGCTGCTTCATTAGGGAAAAAGCGGGCAATCAATGGAATTAAATATAGGGTGATGTAGCGGAGCTCTGCTGCTTTCCAGCGTAACAGCTCACTTAATGGCCGCGGTTTACGATGAAAGCAATGGGGAGTAAACTTCGCTACACGAACTAACTCATTGTCCATGGCTATCCTCATTCTTGCTCTCAGCTTTGCCACACTTGCACCCTGAGTTAAGCACGTTAGCATTTTTCGAGTAACACCCAAACAAATTAAATGCATGTACTCAAATGGCACATTTTGTACAATGTCAAAAGCTCTGAGGTGACACAATGGGGACTGTCCTGCATGATGGTCCTCATCCTCCAACTTTCGGAATGTGTCATCATTCCTTAGCTCACTGTCCAACGTCAAGAAAACCATCCTACCTTCAATCCTTTCTCCCTTCACATAACATCGATGGCATGGATAATAAGAGTTATGGCCTTTTATCTGGAGCAGGAAAGCACGGGCAGGTGCATCACATATAAAAGAAGTCACATTCACTTTCACTCTTCTACCATCGAAAATCATGCCCTCATTCATAAGCACAACAAGTTCATTGATGAGGGGGCCGAGATAATCTTCCACAGATACTGGCTTAACTAAACCCCAGTATATGCCGACAAGGAAAGGATCACCGATGAAATTAGTAACAGAAGCCAAGATAGGCCAAAACTGACTTCCAGAACTCTTGGTTATTGGTATACCATCAATGTTGAACTGTAAATCAATTGAGTCTAAGGTGTGTTCCCTGGTTAACTGAGTCTTCAATGATTCAGCCACCCCAAAGTAGAAGAATTCCCCAGAACCAACTTTGCTTACAGCTAAGGACAGTGGAGTTTTTGTCACAGTCCTAACATCAGAAGGAAGGTCCTTGAAGCAGGAATGCTTTCTCAATATTTTCAGCAGAGAGGTGACTTTATGACGCGGAACATCTGCAGCCCATGTTGAAATTTCCTCCCTCAAATCACTGCATGACAAGCTTTCATCACAACTGTCATCAAATGAAGAGCTGGGGACAGGTGAATCAGATAATTCATGCGGAGAGGTTATTCCATTGTCAGAATCAGCTTCAAAAGAAACTGCTGGGCCTGTCATGATATCAGTTATGGCATCAGACTCCCCCAAATCATCCTGATGGAGAAACTCAGCTCGCACTCTATTTCTTTGCTGTCGCTTTGAAAGCAAGTGAAAGCTCTTGTAGCCTCCTTTAGGCATTCTTAAATGAATGAGCAAAAGAACTGCAAGTAAATGAACAGTAGCAATAATGGTAATATTCATCTGACAATGAAAACATCAAGAATAAAACAGTGGTTATGCATCAGACAACTGAACAACTAAGTTTTGCATAGTATAGCTTACAATAAAAATATTGAAATCATTAGGCTTTATCGGAACTGTCTAGTAATACTTCACTATCGTATCCCAGCGAACTACATATATTTTACCTTTAACTTCCTTCACATCAGACCAAAAATGATTTAGAGTTACCCCCAAACCGTCCAACAAGTGTTTCACTTTTAAAATTCGTGAATGCATTTCTGAACGCTTCCTTTTTGGCGGCTTTAGACAACTTACATTATTTAATTACTAACTCGATATAATCAGCATACAAATCAGTGCCGATTCTTACCAATTTAGCATGGCACTATGTAACCTTTTTGATTTTATCACATCCAGGTCATCCAATCTCGGCGGGCTACCTTTATTTTATTGGCGACATAAATTTTCATTCCTGAAGTTATAAGCTATGGAAAAGCCCTTCCTTGTACATGAAGCATGTACCCCTTACATTTAACCCTATATTTATTCTTGAAGCGCTAGGAAAGCATTCCCCAAACGATTCTTGAACCAATCATATAATCCAATAATGAATAATTAGTTCTTGTTATAAAAACGAGATACTGAAAGATGACTTAGCTGCTATAACCCAACGGTCACAGATTCCCTCGACCGTGCTCACGTTTATTACCTCATGTGGAATATTTATCGCTAATAAATCAAGAATACTTTCTACACTTTAAGGCAGACAAAGCTATTGAGAGTCATGCATTTCATGAGAAAGCGTGAACATAGATTTAAGACCAGTGGTTCAACTATTCCTGTAACGTGCGTAACAAATTTCCTATTTCATCATTACTAAAAACAATGTACTCAACATTTTAAAGCTTATCCTCAAAGATTCTACGCTACGACCACGTGGGTAAACAAAACCAAAACTACATAAAACGCGTCTAGATTCACCATGTCAGAATACCAATTTCGACAAAAGCTTTCCAAGTACCCATCTAATTTACCCCTTTTAATGATTCTGAAACTGGGAAAGCATTCCTCAGATGCCCCTTCATCAAAATCGGCTCTTCAGCAATTAAAAATTGCCGTTCCGGAGAAATAATTTTCACAATATATAAAGAAACCTTTGATATTATATTCCCCTGTCAAACACTAGAGAGGTAGCTAGCGAGCCATTACGAAGACGAACCCAATGGTCATAGATTCTTCGACCGTGCAAACGTTTACTACCTACCTCATGTGGTAAATTTACCGCTAATAAATCGAGAATATTTTCTCCTCTTTTAGTTAAAGAGACTATTACAAACGACGCCTTTTACGAGAAAGCATGAGCAGCACAGATTTAAGATAAGTAGTTCTTTAAAAAAACTTTTAAACCGCAAAATTTTCCTCAGATGCGTTGCAAATTTCCTATTTCACTATTAAAAGTCATCGTTATCCGCATTTAAGAGCTTATTCCCAATGGTTCCCAATCATAACTAAGACCACGTGGGTAAAAATACCACCACTTAAAACGCGTCTAGATTCACCAAGCAAGAATACATATTTCAAGGATAATAAAATTTAAAATACATAAATGTTATATTTTTAAAAACGAGATGATAAAATTCTTACCTTATGAGAATTCTCGAGAACGAAAGTAGCACTCAGCAACTCCACAAGGTAAGCCGCCTCAGCCAGTAGCTCAGGGATCTCTTTCCAAAGAACTAGGTAACCAAACAACCGTACCAGTACCGCGTCGACAGGAAAGTGAACGAGGGTTGCTGAAACTCGCTTTAGCAGCGTCCCGGCAGCGTGCTGCAGGCATGCTATGCGCATGCGCTGCTGATGCGCTGCAATTGCATGTTTCGCCAGCGCGTTGCGAAAAAGCGCTGCACAAGCGCTATAACCGCGCTTCATTCAAACGGAAACGAACTTGCAGCTGTGAAACCCCCGTGCAGCGCTGCTGCAGCTATTTATGTTTACAGGGGTATTATCTTTCTTTAGCTCGGAGCCTCTTCCTTACCTTTGACTATGATCTGATGAGGCTATGGTTATGTATAACTAAAAATATCTTTGCGAAGTTTCGGAAATTGATTGTTTATTTTCAAGTCATCTTGTATGAATAGATGGTGGTTACAATGAAGGCAAGACTGGCAAAGTATTAGAAATTAATTTAAGTGCGGAAAAATTAACTCAGAAAACATTTTCATCAAAAATGTAACATTAGAAAGCAAATTAGGAACTTGGATGTGGTATATCTTTTCTGTATTTGTTAAGTTTGTTTTTATGAACTATTTTCCAATATTGGAACATAATTTTTATATTTGCATCAACTTTGATTATTTAAATCACAGCATATTTGACTAGAACCATATCTGTTAATGCCTTAATTAAAATTATTTGCATTTGTACTTATAAAAACAGATTTTTACACAATCAATTAGATAAACTATTTTCTTTCTAAAATTACATTGTAAAATTTGAAAATTTTCTACAAATTTTATGGTAGGCAAGATTAAATATGACCTTAGCATAAATAAGTTCAAAGGTTACCTGTGTTAGGAAATACATTTTTAAGGTACTGAGATGTTCATCCTTCATAATGGTCTTCAAAATCTTTGAAAAGAATGTGACATGCAGAAGCTTACTCAAGAATTCTTAGATTCTCCTACTCCATCATGGCCGAAATTTCTATTTCGATGAGTTGCCCAGGTGCCCTGATGTTGATGGACAACTCATACATCGAAACTTCGGCTGATTGTAAGATAGAGTTGGAGAACCTGACCCAGTGGAATTCCCATGTAACTTTTAATGATTCTATATGAAGGGAAAACCTGTTATAATTCTTTTTGTGATATGCATGCCTGGCAAGGTTATTGCATTCTTATTTTTTTGGGGCTATCGATGTAAATAAAGGGTATAAAATCATCCTCAGAGTAGCTTAATTCTTACAATCTATTTTGAGGTCTTTTCTCTTGAAACTTTTTTTTGTATTTGTTTTGATAACGTTTTGTGTATTAATTGCGTGATATTTGGAATGGGATGCTGTTTTAATTTGTGGATCAATTTTGCTCAATGAGTTTGGAGTGTGTTGACAGAAATAGTTCCTTAATTCATAAGGAGTAATTAAGGTTTTTTGCTGATTTTTTTTGGAGTACCTTTGAGTTTATGCAGGTAACTGTGGTGATAAACTTTTTCACCTAACTGTAGAGTTAAAGATTTACTTCGTGATGTGTATTTATTTTGTATTTTAATGGACGATGTGATTAATAATTTATAATTGTGGTTTATTAATAAGGCTCTGCCCACCCTATGATAGAAATGTAGCTATTAGAATATCTTATGGGTGAGATGTGAAAGGAAGGTTGTTGTCCATTGCTAGCTTGAGTTTTCCCCATCATTATAGCAGAGCTTGAACACGGGAATGGTTTAAGTGTTCATATTTTGAGGTTATGCATGAATGAAGCCATTTTTCAATGTATTCATATGAGTGCAACTGCTGATCTGCCAGACCATGTAATGTTGAATGCAACAAATAATAATCAGATGATTCAAGTCTGGGGAATTTGGTGGGTGCATTCAGTATTTGCACTGTGTTTCCAGCTAGGTTTTAATGTTCAATGTTCTAGGCTTGTAATGTGAGGTTGAGCATTTCATGCTGTGGAATTACTGTTGAATAATTGAAAACACAATTTCCTTGCTTAACACTAAATTCCCAATGCATGCAATCCCTTGGAAATGGCTTGGTGGGCAACTCCAAATACAAAGCAGTCTCTTCTTGAGTATGGCATTGATCTTCATTGAGAAATGCCTCCAATTGATTTTCTCTGGAGGTTTTTGGCCTTTCTTCACATAGACAGTAGTCATCATTGAAATGATTGTATTTGAAGCAATGATACCAATTGTGTAACAGTGTTTCTGTAATAGCAGCATCTCAGTTAACTTTATGGTGCTCTTCTCTCAACACAAAGTATCTTATGTCGTGACGTATTCATCATGGTTGTTGAGCAGTTTGTTTACCTAATGTCTAAGCTTGAGTCATGCTTATTCTGGTAGTTCAAAATTGACCAACAATCAGTGCTATAGCCATCTATTGACAGGCAGTAGGAACTTTGTTTCGGGCATAATACATAATTGCTGTGTGATTGGTTTTGCATGATTTAAGGAAAATAAAAACAGGGTAATTTAAAAAACCATTTCATGAAATAGTTTTGGAACAGAGGATGATTTTGAGGTCTGTTTTCTTTCTGCATAAATATTAAACCCTGTATTCTCTTCCGGAGTTTATTTGAGTATTAACAAGAGGTAAGCGAACATAACAAATGCATTGAAAACATGCTCCACATGTTTTTTCCATGATTCTACTGTTGAGAAAAGAAGAAATAGTAAATTTGGCCTGTTAACAGCTACTACTACAAAAGTGACAGTTGCAGAAGCAAATGGAGTGCAAAAATAAGGAACTTGATTTATTCATTTTGTTAACTGCAAAAAAATTCATCTTCAGTCTCTCATTTGATTTCTCATGATTTGAAAAAATGGAAAAATGATACATCTGAATAATTTCCATTCTCAATCATGTATTTTGCTGTGAAAGGGCAGCTTCCATGGTTCCCAAGATATTTAGAAAAGACACTGTGTGAACTTGGAATATCAGGGATCTTCGTGTCAAATTTTTTTCAGTTTGCGCTGAAGTTTTTCAGTATTTGATTAACAGGCATGCATAGACCAGGCTATTTTTTATATAATAGCAGAGGCAATATGTGTAACATTCTTCTTTGCAATGCTTAGAGTTGTAACGTTTCAATTAATTTCACTTATTTTCACACGTCACTTACAAACATTTTATTAAACTTTAAATGATACAAACTCGGGAGCAAGGGGAACACCCGTCCGCCATACTATCACAATCCGAGTCCCCTCTTTTCATCTCCTCCCGCGCCGTCAACAATCCCAACAATTACCTCACTCCACCTCTGCTGCTTATTATTGCTTGTATTACGTCACACCAAAAACCAAAACAAACCACTCAAAAATAGGTGTTACATTTGCCCCATTGGAAAAGAAAATGGAATGACATGTAATTTTCTTTTTCAAAGCCTTCAAAAACAAAGTATTATGGGTTATGGGCGTGGCCCCAACGCATTCAGTTTTGAACTTCCCCTTTTCCATCACACAAACACAGTTCACTCCACTTCACACACCGGCATTTCATTATTCCATCTGTCACACTTCTCTTACTTATCACTCCCCTTCTCCATTCACTTTACTCATTCATTCATCACTGTCATCATTCATTCCAAGCATATAAATACCAACCATGCACTTAATAAACAATCAACAAACACTCCTGCAATCATCGATATCAAATTATTACACATGTATTTACCCTCACTTTTCTCCTGTCACATCACCCTTCCACCGTCTCTCCAGGGTGTAACCGCTCTCGCCACCTATCTAATTGCCCCATTTTAAATTTTACTCTCCTCCTTTTCTCCTTCCTCCTTCTTCTCTCCACCCGACCTTCGTCCCTTCTTACGTTACCTTCACGTATCCTAAACATTCTCGCGATCCTCTCAGAGTCACCTTCTCCCGCCGATCCAATCTCGGTTATGTGACTGCTTCCTTTCGCCATCATGGAATTGACAAGGTGCTGTCGCTCCGGTTGGCGCGCCTCCGCTACATTGTTTAGTGCAGGCCGCTGATCAGCTGATCTCTCGCCCGGCCGGTGAAAGTATCCATCGCCGAGAAAGTCATTGTCTCGTCGTCCCTCTCTCTGCTGGCTCGACGCCTGCCACTCCTGCTGCTGCGACTTCCTCGAGTCCCATCCGTGCTGCTGGTTGTGCTGGAACGCGCCTCCCGACGTCCTCCACGCACTCTCCTCACGGGGTCCTGATGTATGCCTCCCATCGAACGTCGGGACCTTCAACTGTACCGCGGATGCCATTGTGACGCTGGGTCTCGTGTCTTTCTCACGCACGATGCGTTGGACTGCTTCCTCATCTAGCCCAGCTGCCTTTGTGGTGGATTCTTGTCCTATCTCGTCCGCCATCTTCCCGGGCACTTCCTCCGCTTGTTTTTCCTTTCTCCCCTCACATTCTCGCCGAAACGCCGCTAGCCCTTCGTTGATGCTTTTCATTGTCTCCTCCAACTTTTTGTCTCTTTCTTCTTGTTTACTATCTCGCCTCTCCCGTTCTGCTTTCCATTTTCTATCTCGACTCTCCCGTTCTTCTTCCCATTTTCTATTTCGACTCTTCTGTTCTTCTAGCATCTGTCTTAGTAGCACCCGTAGGTCACTGTATCCTTGGTCCTGCGTCTCCATCTCAAACTCATGTGTCTCTATATCTACCCCTTCTTTTATCAAAAGCGGTTTTAAACGCTCTTGCAGCTCAAATTTCGCCCCTTGGGTCGTCGATCCCCGATCCCTCAACAAACTTTGTAAATCCACCTTTTTCAGTTCGTAAAATTTTTTCACTCCCGCCATCTTGAATTCCCGCTCTCTACGACGCGACTCGTTCCTCAAGGCGTTCCGTGGTCTCGATCCTTTCGAGAAGTCGTGCCCTACACGTTGCGGCGCCAAAATGTAACGTTTCAATTAATTTCACTTATTTTCACACGTCACTTACAAACATTTTATTAAACTTTAAATGATACAAACTCGGGAGCAAGGGGAACACCCGTCCGCCATACTATCACAATCCGAGTCCCCTCTTTTCATCTCCTCCCGCGCCGTCAACAATCCCAACAATTACCTCACTCCACCTCTGCTGCTTATTATTGCTTGTATTACGTCACACCAAAAACCAAAACAAACCACTCAAAAATAGGTGTTACAGAGTATTCCATATATGTGTTTTTAAAGAGATAAAGGTTTATCCATTATTTTTTATGCAGAGTTTTGAAGGAGGAGGGGTAGATGATGAGGAGTCAGAGCCTTGTGTGGAGACTAAGGACTGCATTCAAGATGCCATTGAAAACACTTCAGAGTGTACATGCTCAGCCCAAATGACTGAAGTATACATTCCTGTGCCAGACTGCTTATTGCCTAGGGACGATAAGTTGGTAAGTTATATTCTCATTCACAGTGAAAACTGAGTCTAATCACCTTCAGTTTTACAAATTTCTCGAGGCTGTTTTTGTTATAAATTAAATAATTTTTGTGGGAAGTCACTGGCATAATGCAATCTTAGATGTTGTTCTTTCTAGTAGTGACACATGAGGCAGGAAGTAGAACCACACAAATATTTTCATGCTAGTCAATAGCAGTTGTACAGCATTGATAATATGTTGACAGAAATGTCTCTTATCCCGTGGAGTGTTATTTCCTCCATTATTTCAACGGAGGAACCAGCATAAACTATTGTGGATCCTTTTTGTAAGCCTAGGTGAAGAAATGATGAAGACAATTCAATGTACAGTGGGACCTCGATGTATCGTTCCCCCTGTGGTGCCCTTACTCTAAGTGGCCAATACTCTCATACTAACCACGTGATGCTGGTGGTGTAGCTTTCCCCTCACTAGTTGAGCGATTATATGCTGGAGTTTGATCTGTGAGTGGCAAGAATCTCATGTGTATTTTGGCCAGCTGGAGTGGTCTCACTTCAACGAGGAGTTTTCATTATCAAATGAGGGAATTGTTGTTCTTCCTTTATTTAGTGACGCCCATTATTCTCTTCTAGTTTCATGTGAAAGATGAGAGTGAAGACCCTCTGAGTGAAGGGAACTCTCCTGTGCTCTGCACATCAGATCCAGCTGCAATAACAAGTGATGCCGTAGACCCATTGGCCACTGATGACCTGGTGAGTGTACTTTTGCCAAGTGTAATTTAATTTTTCAACGGCACAATGTCATACCTTTCTGCATAATTTATTAATGCTTCTCATCTGAAACGTACTGTATGTTGCCTTGCCTGTTCAGTCATGAACAACTACGGAAGAGCTTTCATGTTTGAATCATTTAAATTAAATGTAAATAACAGATTTTTTGGATTTTGCCAAACTGCCAGCTCAACTTTGCTCACTAAGTAAGTAAGCTCTCTGTCATCTCGGCACTAAGCAGTCATTTGTTATGTGATCATACAAACACAGTTTCATTTCTGTTTACTATGGAGCGGAAGGGGGGATGTTAGGAATTGAGAGTTAAACTGAGTACTACATTTATAATTAGGTGCACTGAAACAGATTGACCATGACATCATGATGTAGCTGCTAGCTAGATTCCACTACATAACTCGCATTCCTTATGAGAGATTGAGGTTCACAGGAATCTGATTGTTGAAGATTTGGATTTTGTGATGAAAATGAAGAGGAATTTACTGTGGGGACAAGGGATATGTTAGACTTTCTTTATCATTTTCGAATTGAGAGTTGGGCATCGGTGAGGCAAGTCGATTGCCAAAAGATTAGTGATGTTTACACTTTCAACGCTGACCATTTTAAACTCAAAATCATCCCCCTGTGCAGCTTCCATTTTTTTTCCTTCCTGTCAACTGCACAGTGAGATAGACATGTGATGCAGGTTGGACAGGGTCTGCTTTTTCCCCACGCCACCGTTTTCTTTCAATTTTTTTGTGCGCAATGTGTCCAAAAAAATACAAGGGAAATGAATTTGTTATGTTCTACTGGTATTGCCATTGGTATTTTGCCACTGCCATAGGAAATTTTTTGTTTAGATGGTCATACACTCATACCATGTAGAGCGCAATTTCGATATAGCACAGATTTGTTACTCGGGGAAACATCATAACACAGTGTAGCTTAATAAAAAATCTTTATCACTCTAATGATAAAATGTGAACTTGCACTTAGTACACACGAAAGTGAAAAATTTCAATTATGTTAATACCTTTGCTTTCCTCAAATCTTCTTTGTTTACATATTAATCAAATCCATTGCTGTGTAATGTCCAAAAGCATTACTTGACATTGGGTCTAGATAGTCGGCTTACCGAAGTATTTTATCTTCTCTCCTTAACAGAATGACAATAGTTAATTTAGATCAATAGTTATGCATGGAGCTGGTGGAAATGAGTTTTTTTTAAGCAATACGGTATGAGATATAATTTTTGCCATCATAGGTTATCAGGCGATTGACTTCCAGGTAGAGGGTCTATGCTAAAGCCTTTGAGGTCATCGGTATTCACACGGGAGAAATGGAGTTGTAGCCGAGTTGCGTATGAATATTATCAACACATAAAGGGCCTGCTTTAGTCTCAAACACAATGGCATCATTCCCTCCCAGCAGTCATAGGCCCTCTGTGTCACAGGAATACAGTGCTGCAGTAGGTGATTTTGATAGAGCCATACAGAAGGAAAACCAAGAGAACAATGGCCAAAAATAGGAATGCGTGAAGAAAAATCAAGAAGTTATCAAGAAAAACCATTAACCTAGAAGAGAAATTGAAACAGGTCAATTGCTTTGAAAATGGAGACCATCAAAGCAATATTGCATGGAAGTTTAAACTCACGATTATCTCTTGACTGTTCTGCAGCTGTAAATTTTGAAGCCACAATTTATAAATATGTTCCATACTTAGAATCTGATGCATTGTTTCCTTACCTCTGTATTTGTATTCTCAGCTTTGAGTAGGACATTCTTTTTTGTAGAATGCTCCCTGTGCCTTTACTATTCCAATTGATATTTCTTACTTGCTTCATACATCACTGGTAGCTGGACTTCCTGTGGCTTATCAATGAACTGGTCACTCTGCTTTGAGTAGCTTAGCATATCAGTCTATCTGTAAGGTTATGAAACATGAAAATCGCACATTATTGAAGCCATGGTAAGTAGTGTATTTATTCTTGGAAGTGGTGATGTTATCATTGTTTTTTTATATTTTATCACGGATATATTCCTTTTCCACCTGAAACAACTTCACGTGTTTGAAAGCAGTCTTATACCTTTTGAGCAAATAAGTTGTAAATGGTTCAGTTATTTCCATGAAAACTAATGATGTTCAACTTAAATTGCATTGCAAATTTTTATTTAGTCCCTAGGTGTAAAAATAGCACAAGAAAACCACTTATGAGTAGGGATAGGAATTTTTGGAGGTTTGAGAGGGAGAAAAGCAGTACTTTGAATTTGGACATCCGGTTATTTCAAATAGGCATTTCGGTGTTTTCTCAAAAACTGCAAGTTTAAATACACACTTACATTAGTTTTTATTTCAAAACCTAGAAAAGGGTCAGTACCATAGTTTAACCAAATATATCTCGCTTATGTGCCACTTCCCTTGTAGCTGTGTTATGACTGCAGACAATCACCTCAGTGGCGGAACCGGGAAATTTGATCTAAGTTGCAAAGTAAGCTGTAATACCTGTCTGTAGTGAAATGGGGAATGTGACATGTGTAAAAATTGCATGCTGTTTTGTGTGGTTAGTTAGCATTAAGTCTTTCTAATATGTAAATTTCAATCTAAATTACTTCTTTTACAAATCCCACTGGATCTAGAATAACATAGGTAACACTGTAGAGTCAAATCAAGCCACCAAGATAACTGAGAGTCAATGTCACTCAACATTTTGTATACTAACATTACATGATCTACTAGATTTTGTTTGTTTCAACCTTCAAAGTATACTTTAATAAAAAGTTCTAGTTTCTCTGGAGCTAAATAATAACGCTTATCACCCACCACTCTTGTGTATGTAGAAAAGAACCGTTCACAGTCGACATTTACACAAGAAATCCAAATCGATTTCAACACAGCTTCACTATATGTTAGAAATGTTTGTGACATCCCTAGCAATACTGCTGTAATATCTACCTTTAGCTTTCCACTTACAGGATTCTTCACAAAAGATTTCAGTTCTTTGTAGCATCGCATTACATCAATATCATCCAGTTTGGAACACAAACTTATTCTCTTAATATTCTGCTCAAGTTCTTCAGTGATAATCAATTGTATTTTATCAGTCGGGTCAAATACATTGATATACTTACAAAACTGTTTAGGGGGATCAATAGCCTGAAACTCCAGTAGCTTGGTTAGAGCATGGGAAGCTGCACTGGGGAGGACTGCACTCACTTTTCCCCTACTGACTGTCCTTCCACAATCCTCTATCAGTTTAATAACATTGCTCCCGTAACTCCCTCATACGAGTTCAAGCGCTTGCTGAATTTCCCTTAGCTGCCCCTCTAGAATATGTGCAGGTGGCTGTGAGTGTCCTTCCAGAAATGTGATCATTTCAACAAAGTGTTCGCCATATTCTGTGATGAACATAGCCTGTATTTGGATTGCTTCCTAGTCTTCTTCTGAAATACTATGGAGAAAATCAACCCAGCATTGTCACTCGTCATGTCCTCGATGCGCATAAACCCTACAATTTCCTTTGCTTGTGTTGCGAGATGTGCCACTAATTCATGCCAGAAGCACCACCTGGTTAAAAATGGCTGAGGAAATAGTGGCACTTACTGATTAGGAGTAGGTTGTATCCAAATATATTTTCTATAAAGGTGCTTCCTTTTTCATGTGTTTAGGAATGCCATCTTCACTTTGGATACTGCTTGATGCAAAATATGCAGATGTTTCCCAAGAGTATACAGTACTAAATTAAGTTAACACTTTCAATGCTGACCATGTAAAACTCAAAATCGACCCCCGGTGCGGCTGTCGTTTTTTAATGCAAAACGCATGCATGGGTGCCAAAAGAGCTGGGAAAAATAATGAAAAAATTTTCTTGGCCCTAATTTGTTAGCTATGAATTTTTTTATTTATGACGTGATATCACGTCACCCGCACAGCGGGATATAAACGTGATGCGGGTTGCATACTGTCAGCTTTTTCCCCGCGCCACCGTTTTCTTCTAATTTTTTTTCTGCGCTATGTATCCAAAAAAATACGAGGAAAATGAATTTGTAATGTTCTACTGGTATCGCCATTGGTATTTTGCCACTGTCATAGGGAAATTTTTGGCTTGGATGTAATGCAAGTTATAAGTACAAGGAGTCGCCGTGAACAGCTGTTTGATTGTGATGGTAATTCTGCGCAAGATATTTCGGCGTATTCCTTGTACTAGTAATCGTAAGTATCGGGGTAGGGTTCTATAATATTGAATAATTTCTACATATTCTTCTGAAGTCACTATTCTCGTCACAAATACCTTTACTCGTATCATGTTTTCAGCTCCAATTCCTTTGTTCCCATACGACCATCATCAGCTCAGCAAGCAAGTAAGCATCAGATATTTAACAAAAATGGTTTTCACATACCATTATGTATTCCCTTCACTGCATGTGCTTGAGATGGGTGGCAGCTTACGAGATTATTTTCCGACGGTGTATTAGGGTGTCTCTTGTCGTGCACCACTCCTGCCAGCTGTTCTAATGTTGGAGGGGGTACGGAGATGAAGCGAGGGGTGATAGTAAGATATATTCGGTCCACTTGTAAGAACTAGGAATAACTTTTTTGGAAGTGCCATCGGCACATCAAAAAGATGGGGAAGGTATGGGGAAAGATTTTGCTGGTACGTGTCCTTTTTGGGTCATTGGGTTATAGACTCCGTTGCCGAAATAAAAATGGATGTGGAAACAGACATAATCAACCCATAACTTCCTCATTACTCTCTTATGAACTCAAGCCAATAACACATTTTTGCAATATGATGTTACCGAGTTAGAAATTAATCCATAAAAACTGGAACTATTGGCATTTGCTAGCAAACATCTTACAAGTAATCTTCATTTAGGCCACGTATCGCGGTTCTTACTACAAATACTCTGCGAAAATCTGAAAATGATGTAAATTTTTACCGCAATAATATTTTTTCATTTGGTGCATAATAATATCCATTCGAGTAAACCATTCAATAATACGTATTCCTAGGAATAGATTTGCAGCATCTATGCCCATTATTACTTACCCGATTACCGAAAGCAACGATGGCGTTTTCTTTCTATTTACACGAGGGAAAGACTAATTCCATCGTGCTTGGAAATCTCTAGTTACTTCTTATTTATGTAAGAGCCCTAGTCTATTGAAAAAAGGAATCACATGATATGAACAAAATATTGTATTTACCCAAAACAAATTCAATACAATCGAAAAGATGAGCATTTTCAAATTATATATTATATACAACTACGTACAGTCAAGTATGTTTTACCAATGTAGGAAATACCTCTCTCACAAATTTTATAACAATGTATTTAGCCTATAATACTATTGCAATGATCCATTAGTCGGATATATTGGTTATAGGAATACCTACCTTGTGAAATATTAGGCCAATGAAGGTAAAACTCTTCATAGGTCAATTGTTTCCAATTCCTAACCTATTCTTTCGGAGATTATAAGAAAGTATGTCTGAATACGAAAGAGGGTTTCTAGGAAAAGGAGACGCAAAAAACACTTGGATCGTTGGAAGGGTGTGAAGTGGTGAGAGCTGGGTTTTCTATGAAAGTGATATTTTGAGGGGTCACTGAACTACGGGTCCACCGCAAAGGACGTTCGGATGGAGAAGGACTGACGGTATTGTTAGAGGGTTCAGGGAAAGAATAGGACAAAGGGGATGGGCCAGTGATTGACATAAAGGGATCTGGCGTAGAAGGAGGCAACGGAGTACCTGACTGTGAGGGTTCAACCTCCTCCCCACCCTCCTCCTCTCTAATTTCTAGCTCGGAGTCTTCAGAGAATGCCTGATCCCGCTCTCTTCCAGGAGCCCCCGCTATTCCTTCTTCGTGTACATTATGCTAGAGAAGGCAGAGAGCAAAGAAGGAAATGTTTGTGTCCTTGCGGAGGTTTCCTCCCTCGACGTCGATGGCTGCAATTCCTGAAGGAAAGTCGAAGACTGCTGATCATCGGCAAAAGCTGATAAATAGAGAATTTCACCTCTTTCAAGCAGCATCGACTACCGGCCAGCATGAAAAATTTTCCGTTTTACTCCTCGCTTCCGTACCATCTGCAATAAATACATTGCTTTTATTTTTTTTAATTCCGATAAATAACATGATCAAAATAAACACACTCGGTTTAATAGGCCAAAGCTGAAATGCTACAAACAGCTTTACTAATGTAAAACTATATTTAGGAACTAAATATTCACAATGGCGAGACAAAGAATTGAGAGCACCCATAAGCCATTGATTTCATAGTTATCGAGAAAATAAAAGCATTTTTATAAAGCAACTCCTTAGCACTTCTTCGCCAATCCATGGGATAATGTTCAAACAGTTATTTGCAATTATAATAAGAATGTTTATAGGTGCATAATATGCATGTATCAACAATAAATATTTAAAATAGCTTACACTTTTTCCGTAAATAACTTCCTTCACTCTCGTAAGATTGCCGCTTGTCGATCCCTTCCCTGCTTAGGAGTTCCACTGACAAACAAAGGAAGGGTGCAAAAGTCAGATAATATGTTACGTTGCATAAATAAAATGTAATGGCATTTTTAAATTTACATTAAAGTTTAACTAATCACAGTACTTCATATATTAATTGAATAAAACTTATTAACATCAGACAATAAAGGTTCGAAAAATACTAGGCTCGCAGGAAGAAAAAAAGGAAGGATGGAAAAAATATCTATATTCTCGCTAAACATTATTAAAACAGAATAAAAATTATTAAACACACATAATTAAGTTCCAGATAGTAAATACTTATGATTTTTAAAATAAAACTCAAATAAAATTTGTCATTCTCACGCATTAATAGAAAGAAATAAAAATAATAGCATAAAATAAAGGGGGGAAAATGAATGGAAATTGGCTTACCTTAAGATAAAAGAAAAAATTTCTCCCGATCCTCCCAGGAAAGGTTGCTTGAAACGGCGTTCACAAATGCGCTGCTAGATCCCTGCTGAGCAACTTAGGGGGGCAAAATGTCATAATAGCACTGAACCGAGCTCTTACGGAGGGCCGGAACCCTCGGGGTACGCATGACGTGATATCACGTCATCAGCACCAGGGGATAGCGCACCATGACGTGATATCACGTCATGCCGCACTCAAGGTGTTAATGGGCCCAGGACTGAATTATCAAAACATTGTCTGACAACAAATCCTCCATTGCATGAAAACATTTTGTCATGTAGCGAGCAGAGTCGGACACTAATGCTGTTACATTATCGGGTGGTATTTCATATTTCTTCAGTGTGTCTAAAATTGCTCTTGAACATTTTTTGGAATTAGCTGTTTCCAAGTAAACACGTCACCAACTACAATGTCCAATGCAGTATCAAGAAGTTCAACAATTTTTAGCAAGATCACAAAAACATTTTCTTCTCTCTTGTCCATTATTTTATCGCAAAAAAACTATCATCTACTTGTCCTTCAGTTGAGTCATCATGTTGGCCTTTCATTGTATTTTAGATCAGGAATATATTTGGCCCTTAGTTGGCAAATGTAGGTTATTTCTCCAGCACCAGTGGCGAGGTAAAATTATTAACAGCTGTAAATAAAATGTTAGTTTTCCTATTACTATGGAAAGGATTAGAATGCTTTTACTTCATTTACAAAAAGCTGCTGTTCTCGTATACTTGCACTCTACGAATTCATTCAAAAATAATTAACAGTAGCGGGTGTAACTTTGTGGAAATCCATAACCGCAGGAATAGAAGGATCAACTGCTTTGCTGTTTCCACATGGTAATTCTTTGAGACCAACCATGGTTTCGTCACAGCGACCTTGATAATTTTACGCTGCAACGAAACCGTGGTCGGTCTCAATAAATCACCATGTGGAAATAGGAAAGTTGTTGATCCTTCTATTCCTGTCATTCAAAAATGACTTCATGTGCTCATTTTCCAATTGGTAGAGAAGAATGTCAGCTTTGAGAAAGTTTCATACTACCCACTTTCCAAAATGATGATCAATTTGGTTTTTCATGGCAGCAGTTGATGCAGATAGAGATTGATGTTTGTAACTTTAAAGAATTTCCATACTTACCAAATTTTGCATCAGTTAGATGCTTCGAAGATTTCCAATGTTTTTCAATCGAGTCTTTCCTTTCCCAAGCTACCTGACAATTGCAGAATTGGAACATTACCATACTTTTATCGATGCAATATAATCCATCCTTTTGATACTGAAAAGCCCTGTCTCTTTTGCTTAATTTTTCATTCTGCATTACAATAACTTGTCAAAATAACCAGAATGTCTGAGACACCAGCAGCAATATTTAACAATTGCCGCTGAAAAATCAGTTATTTGAAAGACATAGCTAAAAGGTAGAGATCCAAACAACAGGTATTCAGGCACGTGCTGTCCATGGGTGCATTCATCAGGCTAGTGCCGGGCTAGCAGACAGTTCTAATCGGGATTTACCACTGAAATCTGATTTTAATGCTCACGGAGTGACAACAGTTCTAGTGGCATGCTTCAGATTCCTCTACTAATGTAATATTCCATTCGTGATGTTGATAAGAAAAAATTGCATAAATTGCTCTTCTATTGTTCAACTCAGAGAGCAAATAGATGGTTATTCCCTCAGAGTAAGGATGGGAGATTGCCATATATTGCCTCGTATTGCAGCAAATCGAAAACACGCGATGCCATCCTCCCGCGATTGTATCGCAACATTAGTTATGCTATGAGGAACTTCACTCGTCCACATACCTAAGGAATACTCGCACTTGTGTTAATTTTAATCGAATTGAAATCATTCTGTGTAATGTAATGCTTGTTCCTGTGCTTGAAATTATAGTTTCAAATTTTTCTCCAAAAAAATAAAAATTCGTATTTTGGGACACAATTTGTGACATTTCCTGAGTTCAAAAGTCTTATCCCCAGTCACTTTGAAGTAGTTTGTAATGTCTTACCTGTACCAGGACACTTTGTGTCTAAATCCGCAAAATTCATGATGGCGAAATTTTCCCATCCCTACTTATCAGTTGTCCATGCAGAGTAAATGAACCTTCATATTTTCCCATTGAAGCTATGCAAGCGTTGTTCTGTAAGGAGTTTATCTACAGATTTCTCTTTTTTGTTAACTCAGAATGGCCTTCTGTTACATCTTGTCTGAGTAAGTTTAATTTATCTTTCAAAATGTTTGATGTCTCTAAACTGAATTATAAACCAAAATATACACTAAATTTATCCTCCATTTTTGACCCTATTTCCATGAATGTATGTTATTACCTATGAGCTCTGGATTCTCATGCAAAGTTCTTTCGTAAAATAAGTTACAGTTACGAATAAGATTTTATCTGGAGTTCTGCATCTCCAGAAATGATTGCCCTGAGGATCATCATGTGGCTTTTGGAGGGATTTTGCGATGAAAATAGGAAGTAATAGGAATAAAGTAAAGTGATAATTTTAACAAAATAAGTATAAATGTTATAAATTCCTTACATTAATTACCTTGAGGTGGCTTGCAGGGTAGTATGAAGAATATATACATTTAAAACTAACTTTAATTTTA